>NC_142064.1:113713310-114025158 GCF_059756535.1 Pantherophis guttatus
GAGCCCTTATCGAAGGGGCTGCATTTCAGCCCATCTGCCTCTCCCATTGCAACTTGTTCTGCTAACACCCAACTCCCAAGTGACATCCAGCGGCCAATTCCATGCATTGCAAGATACCCTCCCCGGAATGGTTGTTCCCAGGGGACCTTGCTCCTCTTTGTGCATCTGTGGTGTCTCTTGCCTCCTTTTCTGCCAGGGTGTCAGCAGGGATGCAGGGTAGGAAGCTGAAAAGGGCAGGAGCAGCATGGCAGAGAGGATGAGCGGGTTGATGGTTGTCCTTTGGACAAAGAGGGATCCCTGGGAAGGAGGAGTAATGTCACTGAAAAGGGACTTCTTCCAGGTAAGCCAACTTCTTTCCCTTTTAGCATGGGATTAACTAGATGGGTGCTTTAATATGAGAAAGATTTTTATAAGAAGAAAGGAAGGAAAAGTCATACTTATTCTTAGTTATGCTCATTACAAAATAAAACAAATCCACTCTTGCTATAAAACATACAGACGTCTCTGCTTCAAACTGTTAGTTCACACTTATAAGTGTCGGGATGCTGTAAAAAAATCACATTCCGGTGCACTTAAATACATACATATAGATAACTTGTTGGGTGACAACAGGGAGGGATAGAAAAATTAGGAGGAATATTATCTGGATTTTAGATCTGGCCAAAACATTGCCAAAATATCACTGCCAGTGTCAGGAAAATTCAAGAAATAGTTGATTGATTTGATTTGATTTGATTTGATTTGATTTGATTTGATTTGATTTGATTTGATTTGTATATGTGCCCATCTTGAACAACAAAATTCTGGGCAGCTCACAACAACAATAAAACCAGAAAACAATAACACCAAAAGCTGGCATCTCTACTCTCCTTCTCCAATGTATCTACTGAGGCTCCAACATTATCCTATCCTAAAGTTTGGAATTCATTAAGTCCCAGATGGACTTAAACTTCTAGAAGAGTAGAGAGCAGGAACAGACGCCTAGGAATGGAAAAATGGAGGTAGATAATTCTGTACCCACCTTTCTGTTGATGTCATTAGTAGCCTTATTTTCGCTCTCAAACATAAAATCACAGCCAACATACAGTAGTTTATGACACCCCCCCACCCCCCCAGCAGCTTAACAGTTGCCCACCCACCTGTGTATTTCTAGAAAGAAATGTAGCTGTGGTTAAGCAGAGATGGACTGGTCAATCGTTTAAATTTAGAAATCCCTATGAACCATGAAGAAAATCAGAACGTAAGCCCAATAAACAAGTATAAACTTAAAATGAGAAAAAGTAAAGATTGTCTTCACGTAGCAAACACAATTGGGACCAACAACCTGGTCATTAAGCAAAGCAGTCAATAAGTGAAACCACTTATTGGTTTTCTATTGGGGGCAAAACCTTTGAATGTTAAATCAGATATATGGTTCTTGTTGATTCACATTATTACTGCAGCAAGATTAGCGTATGCGCAGGAGTGGAAAAATCAATACTTACCGATGGATTTGAAAATAATATATAAAATTAATGAGTGTGCGGAATCAGATAGATTAACTAGATTGATCAATGGTAAAAAAGATTCAGAATTTTATAACAGTTGGAAACTATAGTACGATTGGGTCCAGAAAAGGTGGGATAGAATAGATATATGATGATGTATATATATGATGGCAAATATGTATGTATAAAGGAATGACTTTATATTTATGGACAATGTAATCACATTATACCATGGTGGCAGGATTGTATATTTTATTTGTGTATTGGTGTATAGAATATATTAATAAAAATTATAATTAAAAAAAATAAGTGAAACCACTTGTGTTTATGATCTTACTTCAGCTTTCTTCTGCTTTATAAAGGTTATAAATCTGAGGACTGGTTGTAAGTTTACTTTTTCATCTCCACCATAACTGCAAGCAGTTGCTAAGCAAGGGAGTTGCTAAATGAGGCATACTTTTTTTTTTTAATTTGATTTATATGCCGCCCTTCTCCGGAGACTCAGGGCGGCTTACAATGCGTTAAGCAATAGCCTTCATACTTTTGTATATTTATACAAAGTCAGCTTATTGCCCCCACAAACTGAGTCCTCAATATACCTACCTTAGAAAGGATGGAAGGCTGAGTCAACCTTGAGCCTGGTGAGATTCGAACTTACAGTAATTGCAGGCAGCTGGTGTTAATCACAATGTTATCAGTCTGCTGAGCCACCAGGCTCAGAATTCAAATACTTTAGACTTAATTAAGAGTGATCACCTAGATCAGTGGTGGGTTGCCCCCAGTTCTATAGAACCGGTAGTAAAATTGGTGGGAGGCTCCGCCCACTGACCCTGACGTCATCAGAAGCAATCTACGCATGCGTTTGCTCGCGCAATCTCGTTGCAAACCGGTAGTAAAGGTAAATAGAACCCACCCCTGGCCTAGATCATTTGGAAATCAACAGAGGAAACCTATTGGACAATATAAATCCTTGGCCATGGCATCATATTCTTCTTGCATTCAAATGCCAGAGGGCAACCATTAAAAGTTCGAGAAGAGTGATCTCCTGTTTTCCAGGTAGTAAATCCACACATGAGAAATTAAACCATTAGAGTTTAAAACTGAGCTAAGTACACCGTGGGATTGCTGCTGAAAACCCAGGACATTGGGTCTCCCAGATTTTGGCTTCCCAACAAAACTCAACAAGGCTGTAAATCGAGTTTGGAAGATCAGAATGAAAATAAAATACCATACAAGAGAGTCTGCAGCTGAGAAAACCTACAAAGGCCTTTCCAAAGAAGCAGGAGAAACCCTTCCCTTTCCCTGTCTACCATTCCAGACATTCAGAAGCCAAGGGTGCTGCAACCCTATTCACCTCCGTCCCACACCCACCTTGGACAGTAGGAGAGAGCTAGCACCCACGTGCAAGCACAGTAGCAGCTTGGCTGGGCCATGCCAGCCTCCTGTTTTCAAGGCTGACCCGAGGACTCTCTATCCTGTAGGACAAGATGAAAGTGCCCAGGTGACAGAGTGCCAGCTTGTGCCATCTGCCATGGTGGCAGACGTAGAGGATTCCACCCATCTGTTCCCCCACTTGGATCGCACAGGAGGCAGCCTTGGACCTGCTTTGGAGATGAGCTCTCTGGGTGGAATCAGCCCACCCTTCTTTCCTCAAAGAAAGAGGCCTCAGAAATGACTTAACCCACCCTGCTTGACTGGACTCAAAAGGGAAAAAAATGCAGTTGCAGAACAGGCTGGGGCAGCAAGGAAATTAACAAGAGTCACACATTTCCCTGCTTTGTGGGGTGGGCGTGGGGGGTAGTGGGAAGAGGAGGAGGGTTGGGCCTACTTCTCATGTTTCCGTCTGGCAGCCCCAGTTCCAGACTGCAAAGCAGCACGTGCCACCAACAGGGAGCAGAAGGGCAGAGGGAAATTATTACACAGACACACACACCACTCCAAGGAGTCTGGGATTATGCCACTTTTCTAGGGCACTATAAATCCTCTCTCATCTTGGCAGCTTCAAGGCTTCATCATCTGAAGTGCAAAGGGCAGCTGTTTGTGTTCCAGAGATGAGGGGGCAGGTTGACCATGAAGCCTCCCCCACCCAGCTCCCAGCCTAGCTTTTCCCCCATGGCCTTGGAAATGCCTGTGCCCTGAGGGTCCTGGGCCAGCAGAGCAGCTTCCACTCCTCAGATGCCTCACAAAACTAAAGCCATCTCCACTTGGAACTCAGCATCCATCTTTCCAGGCCACTGGCACTTGTGAAAAAGGTCTCTGAACAGCTGGCACACACCTGTCCTTCAACGCTGCTCTGCCTGCCACACTAAATGGCACAGAAGAACCCAGCCCTCCTTTTTTTCCTTTCAACAATTGTGCAGGCAGGCAGCCTCTTAAAAACTTCATGGGGAGGAAATGAAGGCTGCAGGGTTGGTTAAAAGAGAAATACAAAAACTTGGCATAAGAACTGGTTGCTATTCTTAAGGCCCAATTTCTTCTTCCTCCCTAATCAATTCCCAGATGTGCAGCTGTAATAATTCTTACCCCCCCCCAAAATTCCCCAGTTTTGGTTCCATCTCCTCCTTCTGTCACCCAAGTTGAACCAAAGTTATTTAATTCAGGTGCTCAGAGGTGACGCCCAAATCCTTTGGAGGATTACCAGCTTTCTTCATATATCTTGTTTTCCATAACGTAAGATGTTTCAAATATGCAGCTAAGAGGTCAATGGTGACTATTGGGATCAAAGTCTGTACCAAAGGTCACAGTTTGCCTCCATGGATATGTCAGTTTATCCATAAAACCAGAGAAAATGCTATGTTGAGCCGTGTCTGACTGAACTGCACTAACTACAGCTGCTGTGGGGCAGCTACAAACCCATTGTTCCCTTTCCTCCAATAGGTTAGTGCAAACAGAATAGAACAGAGCAGACAACTTCAGCACACTAGCAAAGGGCGAATGTGTGGGGCCAATGATCCAGCCGTTCTGCTCAGGGCAGCATCAGCTGGACCACCTTAGTCAGGCCAAAAATGAGATCCATCCTTCCACACTAAATCAGTCCTCCTCACTTCCCAACCAGTAGAACAAATCAGGCTAGTTCCAGGAAGAAGCGGATGGCCCATTGTCCTGGGCTGCCTTTGTGTGCACCTCATGGGTAGGGAGGAGACTCAGCCAATGTTCCCCTGTGACCAAGCTTGCTGGCCAATTCCCACACTGCCCACAGCCCCTTAGTGACCTGCAGTCATCTCTGTTTGGTGGCCTCCTGACATCTGACTAGCAAGAACTCACGGAATGGGAGGTATTCATAATTAGTCATACTTGTGTAATGAGTGATCTACCTTTCTACATTCAGTGTAAACACCTCAGACATTGGGAATGGAGGCCTACAAGTAAACAAACTGGGCTTGCATCCCATTTATGAGCTGAATTGAGCAAATGATGCCGACCCTCTGCATGGAAAGATTTGTCTACTTCTAACGAGGCCAAGAGGATGCATTCACCAACAGGGACAAAGATAGTAGTACATTGTTAATGGTGCAGGCAGGATGCCATAATGCCCAGCACATATTCCCTCCCCCCTCCAATGTACACTGAATTCTGTGTTCCACAGTGAACAGTCATGATAATCCAGAAAAGGCAGCAGCATGACAAATCCATTCTAGTTCTGTGTACTTGGCAAATGAAGACTGGGCCTGCGCTGATGCCATTTCTTTTTTTGGGACTTCAGATTCCTACCTACACAGATGTTCTTTCCCTTTGTTACCCTTCCATTGATTGCTTTGGAAACTGCATTTCCTTCTTGTGTTTGGGGGAAGCTGATCTAAGTGCACTCATTTGACGTTAGCTTACTGCTGAATTACAGTTCAGTGGGGGGAGGGGGTCAAGTCTTAATGGACTCCACAAGCTCAGTTCGCTTTGATGTGATTAAGGATTTTTCAGCTGAATGTTTTTCCTAGGTGTACACAGGTCAGAAAACCTCTCTCCCTATTTTCAGTCCGGCTAGTAAACTGGACTCCGAAAATAAACAGCTGGCTGCTTTCTATCCATGACTGAGCTGCAGGCTTAGAAAATAAATCCTCTCAGTGGGATCTCTGTGTCCATTCTCAAGCTACTCTTTATGGAGGACCACCAGATGCTCTCTGAACTTGGTGGCATCAGTCAATTAGCCTGGGTAGACCCAGACTAGAGATTTCCTTCAAGTAAAGCATGAAAATAAAGTAGCTGCTTAGTGGCAGGTCAAGTGGAAGGAAGGAAATCTGTCCTCCTGCTGCCAAGTACAATTTACTATGTGGAAGAACACATACCACTCTATCCTGGACTGTACTATCGGTCTTTCCTATCAGTTTTCTCAAAGCCTGCTGGATATCATTGCAGTCTCCATGCATCTGGAAGTCTCCAGGTTGGGGAAGAAAACTTTAAATTATTGGATGGATGGCCCAAAGCTCCTTCTGTCAAGGATCTCACCATCTGTTCTCACAGATGTATCCTGCATGAAAAAAGGAAAATGCAGCTATTTTGGATGCTGTTAAGGACAGCATAGGAGGCGGCACAAGAACTGACCCTGGTGTGCAGTGCTGCTTCTCAAAAGCCTATTTGTTTCAATGGGGACTTTCATGGGAAAATGTCCTTACTGGTTGCACTTTCCTTGCAACTCTCACTCAAACACCAAGGATGTGGCTCACCTTGACCCTGACACCATAATCCACTGTAGGTCAGGTAGCTCTGACCTTCAGCATGTATGTCTGCCAGGGGTGGGTGAGGTGGAGAAAGTGTGTGTGCGCACTGGTGCAAATTTGTCTAAATCAGTCCTGCTTTCTCTTGCTCAAAATCTATTTCCTTTCCATAATTTTGCTGGTGAGATACAAAAACAGGTGGAAGAGTCCATTTCCACTGGTCCCATTTCTGTTGGCAGAGGCATCTGTCAGATGTCCAAGTTATACAAAACAACTTGACAGACTGAATTTAAAAGAGACAGGTGAAGATGATCATTCTCCTGCAGGGGGGAGTCTTTCTACCATAGATTTGGGGCAGACAGTAACCTGCCCCCTTGCTATGGATGTAACAGTTTTGCCCATCTCCAGGATGCAAGTCAATTCAGGTCCTACCAAACTACTTCCAAAGCAGGCATTCTGGGTGTGGATTGACACATTTTTTGGAGCTGCCCCTCTTCAGAAAAGTAATGCTCCTTTTCCCTCCATCTCTTGGGAGGACCTCAGTATGTCTAGATAGCAGCAGCTGGATAGGTTGAGAAGATGGTGTTCTTCTGCATGGCTGGAGGACATGAGGACAACGCCGTGTATGTGTGCATGTAGCACAGCCCAAAAACAGCAATATTACCAAATGGCCAGGCTAAGATGCCAGACTTAACCATCTGTCATGCCTGGGTCTGTTCTCCACCTGGCAGAATTAGCAGCTCCCACTCAGCTTCAGCCTTGCCAAAGCCTCTGAATATAACATATAAAGCAAGAATTAGGAGAGAGAAAGAAGTCCCTTAATTAAAAAGGGAGGGAGAAAAAACCCTCTGCAAGCAACTATAAATGACTCTGTAACCTCTACATCTATTACAAATGGCAACATAACATAAAGGCTGTCTTATTCCTTCATATAGCACACACCTTGGTCCAGCCTTCCTTTAATTATCTGAGCTTAAGAACTGGGGAAGTCTGAACTGGGAGCCCTGAATTTCTATAAGTCATGATGTTTGTAAGTTCAGGCACCCATGTGACCGGATCTAACTTTATATCTTGTTTTGTTTGTTAAGCAAATTAACCGAATTCATATATTCCTACAGGCATTTTTGGTTGGAAACCAGCAAATATATATATATAAATCGCAATAATAAATATATATATATATATTAGGAGTGCTGAGAAGATATTTGCAGATCCCTCACATCCTGGATATAAACTATCAATTCCTTCCTTCAGGATGACACTATAGGGCATTATATACCAAAACAACTACCATAGACAGAGTTTATTCCCTTGTGCCATCACTCTGCTGAACACCTAATTCTCCCAGTGCTGCTGCCTAATGTCTATGTATGCTTACACATGTAGTGTGTATTAATTATCCTTATTATCTTCTTTACTCACCATCTTTTGATATTATTATTCTGTTGCTTTGCATGTACACTGAAAGCCTCTATACCAGACACAAATTCCTTGTGTGTCTAATCACACTTGGCCAAATATTCAGTTCAATTCAGTTCAATTCAGTTCAACATTGTAAATTGTGGTTCATGTGACTGTGCAACATTACCACCAGCCATAAAGATGAGCCAAGCACCCAAAATGCAGTAATATAACGGGGGGGGGGGGAGCCATTGGAACTCTGGAAATGGGTTATAAGTAACTTTTGGGGGTGTTCATTGTAACTTCAAACAGACACCAAGTGATGAGTCATTAAGTGAGGACCATCTCTATCATTGGGATGATGCATGGAAAGCTCTTAACGGGCCCCACATAAAGGTGCTAAACATACATTTCTAAGCCTTATTCACTTTATTCATATGTTTTCATCTTAAAAACATTCCAGACAAGGACCAGGGCACTAAAATTATACAGAATTCTGATCTACTCCCTGAATAAAGGGAGATAAAACTTGTTATCATTCTTGTCTTCCATCATTCACTGTCAGTACTTCAGTACTGCATCATGGCACCAGTTGAGATATTTTCAAATAAAGTTGGATGGAAGCAGAACACCAGGTACAAGAAGTTGGCTAACTGACTGATTTACCTCAAGCCAAGTAGTTGTTTTTAGATTTTTGGCCCTATTTTGCCAAATGAAATTACTAAGAGCTAAAAAGTGGCAAGTGAATTCCTTTTAACCACATTGGTTCAGGCAGAGGCTTTGGGGGAAATTCTCATTGGATTCCTGTCCTGAAGAATGGGCCGGGTGTGATGCTAAATGTTATATGGTGGGGTCAGGGATCCAGAGTGGGTAGGAATCTCTCACTAGGCAAAGAGGGCTAAGTTAAGCTGTAAAGGAATACATCCTTCAGTTCATTACTTGTTCTCTGGTGATAGAAATCATGAAGACACTGAAGAAAGTGAAGGGTGTTGTCTCCAAAGAGAAATATTAACGACAAACTAATAGGCTTACAGAGAAAAGAGGAAAATCAAGAGATGAGACAATGAGGTGTGGGAGAGGAAATCCTAGCCAGTTGTGTTCTCGCCATTGACTAATTTGTTCAGCTGAACTGAAGCATTTAATTAGCTTTTTTTTTTAAAGGAAAGTTGGATTCCCTTAAATTAGACTGGCTGGGCTGACTTTGGGGGTGTTGAGATGGGAAGAGTGGAGAGGATGATGTGAGCTGGTAATGGTGAAGAAGTAAAGAAAAGCCATTTGCCCTCCTTTTTCCTCCCTCGCCAGCAATTCCCCAGGGGACCGCAGGTTATTAGCAAGGCTTTTAAGCTTTCCTATCTCACTCCCTCTTTGGGGAACAGGAAAGGAGATGCCAGCTAAACAATTAAGTAAAAGGCAGTTTAAAGTTGGCGAATGCTACTAGGGAAATGCTGCTTTTTAGACTGCAAATTCTGGCTGATGTGAAGCTACTGCCAATGGCTGGCAGCTGAAGGAAAGACAGAGACAAGGATGGTGAATGACAAAGCAAAGAAAACGGATTGCAATAAAAATGACGATGGGCAGTACTGAAGTTGGTGGGAAGTGTGAGTTCTATAGTATTCAGCACTAGGTTCAAGAGAAGTACTGCAAGGCCTGAAATAAGCAAAACTCTAGATTAGTTTCACAATATTCACTTCAGTGACTGAACAACCTCCAAACAGTGATGGGGTTTCTTGCCTCCAACCACAGGACAAACATGTTCTGGCACTTCTCTTTTAGTTTGGTCTCCATGACTTGATTTCATCTCATCCCCAGGTCATAAATAAGAAAAGCTTAAGCTGCCCTTTGTGGAATGCTGGCTGGGGAATTCTGGGAGTTGACGTCCACGGTGCTTAAAGCTGCCAAGGTTAAGAAACATAGATCTAAATACCTACTTTTTATAGATGAGACAGTGATTCCTACTGTGTTAACCAAGTAAGCTTTATTTAAAGTCCAGTAAGGATGGTTGTTTCTTATGTTCTATAATCTAAAAACATCATGAACTTTATAGAAAATATAAGCCATTATTATTATTATTACAACAACTATATTTACTATATTATTAAGCCATCTGTTTAACTTGGATTAGGACTATATTAGAATTGTGATTGGACGGCTAGATTCATTGAAATAACAAAAAAAATTGCTAGAAAATGTGGATAGAACAAGACTCTCAGAAAGTTGGTGTAAGTACCTTTGATAAAAAGAGGATAATCTATAACAGATTAATCATTTATAAACAGCATACTATAAATATGAGAAAAATATAGAAAAAGATTAAAACCAAATTATCATTCCTTGCTTCAATATTAAACATCTATTTTTATAGTGTACAAAAAATTTGATCAATGGAAAAATAACAATTCATATAGCCTGCAAGACTAAGTTTATATATTTTATTGTTAAGGATTAAAACAAAGATGAAATCTCTGAAATAAAATCTCTGAAATAAGCAGCTTAGTTAAAAAGAGATTACAAAACTAAAACTTAATACTTGGGTTTAAGCAAATTTTGAGGGAAAAAAGTTATAATAATACAAAATTCAGAACATCAGCCTTATCCACAAGCTGTTACTGAAGTATGATTTAGAATCCAAATAAGTTAAAAACCGTATGATTGAATGGATGCAAAATCCAAACAGAACAATTTATATACTACAATGGGAATATCAATGGACGATAAAATATTCAATTTACTGTTAATATTATACTTAGAGAAGACAAATACAGAACATCTTGCTGTATATATTGTTTCATTGCTGTCAGCCTTACAGGTAGACGAGACCAAAAAACAGATGCTGTGTGGACCTAAAACTACTTTGATTCAGATTTACCATAGTACAGAATCTTAGGTCTGCACATTTCCCCTTTCCTCTTTTATGTATCATGGGAAGGGCGGCATGTGCCTGTCCGAGATGTTCTTGTAACCTTTCCTCTCATCTGAGTTTAAGCAATGTTTATCTACATATTACCCTGGTAACAAATCTTCCTCTCTCCATAAAAGTCACCCTCTTTATTTTCCACAACTGCTGATTGTCAAAATGGACAATTCATATTCCAGTTGGAAACACAATAATTAGGCCAGATCATTATTAAAGGTAAAGGTTCCCCCGCACATGGGTGCTAGTCGTTTCCGGCTCTAAAGGGGGTGCTCATCTCCATTTCTAAGCCAAGGAGCCAGCGCTGTCTGAAGAAATCTCCGTGGTCATGTGGCCGGCATGACTAAATGCCGAAGACACACGGAGTACTGTATCTTCCCACCAAAGGTGGTCCCTATTTTTCTACTTGCATTTTTTTACCTGCTTTCGAACTGCCAGGTTGGCAGAAGATTGGAAAAGTATCAGCTCACTCCGTTACGCGACGCTAGGGATTTGAACCGCTGAACTGCCGACCTGATCGACAAGCTCAGTGTCTTACCCACTGAGCCACCACAGAAATAAGGAAGTTACTTATTTGCAAATTCAAATTTAATTTTGCATGTATGTGTTTACATTTCTTTCAACTTGATTTTTAATGTCAATTCCCAATTTGCTTTATTTACACATAGGAGTTTATTCTCTACCATTTTGCTGTCGTAAAATGACCTTTTTTAGCCATAAAAATATACATTGTGCAACTCCTTCCCTATTAGGCCTACCTTATTAATGATTTATTCTGACTGATAAGTCTTATTATATTGCCTTATGCTAATAACTAGAAACTGACTTGATCAAGAATGTTTCTAAAATGCCAAACTGATTTGAAAAACTACCTGATAAGTAAAACATTATCCCAAAATAAAAGAAAAACCAACTGGTAAAGAACTTAAAAAATAAGAAACAAATGACAAAAAACTAAGTAAGAATTTGTTCAAAAGAAAGTTGTAAACAGATCATGTATTTGGAATATTAGGACTTTTGCTAAGATTTTTGAAGAATTGAGTAAAGAAAATAATTGTTCCACAGGAACATAAATTGTTTAGTCTATCAGGAAAGACATTACTGGCTGAAAGTTGAAAACAAAGCAACAAAGAAACTGAGACTTTTTGAATATAGAATTATGCCACTAGAGGGGATTCAAGTTCCAGGCAGGAAAAGGAAAAGCGAAATTTATAAAATGACAGATAAAAGTATGGCAATTCAAAGGTTTTTGAAGAATTGGGACAAAAAAATTATAACTAATCTGCCAGCAATAATCTCTGCACCTGTAAATGTATTTTTTAAAGAAGAGATGAAAAATGTGAGTAATGACAATGTGGAAAAATTTATGGAAAACAGGATGGTATCCAATGCCATAGACAGCAAAACAAAACAAAAACAAAAAAACCCCCACCAAATAGATCTGTGATGGCAAACCTATGGCACAGAAAACCATCACTCCAGGAACGCCAGCCGTCAGCCATTGCTCTTCCAGGTTCCGGTGTGCATGTGCACTGGCCAGCTGGTATTTGCGCGCGTGGAAACACAGGAAACCAGAAGAGCAGCTCCCTGGCAAACAGGCAGGCGCCAAGAAGCTGAGCTTCCTGTTTCAGCGCATGCATGCGCACATACCAGCTGGTCTTCACACACATGCGCGCCAGAAACTGGAAGACCAGGTGACTGGCGCGCATATGCATGCTGGAAACTGGAAGTTCAGCTTCCCGGCCTGGGCATGTATACCAGGTAACTGCTCTTTTGATTTCCGGCGCTCCCACCTGCACCCATGCTTTTTAAAAAGTTTTTCTGTCCTTTTTTTTACTTTTTTCTGCTATTATTTTTATAAGAATGTTTTTTCAAATATTTAATAAAAGGAAAAGAAAAAAGTGGGTTCTAAGCACTTAGAAAGGAACAGGAATTACTGGAAGATAAAAAAGTTTATACTAGACACTTTTTTTTTGACAAGTGACTAGAAGACCAAGGAACTTCTATTAGATGCATGTAGTATACCTAGATTTCAGTGGAGGCATTTAATAAATTTGACCACTTACTTGATAAAAGAGAACAATGAGGAATGGATTCTGTTAATGGGCAGGTTTGCAGTTGATTGTAACAGTCATATCCACTGGCCCTTAATGCATCTAGGTGTGCATAGAGGGTGGGAGAGAGGAGGCACACACCTCAGGATATTGTTCTAAGTGAACTGTTCTCTTCAACATTTTCATAAATGATTTAGATGAGGGAAAAGAAAAAATGCTTAACAAAAATGCAGGTGATAATTGTGAATGCAGAATAGATTTAACCTGTAATCCCGAAGACAATTAGACTTTGTTTTTCCTTGAAGACGTTTCACTTCTCATCCAAGAAGCTTCTTCAGTTCCGACTGAACGGTGGACAATGGAAGGATTTATATTTCTTGCAATCATCTGGTTGTTAGAACTCATTTCTGAGAGTCATTGAGGCCACTTGGAGGTTTATCTGTGCCCTCAGGATCTCCTGAATAGTTCCACACCATTTGCACTATTTAGGTAACCTTGAGGGCACTAGATTCCAATTCATTCAATTTTCTGGATAAAAATTTAATTTACAACTGGAACCTCAGTTGTTGCTAAATTGAGTTTTAAACCAGTCCATTTCTCTGACTAAGTCAGAAGACAGGGAAGGAAGTTTTTAAGAAACGGGACACAATGTGTCAGAATACTGTTGATTTAAAGATTTCATCAAATTTCTCCCAATGGACCTCCTGTTTTTTCACTTAATGTTACTTTTTCTTTTAGTCCAGTAAGATGTAGGATGCTCAGTACTACTACCGAAATATTATTTCTGATATATCCTGAAACTATTGATTACTTTTGTCCTAGAAGTGTACATTCATAGTCAGACTTATAGAAATATACTTCATCATGCAGTTCCGGAATAAGGTTTTAATCATACAGTAGTATCTTGGATACACGAAGTTAATGTATGGAAGTCATGGTCTTTGATTGTGACTGAGCACTCATTAACAAATGGAATGATGCAATTTGTGACACAAATTATTTTTTAATTTTTCTTTTAATTAAAAGGTGGGGTTTTTTTTTACTTTATTCTCCCAGCCTTTTCCAGGTGATTGATAAAGGATAAGATTTCTGATGGAGGATTAAATAATACATTTCATTAATAGAGATGATCATTATCAGAGAGATTATTGTTTGACGTAAAAATACTGGAGATGTCAGAAAATAGTCTATGCTACTGTCCATGCCATTAGATATTTTTCACTGTAGTATCCTCCTATAAATGTACTGTATATACTTGTATATAAAACTCATCTGTGGATGACTCTCAAATTTTTAACCAAAATACCATAAAAATGCAATTAGCCGACATGCACTTTTCATAGTATTTTGCTTAATAATTTGAGGATTTATTTATACATGGATGGGTTTATATACAATTATATATATTCCATTATATGTGGGAAGTATTTAAAAAATATTTAAAGAAACTATTATCATGATCCACTTTCTATTATTGTACTGTATTTTATTGTATTTCACTGTATACTGTATTTCACTGTATTTATACTGTATTTCATTGTCCACCCAAGGCCTTCATTTCTATGGCATCCTGCTTGTAATCCACAGATCTGCATTAACATTAAATTGTTAAATCCCCATGATGATGTTAAAATTGCTTTTGATAACTTGCAATAAAATGGAACCACTTGTAACTTTAGGGACATTAAGGGAAAAGAGGATTGAAAACAAGGAAAGTCTGAGGAAAAAAACGTCTACAACAGATTTGCTGCCCCATCCTATTTGCTAAAAACAAAAAAAACCCACCCTCATCTGGTCAATTTCAAGACATTAGATTTTTTTCATAGTGGCGGAATACATTACGCGCCAGCTCTCCCCAGAGGCCGAGGTACCCGCATTACTCCAAGTTGCAGCTAAGGATAGAGTAGCCGTAATAGGATACCCAAATATTTCACATTGAAAGCCAAATCTGGCCCTAGGTTCTGCCTCAGTTTACCTTCCCAATAAGCAACTGAGGCGGAAGATTATTTAAAAGGAGTTTATTAGGGTACCCTCATAAAATGGGATCTCTCTCTGACAAAGGAGAACACACCCCCCCAGCCCCACGTTTCTCTCTCTATAGTTTAACACAACAAAGAAAATGCAAAATGTTACAAGAGAGAAAATAAATCAAATTAAAATACAAAGTAACTATGTTACTTAACAAATTACAAAACCCATGTCATTTGCCTCTCACACGAATTAGTTTCTCAGACAAAAAGCCTGTTTCTCGGACTGCAGTGGCGCTGCAATTGAGGAACCTTAGCAGGAGATTCCAGAAAAAAATTAGCGCTGTGCAAATCCTCACATAAACAAATCTCGTTAAGATGCATCGCTCCTCTGAAGCCTTCCAAATCCTAATTTCGATTTAACGAAGCCACGTTGTGTCGTAAAGCACTTGCGTAAAGATGCATTGCAACTTTTAGAAACATAATGCAAAGATAAAAAATATGACATCGGAATCAAGCTCAACTTTGTGTCAGGGCTTCGCTGTTTCTATGACGAAATACCTTCACCGCCACACAGCAAACCTCCATGACCGTTCGGAAAGTTCCAAAGATGGAGGCGCCCGCGGCGAGGAATAAACTTCAAAATGGCGGCCGCCATGCGCTGGCATCCAAGATGGCCCCGCCCACGAGAGGGGGGAGCTAATTCCAAGATGGCGCCCTCTATAGTTCCGGTCACCTGCTAAGCGCGTTGCAACATGGCGGCCCGCGGAAGTCGGCTGCTGCTGGGTGGCGTCCGGCTATATAACGCCAAGCCGCTTAAGTTACAACTGAAGGGAATCTATCGGGCGGACCCTGCCGATCCCTGTACTCCGGCCTGGCAACTGACGCCCGAATATGAGGCCAAGCTGTTTGGGCGGCACGGGAAAGCCTCCGGGGTGGACCCGACCCGGTTGTGGCCGTCGCTGGAGAAGCTGCAGGAAATGGAAGCTGAGGAGAGAGCCTGGTACCCGTCCTTGAAAGAGATGCAGCAGTCGCTGGATGCCAAGGAGAGCGAGGCCGAAGCCAAGCAGCGACAGAAGTGAGGGAGGCAGAAGGAGGGAGGTTGCGGGTGGCCGCTTTCGCGAGACCCGAGGGCAGCCACGCGGGGAAGCCTCTCCAGCGATGCAATTTCAGCCTTCGGGCTTTGCTGGGTCGTTTCAGAAGGGAAGGACTGTTCTTCACATAAATCCAATCCAGGATTTCTTAAACCTTTTGCTTCGGGAGGACCTCAAAAGATCTTTTGCTTTCAAGGGTTGTATTTCAACATAGGCTGGCAAATAATTTTGATTTCGCGGACCCCTGAGAAGATCTTCAGGAACCTCCCAGGCTCTGGAGCCACACTTTAAGAAACGCTGGTCTCATCAAAGGAGCTGTGTAAAATGCTTGGTTCCAGGGGCCCATTTGCCACTGAGCCAACAAACCAAATGCTTGGTTCCAGGGGCCCATTTGCCACTGAGCCAACAAACCATGCCACAAGGGAATGGCCCTTGAGTTGGCCTTACTTGAGGCCCAATTGCACATCCTTGGTTCCGAAACCCCATCAGAGAGGTTGTTGCAGAATAATGGGACTAAACAGAGGAAGGCCTCCTGCAGCAACACGAAATGAAAATTATATACCTCTGATACTCTTGGTGTGGGGATAAGGATTTGTGAGTTGCAAAGGGTGGATTAGCAGATCTCCCACAGCAGAGCAGCATCCATAAGCATTTGTTCAGTGTCCATCTTTTGGGCAATTATTTCTGCACCAACAGAAATCCTTTTGTTTTGGTTTTTTCATTTTGCATGTTTAAATGTAGTTTGCTTTGTAGATGTTTTTACTCTGGGTAATTTCAACAGTATTTGAAGGATGCTGGTAGAGCTGTCCTCAGAGGCATTATTTGGTGTACCATGAGTTTGAAGCAAAACACCTGATAAAATTTAGAGCAAACAATCTTTGTATTAATAAAAACTAAGCAAAACTGAGATTGCCATGCTATGGTTTAGTGTTGCTGCTCTTGTCTGGTAGATCAGATCCAGAGCAACATGCTGGAGGATTGGTTTGCTTAGGCAACTTCTTCTCAGGTGCTGTCTGAGTTTTTATTCTTCCCTCTCATGAAGTGGTGGAAGTGCCAAATGAATCAGGGCATGGTATAGTAATCTAGACAAAATGAAAGTAGTATTGATAGATGACTTTTTTTGTAGAGCAGTGTTTCTCAACCTTGACAAACAAGAAGTGTAGATTTTAAATCCCAGCTGGCTAGGGACTTCTGGGAGTTGAAATTCACACATCTTAAAGTTGAAAAATACTGCTGTAGAGAAATATGATATTCTATATGAAATTGCAGGCTCTTTTAAGGAGCACATTTGCAATTTGAGTAACATGCTCATGTTAGATGGCAGGTAAAATGGCATTTATGTGAAGTTTCCACTGATTGTAACTTTGGGATTTTTTTACACTACTTTGAGGACTCAAGTGGCATAAAATGCAATTTGTAAATTGCTGGTTTAACAGGTTAAATTGAGCACCTCTCAATATTTTAGATCAGTGTCATGGTATCTCTATGAACACTATCCAAAATGAATATTTTAAATTGTAAAGCTATAATAGACTTGGGTGTTAGAATAACTATTTAGTATGAACCTATTCACCCATTAAAGTGAAAATGCTGAAAATAAATTGAAAACATACTTTCTATGTCTAGAGCTGTATAATGTTTTGTTTCATAGTTTTGTCTTTTGCTTTATAGAGAGGAGGCAATTGCTGCCAAAATGGCCAAAATGCCACAGATGATAGAAAACTGGCAGAAGGAAAAAGAGAAACGCAAGCTCAAAGAACAACAAGAAAAAGAACGACGGCGGTTGTTACTGGCTGAGGCCCGGGAACAATATGGCTATCACCTGGATCATCACAGTGCTGAATTCCAAGAGATGGTGTTAGAAAGAGAGAAGATTAAACGGATGGAGCAGAAGGAGGAGAAAAAACGTATGAGGGGGATTCTGGCCAAAAAAGCAATGGAAAGCAAAATTCTTTCCTCAACTCCAGATAACAAGGAGGAGATGGCTGAACAAAAGGATACCTAAAATACTGTATTATCAGTCTTTGAAATAAATCTGCCTACAGATTGTGACATGTAATTCTCAGAGGCCCAATCAATTTACTGCACTTCTCATCATGCATTAAAGGCCAACTTAGAATTCTTATGGAATGTGGAATGCTTCACTGTATAGAACAATCTAAAGTCCTTTCTCTGCTCTGCCGTGACCATTTGGAACTTCAACAATAGATTTTTTAATAGCAAATGCATTCTCTGAATTTCTCTTCTCTCTCAAAAAAGCAAGTTCTGTTTGCACCATGTAGCTCAGGGGTCCCCAACCCTCGGGCCACTATTGGGCCATTGCCTATTCAAAACAGGGCTGTGAAGCCGCTTACTCCCAATGCTCCAAAAGTGGAACAGTGGGAGCAGAAGCTGAGTGGGACGAACATGCCCTGCTCAGCTTTTTTGACTCACCAAGGCTGCCTGCGCAGGGCACCCGATCTGCTTTTCAAATATCGGGCAGCCTCCATGAGTCTGAAGGAGCATGAGACTGCGCTCCCACAGGCTTCTATTCTCTGCGCCAAAAGCTTTTGCGAAGCTTCGGGAGAGCAGTCTCGTGCTGTTTCAAGCCTTCTGTCCCTTTGCAAAAGCTTTTGGCATGGAGAAGCCTGAAGGAAACAGTGCTCCAAAGGCTTCTTTTCTCTCTTGTGTGAGTGGAGCTGCATGTGTGCATGCCAGCACACTGCTTGTGCAGCCTGGTTCCCCCCTACCCCTACCACCCCCACCAGCCCCCACCAAGTCAGACTGCAAAGTTTGGGAACTACTGAGCTGATTGCCATATTCAATTTGTTGAATAAATATAGCTGGAGTTTTAAGTAAAAAAATATTTACTTTTAATCAAATGGCAGGATGTGGTTAAATACACACACACACACACACACACACACACACACACATTAGGCATCTAAAAATAAGTCAGGTTGTGTAAAGATAATGGAGTCCACTGACTATAGGGGCTGGCACTCATCTCCATTTCAAGGTCATTGAGCCTGCGCTGTCCAAAGACATTTCTGTGGTCATGTGGGCAGCATGACATAACCATCCTACCAAAGTGGTACCTATTTTCTCACATTTGTATGCTTTCGAACTGCTAGCTTGGCAGGAGCTAGGGCAAGGATGGGAGCCGCCTCCACAATGCTCAGGTGTCAAAACTGGGCTGTTGGCTTTCCAGCTGAGAAACCCAGTGTCTTAATCACTGAGCCATAGCACCACCCTAAATGATTATTGCCTAGAATTTTGGCTGGATGTTGTTTGGTACATTTCCTAATGGTAACATTACTAAATTTAACTTGAAACATTGTCATCAGTAATAGCCACAAAGGAGGAATGTCTCTGACATTATTCCTTCAGCCTCTTGTTAAAGGTAAAAGAATGTAAAGTATTGAATCTACTATAGTTGTATATGGCGACAAAAATATCAGATGAATGGGCCAAGCAATAAACTTGATATTTTTCCCATTCCTTGATCAAGTTCACTCTTCTCAGTGTGTGTAGGATTCACACTAAGGATGTACGTAAATAGACATGGACTTGTTCTATGAAAGTCTGCTCTGAATTTTGGCATATTTGCTCCATTCACAATTCTATACCAACCTTTCAGCATTATACCTTTATTTGGCTGAATTCATGTTGAGAATCTGGATTGAATGCCATTACGCTTCCTGCAGCATTCTATACAGCTGGGATAATTGAGCCCATCAAATAAGATGGATTTGCTGCATCCAAGCAAAACAATTATTTTGGCTTGATGCCTCCATCTTTTACAGATGTTCATCGGTTTTAAATTTTTCCTTACAATAATTATGAAAGGGACAATCCACCAAAACTGAAAAAAAAAAGGGGGGGGGTTATCCACTGAACACTTTTTGCACTAAATAGCTGTGCCTGAGCAGAGGAATTTTGAAAACACTGTATACATAACCCATTCAGCCTTAACCCCCCTATGCACACTGTAGCTGAAGGAGAGGCTGATGCTTAGTGTGGCATTGTGTAAAAAGCAAGATGGTAGGCTGCCTTCACTACAAACTGGTTAGCTGAGAAGATTTTTAGTCCAGGTACACAGTGGCAGATTGAAAAAGATTTGTATCAGTACCTGTAATTTAATACTCTGGTTCCCTCTAGTGGTAAAACTAGCGCAAACTCATTCAATCTCGGAACAGCTTTTATTTTGATAGTGCTCCTAATGAGTGTATTAAAAGTAGGGAACCAAAGAGAAACTATTCAAAGTAGATCAAAGTTCTTGCCATCTAACAATATTTTAAATAAAAGGTTTGTTTTTTTCTTTTGTGATTAATTAGGTCCTCAAAATGGCACATACCTGCAGAATCATTTAAAGGTCTCTTGGGGTCCTTATTTTCTACAGGATTTTGGGAAACTGATGGTGATACTAGTTCAAATCTAAATGACATATATTCTCCAACCTACTGTTGCTATTTCCTTTGGAAGAACTATTGATACAATGCATATGAACAATTATTTAGAGGAAGCTTGTTTTGTGTATTTATAAATAATCCTTTGTTTTAAAGGAAATATTACAAATGAAAGGTAGTGAATACATAGCTTAACTCATAGCTTTCGTTAAGCATGAAGCAAATGTATTTAAGATTAATCAGTACTAGAACCAAGATTCTTCTCATTACTAAATTATATTCATTTTTCAAATTATAATTCAAAAATATTTTTGAGCTATGAATTTTCACATGCTTTATTTTGCTATTTCTTATTTTGATGGAAGCAGTATTTTGTGTGCCTCTGTTTTCTTACATGGTGTATTGTCATAGCTTCTTACTATTATATCATGGAAAGTAGTAATTTACAGTAATTTGTAATCAGCTTGCAGTAAATTAGGTCTGAATTCCCTGTTCCTCGTGACAATTGGATTGAGATGTCTGTAAAAATACTGTATATGTAAATGGCTGCATCATCCTGAAGATAAGGATTAACTGGGCTCATCTTTGGCTGGTGCTATTCAACCTCAACCTACAGGATGGACTGAAAAAGGTAATCAGATTTGCAGATGAAACAAGCTGGAAGGAATGGCTAATACTTCATAGCAATCTTAGCTACTTTAAGATATCTGGACATCTTAAAGACACCAAGGTTGAGAAACATGGATTAGGATGAAACTGACCGTGACAGGTTTGTGTGTGGGACAATGCCAGCAGAGTGATATTGGGCAATGACAAATACACCGCCTTGTATGGGAGTAGGAAAATTCATATAGAAAAGGGTACAGGAATAATGACAGGGATAATTAGATATACTACTGTGTCATCAACTGAACCTGAGTAAGCAATGTGAGACAGCATCTAAAAGGGCAAATGCAATCTTCAGCTACATTAATAGAAGCATCCAGATCACAGGACGTAATCATTTCATTGTAGTCTCTGCTGGCCAGACCACTTGGGGTATTGTGTCCTGTTTTGAGGATCCACTTTGAGATGTTGGTTTAAGGTTAGACAAAAGCTATCAAGATGTTAACGGATCTGTAAACCAAGCACTTCATGCAATGCCTGGGCATGTTTTGTTCACAAAGGAGAAAAATGATATAATAATCAACCAATCCAAAAAGCTGTTGTGCAAGAGTGGGTCAATGTGTTCTCTGATGAAGGTGAGAGCAAGACAAGAGTCAGTAAATTAAAAAGAAAAGGCTGAATATTAGAAGTAATTTCACGATGCCCAGCGCTATTAAGCAGTGCTTAATTCTCCCTTGCTGGAAGTTTTCAAATGAGGATTGGATTGTCACTTGTCAGAGCAATTTAGAGGATTCCAGGACTAGATCCAACCCCTGGACTGGATGATCTTTGAAATAATATTTACTCCTGGCAACTTCATGGACAGGTCCATGCAGTTTTCTTGGCAACATTACAGAAGTGATTGGTCATTGCTGCCTTCTAGAATATTTTAACTTTCCAGTTAAAATATCCCAGAACTGAGAGTCATTGACTCAAGATCATCCAGCTAGTTTCTGTGCCTAAGCGGGGCCTAGAACCTGGGTCTTACTGCTATTTGTCTAGCATTCTAAACACTGGGTCACCTTGGTTTTCAAGGTGGTTTATAAGATCCCATGCACTCATACTTCTATTATTTTTATTATTCCTTTAGGAGCATAATGATGAAACATGACAAAGAACCAACACCAAAGGATAACTCAAGTAACAATAAAGATAAGTGTTTTAGCAATAAATCTACAACACAACAGAAGTAGAATTGATTTCATTTATATTCAGTCATTGAAGAATATGCCAAATTCTATATTTACATATTTTCAAATGTGCTTTTCTGTGCCTAATTATGTTAATATGCTCACATTATGTGATATAACATTATCTAATTGAAGTTTGCTCTTAGATTGGACAAGAATTAATATGATCCACATTGGGCAAACAAATCTTATGTTTAATGTATTTGGAGGTAATCATGCAAGTCAGGGTTTCCCCAAAGGTGCTTTTCTAAAAGGCAACTGGACTTCCTTGGTTTTTGGAAAACATTTTGCTTCTCATCCAAGAAGCTTCTTCAATTCTGTAGTTCAGGAAAAAAAAACCAAGAAAGGCCAGTTGCTTTTTGGAAAAGCACATTTGGGACAAATCTTATGCTATAATGTTTCAGGAACACATGAAATGTATTGGTCAGTAGGATTAACCCACATCCTATCTTCAGAATGTCATTTGATTCTATTTTGGCTAATAAATGAACTGTTAACTGTTTCTGTTACTAGATGTAAGTGCTACTGTAGCAAGAACTGACAATTTAAATACCACTTAACATAATAGACTTTACTCATTCCATGAAAATTGTTCTTAGGAAAAGGAATACTAACAACAAAGGTAAGGGAAGCCAGAAGAGCAAGTAAAAACAATGAAAGATAGTATGTTCAAATGTCCTGACCACACAATAAAAGAAGAGATGCCAAAATGTCCCCTTTTTGCCTTTCCATCATTGTTAATGCTAATTACACCAAATATAATTTTAAAATAAGGACTGCAAACAAGTACAACAAAAACCACATCGGCTTATTGGCTTAACTGTATGTCTAATAAGCAAGTCCTGAGTAATAGTATGGCAAGAAGTGTCCTGGGTGGATGAGACAACCAACAAAGGCATTGAAACTGCTTTTAAAAAAAGAAAAAAACCATATTTCAATATCCCAGTGAATCTGTGGAACCAATCTTAGTTGTTAATACAATAATCAGATTGAAAACTGATAAGATCCATCAACTGTTTTTGACAAATTGATCAGCAAAGAAAATACTGGGCCGAGTATTGATGTGAACAGAATTCTGGAAGTAGTTTTGAAAATGTCTAAGTCCAGTTACTATTCTTCATTCTGCAATATAAACCGCTTCCTGATTTAAGGGATTTTGGTCAGATTGTTTGCACCCATCCCCAATGCTGTAAACATTTTAAATCACTTTCCAACATTTAGAAATGTTCTTAAATAGAGATTGAGCTGATTAAGTTTTGTTTAAAAAAAAACATTCTCTGTTCTTTTGAAAAAGAGAAAGGCCACTGTAGAGAGTTGAGGTTCTATTATGTTTCCAGCCAAAACTGGAAGTCTTTGCTAAATTAATTGCACTATTAAGCTAACTCCCAATGTGACAGGAAGGACCATCTGATGTGCCTTGCTGATTAAGGAGCACAGACTGAGAAAGAAAGTGGGTGAGGATTTCACATGAAATTTTTTAAAAAAATATTAGGAGGCTGGAACATCCATGTTATTTCAAAGTTATGATGAGATTGAACAGAACAGAAAATAGGACAAATGTAGCCCTCATTTGGGTTGATTCTAACAGAATATATCATGGAATATTGAAGATTGGCTGCTCCTGTCAGCTTCATTAATTAGCAAGCAGCATTTTCATAGCTACTCCCTGATTTTGGAAGCTGAAATCCAGTTAGGTAAGACCCATCCGTGCTCATCATAAGACATCAAACACTAGGCCAGAAGCCCAGTGGTATAATTACAATACACTCCTTCAAATAGGCCCACCCCAGGAGGTAGACGGCATCCCAAGCCCTCATATTTTGGCAGTTCTTTCTTTGGTCCAAGCACCCCTAACAACACTTTGTGAGGAAACCTGTTGCCTTAGGAAGGACTGGTTCCATCTGCATCATTTTCTTCCTGGTTGGCCTTAAGTTTGGACAATACAGCATGGATCCGGAACAGTGTTCGTGACTCCATTGAATAATTTTTGTAGTTGTTCCTGGTGGGAAAAGCATTCAACAATTGTGATATCCCTTATATCAAACCTGTATGTATTCTGTACACCAAAAACTATTTCAGGAATCCAGGTATTATCTTACAGGATAATATTTGATATTTTGTAGAAGTGTCCTAAGGTAGATGTCCAAAGGACAACTAAGCATCCTACCGGGTCAGATAGAGTGGACACACTCCTAGTTCCTTCCCCAAATGTTGTCCTCTGTTGGGATCTAGGAATTGTGCCTTTTCCCTGGCAGCCCCTGTCCTATGGAACACTTGCCTTTTGAAATTTGGCAGGACTCCATTTTTTTCAGCCTTCTCTAAGGCTTTGAAGACCTGGCTTTTCCCCCCAAGGATCAGGAGAAGATTAGATGATGGTACATTAGCATATATGGCTGCCAGGTGTTTGTAATTTCTAATATTTTATGTTTTAATTGGTTGGTTTATAGTTTTTAAAATAATTTTATATGCGTTTTTTTTTTTCATTTTTGATTGGGGTCTACCAGAGGTGGGTTTCAGCAGGTTCTGACCAGTTCTGTAGCGAACCAGTAGCGAAAAGTTTAAGTAGTTCGGAGAACCAGTAGTAAAAATTCTGACTGGCCCCGCCCCCCTCTATTCTCTGATTGGGAGGGAATGGGATTTTGCAGTATCCTTCTCCTGCTATGCCCACCAAGCCACGCCCACAGAACCAGTAGTAAAAAATTTTGAAACCCACCACTGGGGTCTACCCAGAGATGGTTGAAAAATGGGCAGCTATGTAAATGTTTAAATAAATAAATGTCTAGATCAGATGAATGTAATCTAATAAAAAGAAATGCAATGAGCAACACTGGGAAATACACACTTGCTTATTAAATTACTAATCAAGTGGTTTGACTCAAAGTAACTAAGCTGAGAACTTGCTAGTTCTTAGTCCTACTTAAACTTACTAAGAACTTGGGGAACAGAGGAAAACGTAACTAGGTAGCTAGCAAGCACCTTTGGGCCCTTCTCTCCATGAGATTATAAAACTGTCTCAAATGCTGTTAAGCTACAAAGTAACTATATCTTCCAGGGAAAAATATTATGAGATATGCTGAGTGTTTACTTACTTGGCTCTCCGGAGCAACTGCACAGCCTCTTCATTTTGGCCTTGTGCCACATACAGCAGACTCAATTCCAATAGTGCATTAGGTACCAAGTAATGATCATACTTGATCTTCTTCTCACTGTAAGCAGATAGAAGGCTGGAAGCTTTCTAAGGTTTGCTGTAGTGCAGCTTTCCCTGATATCAGCCCTCCAGATAGGTTGGAATTAAGTTCCCAGAACAGTCAATAATGCCTCACACTCCCCACCCCCAATTTCCCCCCCAATTTTTCTATTTTTTTATCAAAGAGACCTGCATCGTACCTGCTATGGATAGCACTGAAGCACGCCTCGGCCTCCGTCAAACTGTGCAAATGCTTGAAGACTAGACCTTTGAGAAGTAACACGAGACACTGGTCATCTACCTGGTACTCACTGGCTGAGGAAATTGTGGGAAGAGAAATTGAAAGAGCAGAAGAAAAGTTAACCAGGCTAAGCAGTTACTGCATATTCTACTTTGCAGAAAGGCTAATTGGCAATATTTCTATTCATATTATTCACGTAGCAGGCAGGTTACTCACTGCTTGTACAGGTAAAAACGGAGCCCATACATCTCCCTGCACATCTAGAACAGCTTGTTTGTGATGCCAAAGAGCTAAACTACAAAAACAGATTCCCCTTCCAAAATGTACAAGGAGATGTTTATTATTTTTAAAAATCAGATGAATATCCCACTTTTCCTCCAAGACTTTAGATTCATACATAAAACAGAATTATAGAGCTGGATGGGCCCATAAACATTATCTAGTTGATTCTTTTGTACAATGCAGGAAAAATCCAATTTTTCCCTACAGCCAGTGATGGAATTCAAGTAATTTAACAACCAGTTCTCTGCCCTAATGATTTCTTCCAACAAACAGTTTGCCAAACTGCTCAGAAAGTTAACAACTGGTTCTCCCAAACTGGCTGAATCCCACCACTGCCTACAGCAGTCCAGTGGAATAGGCTGATCTGAGAGAATGATTAACCAAAAGTCACCCAAGCTAATTCAACCTTATTTTCAGGGACAAAGTATTTGCTAAACTACTCTTACCAAAAGCACCATAATTTAGTGTTAGGGTAAATAAGAATGCCCAGCAAAGAGGATGGGGTTCTAGATGGCAGGGATTCACAAAAAGTATTCCCAAAGCCTGTGGGCAGTTTCTACCAAAAAACTGAAAAAAAAAAGTTGAGGGAGGGGAGAGTTGCTATGAAAAATAGCTCCCTGACTTTAATGTAGACTTTTGTCCCTGCTGCTTGATTTAATATATCTAATTCTCCATTTCTCCCAAAATATCCCCAAGACTTTAATATGCATGATTTCCTTTTTGAGTTGATAGACTTATTTAAAATGTTAAAATCATGTTTGACACTCATGCGAAATGGATGCTGGGGAGGGGAATTTGCCTATTCATTAAAAAAAAGTCACAAAGAGGGACAAAACCACTTAAAACACTTATTGATCAGAATATAACCCATCACTTATTCCAGGTGTTTCTTATAGAATGATTCTTTTCCTAAACATGGGTTTCGGTTGTTAACCATTTCTTATTTTCTGAGAAAGCATGGCTGTAAACCAGAGTCATTTTTGGAAATAAAGATTATGCCAATGGTTTTGCAGCCTGCTGATTCCTGTATTTAAATTGAAAGATGAGGTGGGTCAAGGAGCCTGATGATGTCTCTGTTGCTAAGCTGGGGAATTTCTGTCTGTTGACACCAACTTTGCTCTACGTGTAGGAAGCCAGCGTGCTACCTGGTGCTTCTTGTAGCTGCTTCTCAGCCTGTATCAGAGTGTCTAAAGTTCCTTCCAACAACTCTTGCTGCTTGCCCAGCACTGTAAATCCATTCCACATGTACATCATTTCCTGAAAAAAAGATAAAACCAACACAGAAAGTGAAGAAGAAGTGAAAAGAACGACTAGGTCAAAAGGACTATGGATAGCAGTGTTCCAATATTTGAGGAGCTGCCACAAAGAAGAGGGGGTTCATCCTATTTTCCAAAGCAGCAGAAGGCAAGACAAGAAACAATGGTTGGAAATTAATCAAGGAGAGAAGCAATGTAGAACTAAGGAGAAATTTCCTAACAGAACAATGTAGAACTAACCAGTGGAACATCTTGCCTTCAGAGATTGTGGATGCTCCATCACTGGAGACTTTTAAGAAAAGCCTGGATAGCCACTTGTCTGGAGTGGTATGGGGTCTCCTGCTTGAGCAGGGGGTTCAACTAGAAAACCTCAAAGATCCCTTCTAGCTCTATTATTCTGTTACTTAGAATTGTGGCAGCAGCTATAAATAGAGGGGGCATATTTTGTCATTCTGCATCAGGGAAGAACCAGTTTGGCATAGTAGTGAAGGCACCAGGCTAGAAACCAGGAGACTATGGGTTCTAGTTCTATCTTTAGATATGAAACCAACTAAGTGACCTTGGGCCAGTCATTCTATTTCAGCCTTAGGAAGGAGGCAATAGAAATATTGCCAAGAAAATTGCAGGGACTTGACCAGATAGTCACAGGAGTCAACATTGATTTGAAGGCATACTAGGGAACCAAAAATTTCATTCCTGAGCTCCCCAACATGTGAGCCAAGCTATAGTGTATACTTACACATTGCTTGCAGATTGTTTAAGATTATTAATTTTATTTTGAAGGAATCAGTTGGTGGAGGATCCACAAGCGAGGCCTCACAACAGTCCCCTACTAATTTCCATTTTAACTACTAACTGCCTTCAAAAGATGGTGACTGCATTCCCCTGCACATTCACAGCCAGTTATGGATGCTTTTAGCAGGAAACAAACCTAGTTCCTTCTTTTAAATGTGTTATTAGTTTTAAGGTGACCTAGATCTCTTTATCTTCTAAGCCAAAAATCCAGGTTCCATGATAGTCAAGGCACTAGTGTTAAAGTAGAGCTTTTTTTCCCTTACTGATTCTGAAGATCTTTTAGGATGCAGTTATACAATTTAGATATGGGTTTGAAATTAAGCTCTGTGCATACAAAAGGCAGAGAACTCAATCTAGTGTGGCAAATGTGCTTTATTCCTATAATTTTCTACTTCTTTAAAAAAAACATATTATAATTTTACTGAGATTAGTTCTTCACCTATAGATAAAATGCTATCTGGGAAAGAGTAATAAGTTGGTTTCTGTTCTGTAAAAATCCTGCCATTTGGAGCATGAATATCCATTGTTGGCAGGCATTTCTCTGACAACTCTCAATTAAGTAGAATCACAATAGATCTTAGCATCTTGTTTCTTGTTATATTATAGTTTTGCAAGGCAAAAAGATGAAAAAAAACCCCATTACTTTTGTATATATGCATCTGGTACATGAAATAAGTGCGCGTGCACACACACACACACACATGGTACGTACACAAACACATATATATGAATGGGAGAATGTGCCCAAGAGTGTGTTTCTCAGTTGTGTATATATACAGTATGCAAACAGGCTTGCCAGATAATTTAGGAAGAACATCCATTCCAGATTTCACTTTTGACCTGCAGTTCATGGATCAAATATAAAGACTGTCAGCTTAGCATAACTGTGAAGGAACCTTCTCCTGCTTTGAGACTCTGTGCTGCGAAATAGTAGAGATCAACTTTCTATCCTTACCAGGGCTGGCACAGGTAAGGGAACAGGGTCACGCGATTTGTAGCGCCTTGCTTTGCGAATGGCAAATTTCTCTGTGGGTGGTGATTTCCCAGCAATTCTCTGTTTGAAAGAGGAAACCTGCCTGTAGGGTAAAAGTATGGAAATTACTGAAGTTTCACAAAGGCAGGTATGTGGAAATTAAAAATCCTAAGAAAGTTTAGAAAGAGTTTAATCCAGTTCTGTCACATCAGACTTTAAATCACAGTTTTCAGTCCTTTACATGTAGTCCTTTAAGTAAGACATCGATTGTGCTTCTGCCTTTTGACAACATTCATTCACAAGGAATTCATTCATTCACTATGCAAAAATGTCGGTGGCAAATCCATTGTAATTCTGCAGATTCCTAACCTTGAGAATTTGTAGTCAGTTTTACCATTGGAACAAGGGAAAATTCTTTAAATCTGCCTGGGGAATTTTGGGAGTTGAAGTCCACACATCTTAAAGTTCCTGAGGCTGAGAAACAATGTTTTAGAACATTCATCTTAAATTGCTCCCAACTTTTAAAATCTCTTACCTAAAAAGTTCAACCTCTGCTTCACCAAAGGGCCGTGGCTCATTAGCAGGAAGCATGCTAAGGAAGGCAGCTTTCATGTATACATACATTGCCTGCAACAAAGTAGAACATTACAGGATTCTGACAGGGGCCAATTTATTTATTTACTCATTTAAAACATTTATGTAGCTGCCCATCTTATGCCAAACTCTGGGCAGCTCCCAAGAATTAAAACAACATAAAAACCTGTGCCCATCTTATCTGGCATTCTTCTTTCCCAGCAGCCAGCATTGTCATCTCTACAAGATAGACCAGGCTAAGAAACCAATGCCAAGAAGATGGACTATTTTTATTGTAATAGTCATAGTAATGGAATGTTGCAAGTCTGAATGCAGTTCCCCCTTCCTCTCTTTATCTTCATGTGAACTAGGAAGAACGTGTCTGAGACGTTTACTGAAATTAGTTTCTTGGCCTGGGCTCAAACCCTGTTTATCTGACTGTTGTCTGAGTGGCAGCTCTTCCTCCTGTCCTTCAAAGCCATTGCCTATGTCCTCTATAAGCATGGAAAGAGGCACAATCATCCTCTTCCATTACAGCTCCCCAGGCAGCTATTAGTTGTTAAAATATGATGACTGATATACAAGGTAGTAAACAAGGAATAATCACAGATAATACAGAATTTTATGAATTGTTCAGCCCCATTTGAAAACTATTTAAATTAATGGTCATTGGATTTGCCACATCTCATGGAAGCACCTGGCATAATTTAACAATATGTTGTATAATGAAATACTAGCTTTTTTCAGCCCTGAGTCTCTTTTCACTTCAATGAGTAATCCAAATTTCTGATATTGTAGGATAGGGGAAATCTGCCATATTTTCTATCTCAAGGCAATTTAATAATTTTCTTCATGCTTACTTTTACCCACTTCCACTTCAAAGTAAAAAATCCTAAATATTCCCCTTGCTAGAGAATTAATCTAATCCTCTAAATATTATGGTTGCTCTTTAAAAAAAATTTTTTTACAATATTCTCCTTAAGGTATGGTAACCATACATAATGTTCAAAGTATAATCTTACCATCTGTCATAATGCTGTGGTTACATTGACAGTTTTATATTTAATTCCCATCCAATGAATCAAGCATAGAATTTGTGCATTCTCTCTTTTTATAACAGTTGTTTTGAGCCATGCACTATGACCCCACAGCCCCATTCGTGATCACATGTTGCTACCTCTTAATAGATAAAGGGAGTATGAGACCTCAGCACCAAGGTTATGGTACATCACTTCTGAAAGTGTGAACACACAGTTGACTTTGATACCAGGCTTCAAAACTGGAAGAATTGGTGCTGAGTGACTAAAGGTGGAATCAACAGGAAAGGGCCAACAAACTGCCAAGGTTTCAATAACTTTGATGTACTTTGCCTTTTTTTTTAGGAAGAGATTTTCAGTTTCCATAATTTGGTATAATGTTTGAATATTTTGCTCAAATACACCTGGATTGCTCTTTAATTGCTGTACACCTTTCTAACCTTAGACCAGCGGTTCTCCTTGCTCAGCAGATCTGCGTAGAAGTACGCCATCTTCCACATTCCTTTGTAGGCAAAGCACCACATCAGTTCCCAGTAGCACATGTGATGAAACTGCTTCCAAGCTTGCTGTGCTGAGCAGCCCTCTTCAAATTTCTTGATGGCCTGGCCAGGGAGGGAAAAGTCCAAAAGGAAAAGTATGAAGGGTTTAAAAAAGTTAACATTTTTACTGGCAAGGAGGAAACAGGGTTCATATCAGTGGTGGGTTGCTACTGGTTCTCCCCAGTTCTTGCAAACTGGTAGTGGAAATTTTGAGTAGTTCGGAGAACCGGTAAATACCTTTGCCTGGCCCCACCCCCAATCTATTTGCTGCCTCCCAGTCCCAATTCATCGGCTAGAAGGAAAAAAATCAGGGCTCACTTGACAAAGAAGAGGAAAAAAAACAAGACACCTTAGCTTTAAATTGAGAAGCCAAGAAGCCTCCCAACTGATCGGCTAGAACCGATCCGCTCCTTGTAAACCGCTTGGTAGTGGTAGATTGGCAATTGAGGCCAAGCTGCCTGAAAGTGGTTTCCAATGCTTTCGGTGGTGGCAAAGCGGCAAAAAACTGTTTAAACTTTTGCCGCGGCGCTTCAAAGGGCTGCCCTACAGCTGATCAGCGGTAAAAGGCAGTGTGGTGGTAGACCAGTGCACTCCCAAAACAAATGGGTAGACCGGTGTGCTCCAAAAACAAACAGGTAGACTGGAACGCTCCAAAAACAAATAGGTAGACTGGAACGCTCCAAAAACAAATGGGTAGACTGGTACGACTCTGCAAGCAGTAAAAGCCTGGTAGACCAGTACCTCTGCTAAATCCTAAATAATTGTTTGTCACATGACCATCAAACCACACGCTTCAAAGGGCCGCCCTACAGCTGATCAGCGGTAAAAGGCAGTGTGGTGGTAGACCAGTGCACTCCCAAAACAAATGGGTAGACCGGTGTGCTCCAAAAACAAACAAGTAGACTGGAACGCTCCAAAAACAAATGGGTAGACTGGTACGACTCTGCAAGCAGTAAAAGCCTGGTAGACCAGTACCTCTGCTAAATCCTAAATAATTGTTTGTCACATGACCATCAAACCACGCGCTTCAAAGGGCCGCCCTACAGCTGATCAGCGGTAAAAGGCAGTGTGGTGGTAGACCAGTGCACTCCCAAAACAAATGGGTAGACCGGTGTGCTCCAAACACAAACAGGTAGACTGGAACGCTCCAAAAACAAATGGGTAGACTGGTACGACTCTGCAAGCAGTAAAAGCCTGGTAGACCAGTACCTCTGCTAAATCCTAAATAATTGTTTGTCACATGACCATCAAACCACGCCCACAAAGTAAGCCACACCCACAGAACCGGTAATAAAAAAATTTAGAACCCACCCCTGGTTCATACAATACTGGAGGTAAGTTTCTTCTTAAATTCAACTTCCTAAAAAAAACAACATAGCTTCCTTTTTAAAAATAAGCAATCACAAAGCAATGAGGCCTAGATGTTTGTTAAAATAGATTTGAAATTTGGGATATTATGATAATTCAGAAATACAGCGATACCCAGTGATTGTCTATGTGTCATTACTCTGAATTTAGAGTTGAAATAATTAGATGAAAATTTCTCTTTGATGAATAGTAATTGAGATGTGTGGGACACAAAATTAAATCCTGTATTCTGAACTATGTATGCTGCAACCTTCTTCATCTTCCATCCCAGCAAGTGGTGGGTCTGAGAACAGGATGTGCTAAGATGACGATTGTTATCATGAAAGGCAGAAGCTTAAAATTTTCAACATAGTAATATATCAGACCTAAAAATAATTTGTAGGATGATTCAGACATACCGTCAGAACTGCCATCTTCATCTTAGCGTTTTGCTTGCATCTGCCATGAATTGTTAGGCGATGGGGGAAAGAGGAAATAGGCAACTGGCATGTAGAGGGTAGAGATGAGTTAAAGGGAATGTGGGTTGACAGAAACCAGAGATGTGAGAACCAGCCCTTTCCAGTCTTCAAGGCCACGGAGCCTTGAAGAAAGGAATGCAATTTGCAACAAGTGGTACCAAACATCTGAGCGGTTCCCAAAACACCTATGCGGCATGCCGCTAGATGAAGCAAAGCGGCCAAAGGGGGAGGGCTGGGGAGAAGCGGAAAGTAACTTTTTGTTACTTTAGTTTAGAACTTTAGTTCTAGCCTGCTTCTATTGCAACTATGAATCCTTAGTAAAAGAACCTATCACTTCAACCAAATGGAGTTGAGGGTCTTTCTTTTCTAGGGACTTAGTTGGGCATGCCTGACACATACCCTCCACGATGGTAGAATACATATTAGTTAAATTCCTGTTCTGATCCTACTAAAGCACCTCACCTCATTGATGTTCCCTTTGATTTCCTCTATCCTCCCAGCAAAGAACAAGAAAATGGCACTCTGTAAAATTAAAGAAAATGATACTCAGGTATGGGGAAACAACTATAAGCAATATGACAAACCCTATGTTTGTGGATTGATCCACTGTATCCCTCCACATTATCCATCCAAAGCCATCTTTACTGGGATAAGAAATCTTATCAAAGGTGATAGCAAAAAAACTAGCCTGAGTCCCAGAGTCCTCATGGCGCATATATCTCATAGTGGGGAAAGATCATCTCAAATATTTCTATACCACTTTAGATAGATTAGTTCCACTTTTATCTGCCCCCCCATCCTTTAGAACCTTCTGAAGCTTTTAATGCATGGGTGACAAACTTTATTATTTATTATTTATTTATTAGTTCAATGTATATGCTGCCCTTCTCCGAAGACTCAGCGCGGCTTACAATGCACTTATAGCAATATCCTTCATTCTTTTGTATATACCTGCTTATTAGGGCTTTTGGCCCCCCATAAGCGGTGTTTCTACAAAGTCAGCTTATTGCCCCCACAATCTGGGTCCTCAATTTACCTACCTTGGAAGGATGGAAGGCTGAGTCAACCTTGAGCCTGGTGAGATTTGAACTCGCACTAATTGCAGGCAGCTGGCAGCTAAGTCTAACAGCACTTAGTCTGCTGTACCACCAAGGCTCCTAAAACTTGCGGCGTCACGTTGCTATCACGTGATGTTTCGTGATGTTTTTTCCTTTGCGGAGCTGGGGTGGGTGTGACCTACACATAACACATCTGGCCCATGGACCACCAGTTTGACACCTGTGTTTTAGTGCATCAATCAGTGTTTAACCACATTACCTGCCATATCAAATTAACAGATTTTGCCTTAAAAGGAATGCCTAGCAAATCTTTTAAGCATTGCTACACAGAAGGTAAGAGTTTGAGTTTAAATGTACCACATTTTTTTTACTGAAGCTCTAAATGTAAAAGGGCTGAACTGAAATATTCAGAGCCTTTCAGAAATTTAAGGAAGCCTAAGATACTTTCAGCTTTTGACGCCCTTTACTGTAAAAAAAATTTAAAAACTGGAAACAAAGTAAAGCACCAAAAGAGAGAAATGTTATTTGATTATCTTTAGCAAAAGAAAATAAATATGAATCTAAATCTGAGTTTCCTTTTGGGCTCAAGGCTCAGGTTAAAAGTCCCAAACTCCTCTCCACTGCAGCATAGCCACCCCATTGGCCTCCTAGATGCAAAATGTAAAACATCATGCCTTCTCCCACATCTAGCTCTGTTGCAACTCAAACATTTCCTTACAACCCTAAGTAAGAAAAGAAAAATCTAACTGATCCTTCGGTTAGACACAAACACAGGCAGAAATTGAGTGACCTGAAGGACAGGGCAGTCATTTGGATACCATTTTACCTGTGGATAGCGGGAGAGGTATGGCTTCAGTAGGGCCTCAGCCTCTGTGAAATCATCTTCACCAATCCCTGGGGACAACACAGAGTGATAAAGGTGCATAGCATGAATAAGGATAAGACAGTCATAAGTTCATGATCCCCAGACAGACCTTGAAATATCTGATTAGAGACTGAAGATATTCTTAAGTAAACCATACTTTATGGTTATCCCTGAGAATATTGCTTTCTTGGGTTGCTTGAGTTCCCAGCTGGGTCAGGCAGCCAATCCTGACGATTTCTACTACAAGTCCCTAAAATTGTAGCATTTCAGTCCCATTTCCTAGCTTTCTCTCAACCTCTTAAGTAATCAGCCAGAGAAACAACACAGATTGTCACTGTTTGCACTGAAACCCTCTTGACATTAAACTGCAGAAGGTAGCCCTCTTTTTTGAACTGATTAATAAACATTTATAAAAACACATTTCATGAGCTTGCTGAATTCCAATTATCTCACTAAGTCTTAATGTGAATCATACCGGATAGGGAAATATAATTATACTACTGTATTTGCAAGAACAAAAGCCTACTTGCTTTCTTGCAGAAATCCATCCCACTATGACTGAATACTGAGCAGACTTATACCTATTAGGTTAGACCAGATTTCTTCTTCTTTTTAGTTCAGCCATAGCTATGCTGATGCCTCCCATTAGAATTTATTTTAGTTAATTGCATCAAAAAATGTACCGTATATATCCCCATTAATTGACCTTATTCAAAATAAGAAAGCCACCCCCCCTCCCAAAGCAGCGATCCGTTGGGGGAAAGAGACCCAGTTCCTTGATCATGCTGCTGCCACATCCCCAATGCTTCTCTCCAGTGGAGGGATTCACTTACCTAAGATGAAGGTAAGGAAAGTATAGTAGCAGAGAAGCAACATTGTACAAAGTAGAGCCCGCAGGTTGGCTGTCGTGGCCCCCTGATGTAGTTTTTGCAAACCAAAATCCTGAATGGAAATTAGAAATAATATTCAGAAAACTGAGAGAACCCGTGGAAAGAAAGAGAAGAAATGTTGTACCCATTTGCAGATAAATTCAGCAAAGGTGACAAAAAAACAATTTCCCCAGATACAGAAAAGTATTCTGGATAGTGCACTGGTTTTGGTGACCTTTATGGGATTTCAAATTGACCATATGGAGGAACCTGGCAATTAGTGCCCTCACCCACTAATGCATTTCTGAGTTCATACATAATACTAAGTTATAAAGTACTCTGGCTTTGTTTTGTATTAGCATGGAATTCATACTTATCCAATTTAATTATATTACAAATTACATCTCACTATTGGTTCAATAAACCATGAGTTTAAAATTTCCAAGCTAAGGGTTACATATTACCATAGCTATTGCTTCATTACTATCTCTAAAAATATTGCAATCATTTGGATTGTTTCAGCCCAGTTAGGTTAACCGCTTTTAATCTGTTGCTCTCTAGCATTCTATTGATCATGGTGGTGGGAGGACAGGAAATTCTTGTCTAATGCATTGAGAAGACACCGTACTAGGGAAACCCAGAGAAATATGTTTTTGAGGGTTTAAATTACTGTATCCTCAAAATTAAATTAGTGTACCAGTGTCCTCTCACAAAGCAGTTATATGTCACCAGATACCTTCTGCAAACCCAAATAATGCATTCATAGCCTTCAAACTGGCACTTGTACCTTGTCCCCTGAAAACCCAGCAAATTCCAGAAGTCTCAAAATCCGGGGTGGAAAGAGGGAGAGAGTCTGTGGAAAACACATAACATAAAAGATAACAAAGACACCTGTAAGGAGTACATCCTCTTCCCAAATCTTCAATGTGTCCTTCAAAGTGAAAGACCTTTTTTCAATATAATCAACTCGGAACCATTTGTTGACATTCTCCACTACAAAGCCCTCCACATCCTCTTCCCCACAGTTTTCTTCCATTGGCATTATCTTTTTCCAGGAAGGGATTCTGGTTTGCTTCTCTCTTAATAGTAAGCACCCATGCTGTATTACTTCAGACTTTGGCACTGTACTATACAAATAAATGTTCCTCCACAGCAACATTTGATTCTATTAAAAAAAAAGCTCTGTCTAAAGAAAAGTAGAATCATAGCAAAGGTTTCAAACCTATATTTATCCTTCTCATAATACTTTTTCTTCTAATGGAGTGACATTTCAACGTATGTCTCCAAGTGAATTACTTCACTAGGAACAGCCTGAATTATGGGAAAGTCTGAGCTGCTGATCACATTTTGTCCACTGGACTCAAATCATTCTATAACAGAAAAAGATTACATCTGGAAATGTACTAGCTGATCCCAAATAAACACAAGAAGAATGTGCTAGAAGTAAAATTGGGATTAGAGACATTTTAATTTATTCTGAACCCAGAACAAATCATTGCATTCCAGACGTTTTACTATGCTTCAAATCCAAATGTATGTTTGGTTCAGGCACAGACTACCTGGAAACAGCTGTTCAGTGCATGCAATAGTTTATGCACAGTGTTTTACGCATGCATAATTGGGACGTATACAGTAGTCAGAGCAATGATGCCGTAGATGAAGTTAGATCCTTGGCTTAATGGTACTCCTTCAACTGTAGACTACATGGGTACATCCATAGTGCTTCATTTTTACAGCTCTTAAATTCCTGATGTATTAAAGCAAAAAAGGCAAAATAAAAATTCTGAGTTCTGACAAGGAAGAAAAGTGCTGGAATGTGACCAATTCCACATTTTAAATTAATTTAGTCATAGCATTATATTGGCCTCAGAAATATGATAGAGCTTGCTTTTGCTACCAAATACATTTACTTGGAAATAAACACCATTTTATTGTAGTGATCAAGTAGAAGTTATAAAATGAACATTTCTAACCACACATACCTCTCCTTGATTGAATAACAATAATACTTGATCAAGTGTTGTACAAAATCACATTGCATTAAACTGTATGCAAAGTGCAAATCAAATTGGCCCAAATTTGCTTCTATGTTACTGTCTATAAAAATAGTGTAAGATGGGAAGATGGGCAGAACAAGAAATGAAGCCAGAAGAGTCCTCCCTGGGCTTCACAGGGCTTCACAGAAGAGAACACCCTGTGTTCCCTGGGCAAAGGAAAGAAGTCTCATGAAGACCCCTGCTTGAGTTATGCCCATGTCCACACGGAATGTAACGCAGCCCCTAAAGCTGACTTCTTGGCGCCTTTGGGGAGAAAAGTTGCTGGGCAAGGCTTAGCTTTCTTCTTAGCAATTAAGACAGTGGTGGGTTGCTAGCAATTCACCCTGGATCGGGCGAACCGGTAGCGGCAGCGGGAGGCTTCGGCCACCCGCCTGGATGCTTCTGCACATGCGCAGAAGCATTGCGTGTGAGCTCGCACGCGCCCACGAGCAAACCGGTAGCGATGGGTTTTGAAACCCGCCCCTGAATTAAGAGTAACAATCTTGTGGAAGGCTACATTTAATCTTTCATGAATATATTTCTCTGACAGATGAAGCAAAAGAAGAAAAGTACAGCAGTAATAATTATGCAAGTATTTCCGGAAACCACAGCACAAATGGCTATGGAGACCCAGAATCCAGCAGCCAGACTGGAGTGGGTGTCCTGCAGTGAACCAGCCAAACTTTGAGATCCCTCCTCTATGCAACCTCTGACATTTCGTCTTTATGCAAGCTAAAATGTCAGTTTGCCTTGAACGAGCTTCAACACCTTGAATGAGCTTCAAAGAGGGTTCTCTTGTAAGGGTATGGCTTCAGCAAATACGAAGGGGGAGGAGCATCTTCACACCATGGTAAGCAGCCTGTATGTATGAACCTGCCTCATCTAGGTAAAGGAAGTTAGCAGAGAGTTGTTGCTAAAAGATTAGCCAAACTTTGGAAGCTGGTTGTATGACAAAAAGAAAAAGACAGGGGAGGGCCTTCTCTGTGGGGGCACCTACCCTCTGGAATCAGCTGCCCCCAGAGATAAGGAGAATCCAAGACCTCGGTGCCTTCCGCCGTGCCCTTAAAACCTTCTTTTTCCAGCAAGCCGGGCTGGCCTAACACTTTTTAAAATGTTTTTAATTGTCTGTTATTGTTTTTAATCATGGGGCCAAATTTATATATATCTTTTTAATTGTATTTTAATGTTTGTAGTTTATGTTTTTATTGGCTGTTCACCGCCCTGAGTCCTCAGGGAGAAGGGCGATATACAAATTTAAAAATTAAAAAAATTAAAAAAAATAATTAAAGGCACTTTTCTAATCGAATTGCCATAATTGTGGTCTGTTGTCATTTTAAACCAAAGGGGAAAGGACTGACAGTTGTTTCATTTGCTTCTCTGAATGCTTACTATTGGACACAGATGAACTGAAAGTAGGAACAGCAAGAATGGCATGAATAATATTAAGAATATGAATGGAGCATACAGTTGTGATTTTATGTTTCGTCATTAACAGTGACAACCTTTCAGAAATGAAGGACAACTTATGTTAAAATAAATTATTAGATAAAAATGCAATAATAAATATTTGCTAGCTTGAGCATATCCTTGAGAAGTCACATTCCTATGATCATAAACCCTGTAAACCAGCTTAGGCTGGTCATACAAGACCAAGTTGTTGGGCAAGCTAGTGAAGCTAAATGCTAGAGTTCATCAAAAGAATTTACTGCAAAATGCTGTAAAAATGTTAAATTTTATGCAACTCAGCTAATGAGACTAGTAACAAAGCTGCCCAGACCTAGCTGCCAATTATGTATCTGACTAAATGGTTTATTTGAAGGATATGTGAATTCCATTCCCAATAATTCCTTATTGCCACAAACAAGATGAGGTCAACCTATTCTCCAAAGAACCTGAAGGATACTAACCAAGGAAAGAACCAACCTAGAACTAAGGAGAAATTTCCTGACAGTGAGGACAATTAATCAGTGGAACAGTTGCCAGCATAGGTTGTGGGGGCTCCATCGCTGGAAGTTTTTAAGAAAAGATTGGACAGCCATTTGTCTGAAATGGTGCAGGGTCTCCTGCTTGATTAGGGAACTGAACTAGAAGACTTCCAAGGTTGCTTCCAACTCTGTTATTCTGTTAATATTAATCATTATCCTGCATTTTAGACTTTGTTGCCCAAATAAATATTGTGGTGACGTCAGAAGCCACAAGGTGGACTTCCGATACTCTCTTGTGATCCCCATTCTCTCATTCTCTTCTTTAATGTAGTTTCTATGCCTTTTTGCCTCTCTGAATCCTCTTCAGTTCTTTTTCTCTACTACTTATTGTTTCCTGTTTTTACAGACAGTGACTGTTTTAGCTGCTCCATACATTCCTCTTCCCTTTCTAAAATCAACCTTTTCCTGATCCCAAGTATTGTGAGTTTGCTACACCAGCACCATCATAACACCACTTCAATGTTGTCTAATTCTGCTTCTCATGTCTTACAGCATTATTTCTCTAATTATCCTTTCTTCAATTCCTCTTTCTGTTCACAAGCAATTCTCTTTGCCACAGGGGTGTGTCCAGTACAAGCCAGAATCATATCATGTGCATCATGATGTCATTGTATAAATCATGCATATACATAACATCATTTGCCCCCTTGTCCCCTCACCTTTGCCTATGGATTCCTCTTCCCCGTTCTTGAAGTAGTTCCTTATTGAGCACAATTTTCTTTTTACATAAATATGTGTAATTTACTAACCAACTGAATAATTTATCAGCCACACTATTCTTGGTCAATCAATCTATATCATAAAGGTCTTGGTTTTCTGTATTGGTAGGCTAGCTGCTCTCCCTCTATACAAATCCATCACATCAAATTTTTGGACGTGACTATGGTCAGCATAGATATTATGCTTAAAGAAAAAGAGATATTTCTAATAATTTTTCACCACTCATTTCTGATATCACATCCCAAACCATAGAACAGACAGAAAACAAGGAATGAATTTAGCACAAGATCAGTATACTTAAACCATGAGAAAAAATCTGACATTTTGGTTGGCAAGCCTCAATGGAGTGGGGTTGGCCAATGAGGATAGTTATGCTATGGTGTAGCTCCATCAATTTTCCATCACTCCAGAAATCCTTTTAGTTCTGGAGTAATTTATTTTTCTCAAATCTCTCGAATCCCTTTTTAAAGCCATCTAAATTTGTGAATTTTACCCCACTGTATGAAGTGAATATCACAGATCACCTAAGTGCTCTATGAAATATTGTCCCATTCTGCATCATTGGATAATCCATCATTTGTTTGTGTTTTAGTTTTATAAGAGATGGAGAAGAGCTTCTCTATCTTTAGGAGTTAAACTAAGAGCCAGATTTTCTCAGAGCAGAAAGATCAAATCTATCAACAAGCAACAGCTACACACTTTCGAAACTAAAAAGCACAAGGCAAAAGTTTGATTAAATCATGGGAAAAGAATTAAAAATAAGTGCAGGAATTAAACTACAATAAAAACAGGCAACCCAATCAACTGTAGTAAATGGCTACTACTGTACATCCTAGTATGCAATACTGTAAAGATTCTTCACTACATCATATGTTATAGTTTGAGCTGAAGAGTGTAGTCCACCAATGCCAACTCAAGAACTACTGTCATTCTTATAGAGAGCCTGATGGTGTTTAACTTTTTTACACAATGCATAATTTTATGAACTTCTATGACATCCTGCTTTTTCTCAGTTAAAATACCCCATGCAATGTAACCTTTACTTATAGGAGAGTTTTTTCAGCCCTTTGAGGTTTTCTTCCTGCCAGCCCTGTTGGCTAAGGCTCTCTGATATATGATAGCACAGATAAATACCTGCTGTGAAAAAGAAATTAGAACCAATTATCCCAGACACAGGAATGAAGAAAGGGGAAATAACCTGGGGTGCTGATCTTCAAAGCTTTCAAGCAATTTTAGCTGGCAATATCTTAATACAGTACCTACTTAATACCCACAATAAGTGCTGTTCTCTCCACATATTTGTATATCTTTCTCAACCTGTACATTTGCAACTACAGAACAGCATCATAATGCCCAAGTGAAAACTAAGTGAGTTACTTCTGGAAAAATTAATGGATTGTCTCTTGGAGTTCAGTTTTTGTCATAAACACAATTTTCTATGCCCCTTAAGAAACTGTGGAAGTTTTAAAGTATCAATTTTCGCCTAGAGAAAGTACAAACTTCCATTAAGCCAACTCATCAAAAGAAAGAAAAGTTTAAAACTCTATATGTATTATATTACTCTCTGCAATTCTATCCATATTATTATATATATATTTTTTAATAATTTTCAATAAAAAAAAGAAGAAGAAGAAGCTGTGGAAGCATACTCAACTCACCAAATTGAAGGCACCAATGCCAAGAGCAATCCCCCCCTCCAGATGGATACGAACAGAGTTTGCAGGCAAGCAACTAGGTTGGATAAAAGCATTCAGCTCTCTGCGAATATAAAAAAGGTTACAAAATTCCATTGCCAATTTATCTGCCTGAAATTACATAAAAAGAAAAGGGGTTCTATTTCATAGACCTTTTTCACTCTAAACCTGGCTTTTAGTCATACAGGGAATTCAATTCATTCCCTAAGACACTCTACAGATGTCCAAATTTAAACCTCTAATCCAGAATAGAATAATGCTTGTCTGGAAGATAAACATATATAGATCAATAAAGATGGAATTGATACCTACCAGTATTCCAGCATTTCAATTACTTAATTATTTTGCAGTGTGGCTGGCCGATGAGGTCCAAAAAGACCGAAATAGTGCTATCCCAGTCTCCCATAAGTCTCAGAATAAACAACACAAAATGTCTGACAGGCCTGAAAGTGATGATTGGAGATATCATCCCACTATGGCCATTTAACAACTTTATCTACATAGGAAGAAAACCCTGACCACAAAAATATCATATATATATATATATATATATATATATATATATATATATATATATATGTATGTATGTATGTATGTATGTATGTATGTATGTATGTATGTATAAATATATATGTTTTTCTTTCTTTTTTGTAGGTTTTATGTGTATGTCTCTTTAACCAGGTTCTACCTACATAAACCAAGATATTATGCAACCCTAGTATATATATATATGCCATAGACTCAAAAGATAACACAAAGGATAGTAGCTGACATTCTTTTGCACTACTATATCTCCATTCATTTTAGAAAGAATCACCAAAAGCCCCCCACAAAAAAATTTTTTTTTAATTTTTTATTAAGCAAAAACATAAGACAAAAATACTTACAAACATGTATACATAAAGACAATACAAAAAAAAAGAGAAACAAACTAACTAACTAACAACTAACATTGTTTCAGCCTATCGGCTGACTTCTAGAAAACTGTTGCATTAGTGATTATTTTCTGTTTCACCTCTATTTCTCTATTAGAGATGTATTTTATGTGCTTACTTATTTTTACTTTTTTACATGTCCAAAACTTAACTTTATACTCTATTTTTAAAATTTTCTCTATGAGTAAGTATCTATTACTTCTATACATCCTTCTAATAACAGTTCTAACTATTTATACATACAGTCATGTGGTCTATCTCCTATGTGATTCTCTGTGTTTCTTGGTTAGGTTTTATATAAGTATTATTTTATCAATCCTATCTTTCCCTCTAGCCAGGAATACCATCTTTGCCAGACTGCATAATAATCAGTGTTCTCTTTCTCTTGTAGCTCTTTTGTGAGTCTATCCATTTCTGCACATTCTGTTATTTTTGCAATTATTTTTTCTTCTGTTGGTAATAGTTCTGATTTCCAATTTTGAGCATATACTATGCGTGCTGCTGTTAAGATGTGAATAATGAGATATTTTATCTCTTTAGTCTGTTGTGGTGTGGTCATTCCGAATAAAAAAAAATCCGGTTTCATATCGACCTTCTGTTTCATTATTTCTTCAATCATTATCTTGATTTCTTGCCAGTAATGTTGTGCTCTTCTACAAGACCACCAGAGATGATAATATGACCCCTTTTGTGATTTGCATTTACAACACATTGGTGACACATTTGGAAACATTTTCGCCAGACGTGCCGGTGGGAGGTGCCATCTGTAAAATATCTTGTAGAGGTTTTCTTTATATGGTATTGACATTGTCAGTTTGAGATTTTCTGTCCATAATTTGTCCCATTTTTCCAATTCTATGTTGTGGCCTATATTTTTTGCCCATGTTATCATATTTTCTTTGACCGTTTCCTCCTCCAATTTATAGTTTATTAAATATCTGTAAATTTTGGTTATCATTTTCTCCTCTGTACTTTTTAATATCTTGTCTAGTTCATTTGGTTCGGTCTGAAATCCATATTGTGTCCGGTCTGCTATATATCTTGACTTCATTTGACGGTATGGCCACCAATCGATAACTATTCCCTGGCAATTCTTGCCTCGTGTCTAAGTCTCCTTCACTACTCAATAATTCTTGGTAATTCCTCATTTTTCCTATTTCTATGGTGTTTGGGTAGATTAAGGCTTCCATGGTCGACAACCAACGCGGAATCTTAGTGTAGTGTTGTTTTCTGATTTCTTGCCACGTTTTGTATAGTGAGCCTCTGATAATGTGCCGCTGAAAATACCCGTGTTGCTTATCTATGCTGTCCCATAAGAAGGCGTGTCAGCCCCAATTCAGATCAAATCCCTCTAGATATAACATTCTCTTGTTTTTTAAGTCTATCCATTCCCTAATCCAATTTAACGATGATGCTTTATAATATAACTCCCAGTCCAGTAAACCGAGGCCTCCCTTCTCACGGGTGTCCTGTAAGCATTTTATTTTAATTCTGTCCTTCTTTCCTTGCCAGATGTATTTCATTATTATCTTATTGAGATCTTTGAAGAAATCTTTTCCTGGGCCGATTGGTATCACTTGAAAGAGGTAAAGTAATCTCGGTAATATGTTCATTTTTACTGATGCTATTCTGCCCAAAAGTGACAACTGTAATTTGTTCCATATTTCCAGATCCTTTTTATTTTTTTCATCAATTTAATATAGTTATCCTCTCTAATCATTGTTGCTTTTGTAGTGATCCAAATTCCCAGGTATTTTACTTTCTTTACAATCTGTATTCCTAATTCTTCTTCCAATTTTGTCTCTTGTGTCTTAGTCAGATTTTTTGTCAAGACTTTAGTTTTTTGTCTGTTAATTTTGAGTTCCGCTACTTTGCCGTATTCTTCTATCTTCGCCAGTAATTTAGTTCCTGCTATTTCTGGTTGTTCTACTATGAACACCATGTCGTCGGTGAAGGCCTGTAATTTATATTCCTTATTTCGTATCCATAATCCCTTTATGTCCTCTTCCTTCCTTACCTCATTTAGTAAGGCTTCCAGCGATATTATGAATAGTAAGGGAGATAATGGGCACCCTTGCCTCACCCCTTTTTGTATGTCCAGTCTTTCTGTCATGTCCCCATTAATTGTGATTCTTGCAGTCTGGAAGGAGTATACTTTCTTAATCATTTTTAAAAATTTGTCGCCAACATCCATTAACTCTAATTGTGCTATGAGGAACTTCCAATTCAAATTGTTGAATGCCTTTTGCGCATCGAGAAAGATTAAGGCTATTGTTTATCAATTTGTTGTTCATAATATTCTAGAACGTTTATGATTGTTCTCGTGTTATTTTTTATCTGCCTCCTTGGGACAAAGCCGTTTTGATCAAAATGTATATAGTTGTGTATAATTGTTTTCAATCTTTGTGCTATAACTGTCATGAATAATTTATAATCAACATTTAGTAGCGAAATCGGTCTGTAGTTCTTAACCTGTGTCCGGTCTGTGTCTTCTTTGGGGATAAGTGAAATAATGGTTTCATTCCAAGATTTAGGAGTTTCTGCTTCTAGTAATGCATCATTGAAGACTTGGAGGAGTATTTCATCTGTCGCTGACTGGCAGTTTTTATAAAATTCAGTTGGAATTCCGTCTGGGCCTGGTACCTTGTTGTTCTTCTGTTTCTTCTGGGCTTCCATCAACTCTGTCATCGTAATTGGTTTATTTACTATGTCTCTATGGGTTTCCTTCAATTTTGAGATATTTGCTTCGCATAAGTATTCCTTGATATCTCGGTCTTGGATCTTCTCTTGTGAATAAAGTTTTTGATAGAATTCTTTAACTATACGTTTTTTATCTGAATTCGTGTTACATATTTGTCCCGTTTCATCTTGTAGTTGATATATTATTCTCTTCTCCCTCTCTTTTTTCAGTCTGTACGCTAACCAGCGACCTGTTTTGTTTGCGTATTGAAAATGTTTCTGTTTTGCCATTTTCATTTTCTGTGCGATTTCTGTTTGCATGATTAAATTCAGTTTATGTTTGGTGAGGTTCAGGTTTGCCTTTATTGTTTTATCATCAGGTTGTTTTTGTAACTGTGATTCATATATGTTGAGTTCTTCTAGTAAATTATTCCTTTTTAGATGTTTGTCCTTATTTTTTTTAGTTGTGTATGCTATGGTGAGGCCTCTTATGTAGGCTTTTGTAGTGTCCCATAGATTCTGTAGCGAGGTCTGTTCCTTTGTACAGTATTTAATTGGAAGAATATTTTGAGTTCCTTCTTGATCATCCTTATATATTCTTTATCTTTTATTATTCCAGTATCCATCATCCACCTCTTTTCCTTGTGATAACCTTTCCATATTATTTTTATAGGATTGTGATCGGCCTAGGTATTTGGTACAATTTTGATATCTCATATTTCTTTTCTAAGATCTAGTGTCACCCAGGCCATGTCAATCCTAGACCATGACTGGTGGGGGCTTGAGTAGTATGTGTATTGTTTAATTCGTTTATTTGCCTCTCTCCACCCATCGTATAGATGGAATTCTTTGGCCATATCTTCAAATGTTTCCGGTAGGGTTCTCTTTCTAGTTTTATTTTTCCTGTTACTACGATAATCGTCTTGTAGATTCGCAATTGCGTTAAAATCCCCAATAATGCAAATGTTCTCATATTCCAGGTCTTTAATTATGTCATGCAGTTTCTTGTAAAAATCCCTCTGGTTTCCGTTGGGTGCATATATGGATACTAGTAATATTATTTTTGTTTCTGTTTGTATTTCAATTATTAAGATGCGTCCTTCCGTATGAGTATATATCTGTTTGGTTTTCAGGTGATTTTTAACATACATTACTACCCCTCTCTTTTTACAGTCTCCTAGGGATGTATATAATCTTCCTAATTGTTTATTTTCCAACAATTTTTGTTGCTGTCTTTTAATATGTACTTCTTGTAATGTTATGATATCAATATCAAGTTTTTGTAATTTTGTAAATATGTATTTCCTTTTCATTGGTGAGTTGAGTCTGTTTATGTTGATCGAAATAATTTTTAATTCTCCTTCCATCTTTATTTGGGTTTATCTATTTGTTATTTTCAACTTTGTTGTGTTTCTGGTAACTCTTTGTGTCTTTTCCCTCATTCCCTCTCTCTCCATTCTTTCTTTCTCCATTCTCCTTTTATCTTCTTGGTCTTTTTCTTCTCTTTCTATTCACTGTACCTCTTGCCTCCTGTGTTCCGTTTCTTCCCTCCTCTCTTGTTCTTCTTCACATGTGAAATGTTGTTCAAAGAAATCTTGAGCCTTCTCTAGATTATTGATCCTATACTTTCTGTCCTCCCAGGAGATAAGTAGACCTTCTGGCATTAGCCAGTGAAATTTTATTTTGAATTTATTTAACTGTGTAGCTAGAAAATTGTAATTTCTTCTTTGGTCTCTTGTTCTTCTCGGTACTTGTTTGAGAGTTAAAATTTCTCTTCTCTTGTACATGGTTGTCTCCTCTCTCATTTTCCTATAAATCTCTTCCTTTATAAATTTCTTCGTGAATCTTATGTGGATTTCCTTGGGTAACTTATTCTGTCTTGCGTAGTTCGTATGAACCCTATATATTTCATCTATTCTGATTCAGAGTTCTTCCTTATCCCTCTGGGTTGCCTTTGCCAGTATCTCAATCATTGTTTCCCCTATATCTTCATCCTTTTGCTCTTCTACATTTTGGAATCATAGATAAAAAGATGCCTTCTCCATTTCAAGATAAGTTAATGCGTCTTCCATTTCCTTGTTAAACACCTCTTGGTCCTGTTCCATCCTTTCCATTCTATTAGTTGTATATTCTATCCCCCCCAAAAAAATTTTTAGTCAGTTTATATATTTTACAGAAGGACATAGGCACTACAATAATTTTTAAAAATGGGTAAAATATCCAAAGGAGATTACTTAAAAATTTGGCTATGTTAATTTTAAAGTTATATATACTTTTTCATCTTGGAATTCAGTATAATAAAGCACAATACTGTGCTGAAGGAGCCACATTGCTATTCCCAGTGTTAAATAATACAAGTTGAGACTAATTCAAATTCCACTTTTCCATGAAATTCATTGAGTAATTTTGGACTCATCGACCCCACATGCACACCACTAGGATAAAATGGTCCAAGGAAAATCAAAGCTATCGTTTCAATCTCAACAGAAGAAAAGCAAAATCTAAAGAAAAACTAGGAATAAATACATATGAGTTGATTTGGCAATATGTGGGCCAATATTCATCTTCTCATCGTTCCCATCACCCATCTCCTCCCACTTATGACTTTATGACTGTAACTTTGATGCTGGTATCCTTATGATTTGTATTGATATTGTTTCCTGATTGTTTATTTGTAACGTATGACTATCATTAAGTGTTGGAGCTTATGATTCTTGATGAACGTATCTTTTATTTTATGTACACTGAGAGCATATGCACCAAGACAAATTCCTTGTGTGTCCAATCACACTTGGCCAATAAAAAAAAATTATATTCTATTCTGTTCTGTTGTTCTGTTCTGTTCTGTTCTGTTCTGTTCTGTTCTGTTCTGTTCTGTTCTACTCTACTCTACTCTACTCTATTCTGTGATTAAAGCATCATGCTTTATGTCAGCAGTTCGGTGGTTCTCCTTGGTTCTGCCAGTTATGTGTGGAACCATCCCCTCTAGTCTCAGTTCCTCTTCTCTGTTCCTCAATTCCCTTTTGGCTAGGATGGGTATTGGATGAAGGAGTGCCCACAGCCTTTCCCCCTGTTGATTAGGCAGTTATTCAATCAACATGCAAGAACAAGCACATAACTAAGAACAAACTTAACCAAGGCATTCCTGATTATAGAACACTATGGAAAACACAACTGAAAAACTCAGTTCTTTAGGTTGCTGATTGTTTTTGTTTCTTTGTTGTTCACCGTGCAGTTGACCTGTTGACCTAATAAATGTGCTAGCAAATAGTTAAACAATGCTGCCATCTAGTGGTCCAATGGTCCAATTGTCCATTGGAGGATCAAGAGGTAGCAAAATACTGAAACTGATTAACTCATTTTAGATTTAAGGCATGTAAATAAAAGGATTCAATTCTTGTATTTCAGATGAGACATTCCTTGGCAGTGGTTGATGCTTCCAGGGAGTTCTGGGTCATTTCTTCTTGTCATCTTGTTTTACAACTTCCTCATTGATTCCCAGAGCTAAACCTCTTTCTTAAACTCCAGCTATTCAAAAACATGACAATCAGAAATTGTCATGGTCACATTGGTCCAGATAACCATCAGAGAAAAGCCAAGAATGACTGCATAAACAATATAACTCTTTGCTGCCACTTAGTGGTTGAAAGATTGTATAGTCGATCCATAGTTTTAAAAAATCAGATGTTGATGGAAAAAAACAAAGGAAACAGTTGCAACATACAAAGGAACTAGGGTATTGTACATGACAAGAGGCTTTTAATATGAAGGATGATGTTGGATGGGGCTGGAATTTTAGTTGAGGGGTCACCAATTTTTGCCATAGGAATGTTGTGCTTAACATGTATGGACAGCAGCAGAGCATGGATCCCTTCTGGATGCATTGTAAGGGTTACACTGTGAAGGCACCATGATTGAAGGAAGCATGATTTTCCTTCAGCTTTAGGATGGGAAACATCTTTGTTGCTATAGCCTATATCTCATCAATCTACAGAGTTTAAATAGAGGGTAAGATTTAAACATTGTAATGCTTCCTCTTTACAGAGCAGTCTTGTGCCTCTGGTCATCACCTAAATATGCCTGTCTGTGACAAGTTGACCAAAGACTTTCCCATTCCAAAATGTGGCACGTGGAGTGTTTCATACCCCTCACTAATGCTCTTTCTCATTCCTACTTGTGACTTTACCCCTTCATTTACCCAGACCTGCCTTCCCAACTCACCTGTAGATGAGGTAGCTGTTACGCACCTTGATTCCTCCTTTTATGAAATTAACCATGTTTTCATCCTGTAAGAAGCAAAAAGTCTCCATGAATAAAACAACCTCCATTTGCTGGATGTATATCTAGGCAATGCCACTCCTAGTCACAAAGCACTTCATCAAAGGCATTCATCACACTTGGCTACCAGCAGGATGACTGCTGAAGTGTTGAGGCTTTATCCCCCGAGCTTGCTTTCATCAAAAGAAATTAATCTCAAGATAAGTGGGGAAAACTGAATCTCTAAACAGTTATCTACATCTGACTCCCTTGCCTGGTTTGTTTCATAGCATGTCTCAAGCATTTTGCACTCTGGTTCTGTTTTCCACCAAGCAAGCTAATACAGTTCTCATACATGGGTGCAAGCTGTGTCTATGGAGGTGTCAAAGATGGCAGGAGTGCAGCTCCGCTCCTTTTAAAGATGCAGGTGACACTGATGCCTGTACAAAAGGAGCTTGCATTGTGGACATTGCATTGTGATACTCACCAACCATCTTGCTGATTTTGATATACACACACAGACATTACTGAGCTACAGCCTTCAAGTGAATAGTTATTTCAGTGTTAGAAGTTCCTAACACTGAAATTACAAGGACTAAAAGGAAAATTGGAAAGTCAAAAGAGCAGTAGTTAGGAAAAAAGAGTGCTTTTGCTCCACTTGTCCTGCAATTTCCATAGTTAGCACAGGTATTTGGTTAACTGAGACTGAAACTTTCCAGTCTAGTGTAGTGGTGAAGGTGCTGGCCTAGAAAACAGGAGACTGTGAGTTCTAGTTCCCCATTAGACATGAAAGTCAGGTGGGTGACTTTGAGCCAGTCACTCTCTCTCAGCTCAACCTACTTCACAGGTTTGTTGTTGGGCGGGGGGGAAGAGGAGGAGAAAGGAGGATTATGAACGTTCGACATCTTCAGTTACTTATAAAATAATAAAGGTAAACTAAAATTCTGATGAACAAACTCAATGCACAAGCTCTAATACAGGAAGAAAAATGCTGAAATATATTTCTTGGATTCTGTCTTCCAGGTTTCTTGTACCTCTCTATCATAGAATTCTCTCTCAGAGTTGGGAACTACTGTAATAATGGGATAGAATTTGCGATTAAGTTTGAAGGGAGAAGAATTTTCTTACCTGGAGGAAGATGAGGGCTGCCCGGTGCAATAAGCATTCTGCATAACATACTTCAGCATGCAGTTCCTCTGTAACAGGGAAACATGGATTTAGGGAGTATGTGCAGTATTTCAAATATTGTCTTTATTATTCATCATAGTAACTCATACTTTTGTTATGTCCTACTTGAACTATCATAATATGCTCTCAGAAGCTTCAATTGGTCCAAAGTGCAACAACCTGTATGTTAGTCAGTGGGAGCACATTACACACTAGTCAACATGTATGGATTATAATTGGGACCAGAAACTTTGTTTCTAAGTGCTGTAGCACATATGGGTAGTTTGGTGGAAAGAGGCAGGAGTCCCGAGTAAGGAACTCAGGGGAGCATGGGAGGGGTGAGCAGGTGCCATACGGGATGGGGAACTGCCAAGGGCAGCTGCCAGGGAACACGGGCAGGTTGGCATGGGATCCAGAAAGGCCAGCAGAAGGTGCAGGCAGATCAAAAGAGGCCTTGGGTGGGCTGGCAGAGATCGCAGGAAAGTAAGGGGGTGCTGCAGGTGGGCACGCACTGCAGAAGGTAAGAGGGCCAGGAGTGCCACAGAAGTTCCTTGGGAATACTCCATAATAGGCTTCTCAGGAGAAAAACAGCAGGAGTGACTTACTGGGGTGACTTATAACTTCCCTGCAAAATTGCCCATTAACTTTGCTTGTGGGAAGCCAGCAGGGAATATCACGAATTGTGATCACCTGATGAGATTCTCTGTGACATTGTAATCATGAGCTGGGCACCCAAATGCTATAAGTTATCTAAAACACCAGATCTAGAGATGGCCTTTTATGGGGTGGAGTGGACAATATCTTTCTTGCAATTAGATGTTGACATCCTCCCACATTTAGGAAACTATCCCTCCCTCATCAGTTACTTAAAAGAATCAAGAAAGACAAACATCCAGGCCACAGGCAGCAGAGGATACCCTAAAGAGGCTCCATTTCCTCGGAGGACACAAGAATCCCAGATAATGCAGTACCACCTTTCACTAGATCCTGCTCATCTGGAATCAAGCAAGACCTGAGTGGATTTATACAACTTTACACATACTCCCTCCTATCCTCCAGCTTTTCCTACATTAAGACAATTAAAATATTGTCTTGACTCTCAGCACTTTGAATTTTAACTCTTCTCACCTTCCGTACAAGCATCTCCACCTTGCCGACTAGAGAAGGTACCAGTCACAGTGGTTTTCCTCCGAAATCTGTCAGGGGAACCAAAAGCAGCTGAATTACTAGGTTCTTCATCCACCTTTTCCAACCCCTCACCCTAGGACAGGGGTGTCTAACCATCCTGGAAACTGTAAGGGTCTGGCCCGCATCACTTTGGCCCGGCCCCTGCCATCCCAGTGGACGTGCGCGCGCACAGACCCAGTTCTCCATCGCCGCATGCAGAGCAACTAAAATAGTCTGTGGGACTATGGTAAAAAAATAGTTCAGACCTTCCAACCTCGCGAGATCTTTTTTTTTTTTTTGTGAGAAGTTGGAAGGTCCGAATTATTTTTTTTTCTGTAGTCTCACAGACTACTTTAGTTGCTCTGCACGTGGCGGCTGTGAAAGGAGCTGGAAAGGTTAGTGACAGGATGTGGCTGACCTGGGTGGTGGTGGGGGGGGGGTTGAGCGTTTAGCCTGGCTGGCTTGGCTGAAGGGCCCTCAGGTAAGCCGGGGCGGGGCGAGTGGGACAGTTCTGCACCCCCTGCCTTGCTTCATCCTCCACACACCCCTTGCTTCGTTCTTCACCACTTCTTCTCCTTGCTTGCCACTGTAACCTAGCAGGAGGCTAACTAATGCACTGGTGCGACGGCCACAAAGCAAGGCGGAGGGTGCGGAGCTGCCCCCCCCCCTGCCCCGCACCGGCTTACCTGAGTGCCCTGCCAGCCTGGCACTGAAGCTCCACAACTGCTGCTGCAGCAAGACAGAGAGAGGGAGAGAGAGAAGGGGGGGCTCTCCAAACTCTGTGTGTGTGTGTCTGAGAGAGAGAGAGAGAGAGAGGGAGGGAAGGAGGGAGAGGGAGAGAGCAATCCCTGCTTTAGTTGGGGCACCCAAGCTGCTGGCAGCAGCGCAGGCAACAGGAGCCACCTGAGCAGTGAAGGGGGTGGGGGTGGAGTACGAAGCAAGGAAGGGGAGGTGCGGAACTGCCCCACCACCACCACACACTGTGTCAGCTTCCCTGAGCGCAAGAGAGCAAGGAAGGAAAAAGAAGGAAAGAAGGAAGAGGGACGGAAAAAGAAGGGAGGGAGGGAGGTTATAATGAGAGAGAGTGAGAGTAAATCCTGCCTTAGCACTTGGCCACCAGCAGCCCTGCTGCCTTATGCCATCCTCTTGTCCCCTCCTGACCTCTCCTGGTGGTCTCCCATCCTATCATTGAGGATGCTTTGGTTACAAAGCCAGGTCTCCTCATAAGGAGATGGAGTGGGCCTCCCTCTGACCCCTACACTTCCCCCCCCCGCACACACCATGAGCAACCTGGCCAGGGAGAGCAAGCACAGCAGCAGTGGGAGCTGGCCATGCCCTACCATGGCCACACACCCCCTCCCACCACCCCAAAGTCAACCACAATCCTGATGTGGCCCTCAATGAAGTTGAGTTCGACACTCCTGCCCTAGGAGATCACTTTCCACCAGAAGCCATTAAGCCTTGTACTCCAGCAGCACCTTTAAGCAATCCTCTACTATTTCTCCAGGTTACATTCATTCCCCAATCATTTGTCCTTTTGCACCCACATTTTCATCCCATTTTTAAACTAAGAAGGGAATAAGCATTTAGAATTGCAGATCTCCTGCCTTGTTCAAGGAAGAATTAAATATCCACCAACTAATGCAGCAATCAAGCCAGACTTTGGGGAAATACTGGTTATTTAGAAGCAACATTTATGAGCTGAACAACTTGCCATCCTCTCTGCAGCAGTCCCAGACCATGGCTGCAGAAACAAATCTTCCTATGCTCCATTTCAACGGTGTGTGTGAACTACACACCTCTGACAGATCTCCTGGGCTTCTTTCATGGTATGCCCTGCATGGATAATATCTTCATGTTCAAAGGTCATCATGGCTTGCATCTCCAGGATGGTGGCATAAATTAAGGCATGGTACATGCTCTCTCCAGTCCTGCCAAAAGGGGTCAACAACAAAAGACAAAAGATATGGTTCAAGGCAATACAAGGCTTTGCTGATTATACTTATATGATACACACACACACACACACACACACACGCACACACGCACACATGGCATAAGGCATTAACAAAGGAGGTGGCTTAATATTTGGAACACAGAACATCATCAGAGTAGGAAGGGACCTTGGAGGTCTTCTAGTCAAACCCCTGCTCAAGCAGGAGACCCTATACCATTTCAAATAACCGGCTGTCTCTTTTTAAAAGCCTCCAGTGTTGGAGCTCTCACAACTTCTGAAGGCAAGCTGTTTCATTGGTTGATTGTTCTATCAGGAAATTTCTCCTTAATTCTAGGTTGTTTCTCTCCTTGATTAGTTTCCATCCATTGTTTCTTGTCCTGCCCTCTGGTGATTTGGAGAGTAATTTGACCCCCTCTTCTTTGTGGAAGTCCCTCAAATATTGGAACACTGCTATCATGTCATCCTTAGTCTGTCTTTTCACTAAACTGGCTATGTTCAATTCCTGCAACCATTCTTCGTATGTTTTAGCCTTCAGGCCACTTTTGTTGCTCTTTTCTGCACTTTTTCCAGAGTCTCCACATTTTTTTTATACTGTGTTGACCAAACTGGATGCAGTATTCCAAGTGTGGCTTTAGCAAGATGTTACAAAGTGGTACTAACACTTCATGTGGTCTTGATTTTATCCCTCTGTTAATGCAGAGGTCTAGGATTGCATTGGCTTTTTTGGTGGTTGCAGCACACAGCAGGCTCATATGTAAATGATTGTCCATTAGGAATTCAATGTTCCTCTCCCAGTTACTGCTATTGAACCAAGTTTCACCTAATCTGTATCTGTATATTTGGGTTTTTTTGCCTAAGTGTAAACCTTGCTTTTCTCTACAATGAATTTCATTTTGTTAGATAGGGTGCAAGTTAAAGTCTGTCAAGAAGTTTAAGAATATCCAATCAAACTAAAACTCTTCCATTGAATCCTACAAAGTCCAATTACCAATTAAATTCAATCTGGGAATCAAATCAATCTGGGAATCAAATCAATGCAGTTTTATCAATACCAGCACAGAAATCTACAAATGTAGCTTTTTTAGTGTAGTAAAGTGATCTAGAAAAAGTCAACCGTAATAACACAAGGGCTATCAATAGATTCAAACTCAATGTAATTCATTCTAATCTTGATTGTAGGAAATATGACTTCTGCAATAGAGTAGTAAATGTCTGGAACACTCTACCTGATCCTGTTGTTAGTCTCTCTAATCCCCATATCTTTTACCTTAAACTGTCTACCATGGACCTTTCACGTTTCTTAAGAGGTCCCTAAGGGGGCGTGCATAAGCGCACCAGCATGCCTACCGTCCCTGTCCTACTGTCCCCATTTATATGTAATCATTCTATGTGTTTACGGCTATGTTTTGCCTATTTATATCCTTTTATTTGTGCCAAATTTTTTTCGTGTGTCCATGTCTATGTCTACACTGTTACTTGTTTCCTTGTACTTGTTGACAAATAAATAAATAAATAAAGTCATTTTTGAATTGTGCATGGATTTCAACTATTTCTCCTAATGTTTTTTCTACTCTCCCTGCCCATCTGCCCTAGTGCTTTTGCAATTGGTACCCCGTTATGTACTTTCACAGTTGATTTATCTATGGATTATCATAATTTGGGTAATCTAGCCATGCTCTATTAACATACTGTGTTAACAGGCTAATCCATAATATGATTCGTCTGATGTAACTTGGGTTTAGGGTTTAGCATTCATTAAATGAATGCAGCTTTGCCATCAGCTTTTGCTAATGAAGAGGAAAGAGTTACTGCTTACAAGGGTGGCTTCAGATTTCATCAGAATCAGTTTTGTAACACAGGCTTAAACTAGAATGGACAGCAAAAATCAAATGCCTCTAGTTAAGGCATTTGTATGTATGTTACTTTTCTAAGCTCAAAACTTAGACAAAAATAAAGTACATTTATTAAAATACAGTAAAAAGTATCTTTCATTTTAACAAAATGTATTTTGTTAAATGTACAAAATACATAATGTATTTTGTTAAAAGTATTAAAAAGTGAGTCAACATAACAATTAAAGTTATCCAATATGACCATTGTATTCATTTTACCTTGTAAAGACCATCTGAGATACATACATTTAGTAATCCTTTCAGAATACATAACAGTAAAAAGGGCATGCTTTCCATAAATGTTTCACTTCATAGAATGACAGCTGCAGTAAAACAGTTTCCACACGGATTTCCCTAACCTTGTTTTAAATTATAGGAGACATAAACACTGTGTTCCTAAACTGCACCACTGCACAATCTTTATATACTTTGGGCTTGAATAAGACCTATTGCTAAATAAATACCTCTTCCTTCTTTTCCCTACACACAGGATGCATAACTTTCTCCATCCTTACACAGAGCAGCTAAAGAAATGCCATGGGGGTGCTGAAGATCATGCAGCAAAGAGCTGCTCTTACTAGTAACAGCCATGTGACCTTCAATAACATTTAATTCTAGATTTTGCCACCCGACCTACCAGCACAAACCTGGCCTCTCTGTAATAAGCCTCTTAAAACACCAACTTCCAATATATTTTTAGAATACCGAAGCATATATCCTGCTACCTTCCCCACAAGCTACATGAAATACTTATGAGCTGAGTCCCTCGCAGAGGAACTAGACAGCTGCTTGCATATGAGCATTATGGAACACTAAGCACTGACTTTTCTGGAGAAGCTAGAAGGACATAGTTTGTCTTATTTCAGACTTGAAAGAAGACTCTAGCAAACCAGGCTAATTTTTCCCCCTTCCCCATTTGAGTTTATTCAAGCTCAGTGTCTGAGAAGCAATTCTCCTTCCATTGCATCCCACAGATTTGCTTCATCCCTATAGTTGTGAGCACTGTAATTGGGGTTCTCTAGTTGGAAAGCGCTGGAGGAGGATTTACTTCAACAGAACAGCTGGAAACCTTGGTAATAGTGGGGGGACAGGAAGCTGATATCCTGCACTTGTCCTGTGTGCAGGATGAATCAGCTTGGGCACTTCTGATTTACCTGGGCTGCAGCATTTCCAAGCTCTTACTGAACTGGTTATGCAGGAAACAATTCAGTGCCTCCATGCACTCAGCTAAGGCAGTCTCCAGGGAAGTGCTGCGAGTAAGAAGAGAGGGCTGGTTATCACAGACGTTCTTCTAAGATTTGGAATTACACACATTTTCTAGTAACTCCTGTCCATTTAATTATTAGTTTTTAGCCAGTTGTAATGGGACCTTCCCTTAAATTGAACATTTGATTTGGATGAGACAATATTAAGGCAAAGGCACAGATAAAAGATCTTTTGTGGACTTCTAAGTTTTTACTATTACTGAAAAATGTGGTCTAAGACATCAAAAGAGGCATTGATTTACCTGTATGGGAGAAACCGCTCTATGAGTTTTAAGAGCAAACTGCAGCATTTAATTGTAGCGACACTCCCCCCACCCCTGAAACCATTCCCTACCATTAAAGATGTTATATTTCAATAGAAACAAATAATATCCTCATTTAATTAGCCTCACATGAGCTGTAGAAGGTGCCCAAATAGATAGGAAAGCAATAACTTTCTCATTGACTGATAAAAATAAGTGTAAATGTGCCCTGCTTCTTTTCTAAAGCTGTAAGAGAAACTTCCCAGATCTGAGGGCTTCCCTCCCTCCTATAGGGATCAGGAAATGCCCTTCCTCTGGGGTTCTTGAAGGAAGTGGTTGGCTACTTGTCACAATTGTTTAGCTTAGGTGTCCTCCCAAAGACAGAATTCTTACCTCTGACAATACTAAGCAAACACGGTCTTTGCCAGCATAGTTACCCCACCTTACTCAAACAGGACTGGCCTTTCAACAAACTCTCCAACTGTTAAACTAGCAATAGCACTTAGACTTATATACTGCTTCACAGTGCTTTTACAGCCCTCTCTAAGCAGTTTACAGAGTCAGCCTATTTCCCCCAACAATCTGGGTCCTCACTTTACTCACCTCAGCAGGATGGAAGGCTGAGACAACCTTGAGCCTGGTGAGATTTGAACTGCTGAACTGCAGGCAGCCAGCAGGCAGCAGACGTAACCTGCAGTACTGCACTCTAACCACTGCACCACCACAGCTCTTAAATTAGGTTTTAGGCTGCCACCCCTTTCTAAAAAAAATTTAGAAAACTTTTCCTGTAAATGTAGCAACACAGAGCTATATATTGGTGTTGACTTGGTTTACGTGATAATTTATCTAGCTTAGTTTCCTCTGCATTAATCTATTGTAGCTCTTCAAGATTCAAGACAAGGGTTTTCCCCAAATATAGCTAAAACATGTCAGGAATTCAATGTGCAATTCTTCTTAAAAAGAGGACACTAGAAATACAATCACACACCATTTCAGTTTTAAAAAACGGGGGAGCACTTAGGAAACTACAGTAGATTTATTTTGACTGAGCTCAAAATTATAAAGGGTCATGAGTAGGAAATAGGAGATGGTTATAATTATCAAGAAAGTGCACCAGCAAATAGCTAATATATGTAGAATGTTACTAGGGTGAACAGAATGTAAACCGGCAAAGGAAGCAAAAAGAAACAAGGCACATGTTTGTGGACATGAGAACCAGTTTGTTCTAGTGGTTAAAGCACCAGGCTAGAAACTATGAGACTGTGACTTCTAATTCCACCTTAGGCATGAAAGCCAACTGGGTGACTTTGGATCAGTCACTCTCTCTCAGCCCACAACATCATAGAATGGAGGAGTCACCAGAAACTCTGACGTGGTGCTCTGTGGTCTTTCCCACAAAGATGCATTGGGGGACGTTTTCCTGGAATGTTTTTCTCAGCAGCCCCAACTGGATCTAGCCTATTTTTGAACCTGATCTTTCTTTTTCTAGTTTCTCTCCCATACCATATTTGGTTCTGCTCTGTTCCAGTTTTGAAGAATTATTCTGCTGACAGAGAGACATAGCCTCCCCCACCCACCCACCCCAGTCCTTTGCATAAAGAGTGTTTTTGACTCTGCTGAATGTAAAAAGAAAAAGAAAAAACAAAGGATTACACAGTATCATCTTTGCATTGTTCTTCTCCCCAAAAAGGAATGATGTCCAAAAGAAGTTAAGCGGAACAAACTGACACCAAGAGAGAATGGCAACTCAAGATATGGGAAGACATAGCAAATTTGGCTATCAAGAATACGTTTAAATGCTCTTACTGTATGCATGGAAACATTAAAGTGCTGCTTTTCAAGACTGGCTAAAAATGATGCCAGTTGCAGGAACAGCTGGCTGCATTTTTAGTCCTTGTTCTACCTCAGCAGTGAAGCAGAGCAGAGGTTCTGATGGTAGCATCTGAGAAAGGGAGAAACCATGATAGAAAATGCTTTCTTTATGCCAATTACTGGCAGGAGTCTGAGCATTGGAGAAACAGCAGCAAAACAGTGGTTCTCCTGCGGGAAGAGAAATTAGGAAAATAGGTCTTCAACTGCCATTCCATGGGAGAAGTAGGTATTTCGAGTGCCAGGGAAATTTATCCCCCAAAGACCTGTTCCCCAACCTTCTCTTCACCCACTGCTCCTATTACCCAAGCCACATTCCTGCAGAAAAGCTGCCCATGAGTGCCAGCTGAAGAGTTATATGGAGCCAAGAGCCCACCAGAGAAGCAGCTCCATCCATATCTGTCCAACACTACAGGACATGTCACCTGGATATATAGCAGAAGCACACAGATGGCACACCTTGAAACAACCATTGCAGGCTCTTATTCACACTGGCCAACAGTCCATTTCTGACAAATGCCAACATCATATATTTCTAATTGTCTATTAGTTCAGTATTGGACACCTGGTCTACAGTTCCACAATTTAGGCTCTGAGGCATAAAGGGTGATGGCCAGCCATATCTCAGGGAAGTGCCTTTGCAGATGGCATTCCTGTGGTACAGTGGACTTTCCATAGGGGACTGTGGGACATTTGAATGTCAGAAGAACTTACGCTTAAAAGATTTGCTTCCCCTCCTTGTCTCACCAAAGGTTGTCAGAGCAGTGTGAGAGATGGCTTTTGCTATAGAGGAACATTATCCCATTGCCAAAAAGCAAATGACTCTAAATGTTAGAGATGGGACATACCTTACATGCTTAGTAGGAAACAGGACAGGTCTCCAACTCTAAATTAATCTTAGAACAACCAGCTGCAGATTAAACCATGAACGCAGCTTACGATGGAAGAACTGGAAAAACACTGTTTGCAGCAGACCAAGAAACTATGAAAGGAAATTTCTTTTGCAGGGATGGGATGAATGGCTGTCTTCACACTGGGACCAGAAGGACACATAAATGAGCCCATAGGCCCCAGAACCAAATTATCTGAAATCCTAAAGAGGTTTGGGAAGTTTATCATCTTGGAGCAACTTTTTATAGTGTTTGAGAAAGTATAGAGTATGGACCTAGTGCTAAAAAATTGGAGAATGGGAAATCCTTAACAGGAGGAAAAAAGAAGATCTAGACTAGTCAACTTAATGTCAATTACCAGACAAAACTCTGAAACAGATAAATAAGCATCTGATCATTGAGTATTTGGAGAAGAATGTAATTGCCAGACCAACATTTCTTTTTTGGGACAGAGTTTAGTTTATTGTTAGAGTGAATGAGCATAATGTAACTTCATTTTAGCAAAATATTTAACAGTTTTTTATGAGACCCCAGTAAGGGAGATGACAAACAGTGAAATGGAAAACGTTACTATTAGATTAGTACAGAACCAAGAAAATAATTATACCCAACAACGTAAATGACTGGCTCTGCATCAAGCTGAAGACATCATTGAAAGCATATTTCAGGGATCCAATCTAATACCTATGCTCTTCAACATATTTATAAAAATGTCATAAGTCAAGAACTATCAGTATGTCCATAGCACCAGTCTCAAGATGATAAGGGATCTGGAAGATAAACTTACAAGGGATGCTTGGAGGCACTATTCATGTTTTGCCTGGACAAAAGAAGACTGGGGTAAGCTGTAAATTAGACCACAACAAGTTTCTGCCAGTTAAGTGGCAGAGCAGTTTAGTAGTGGGAAGCAGAGTTGATGAGACCCATGTGCCCAGAGATAGCTTCACAAGTGTGAGGGGAGGTGGTATCTTTGTATCTTCCCTTTAAAGAAATCCAATGAATTCCACAATGTAAGAATTCCTCATTATTTCAAAGGATTCTAAAATAGCCTTACTGTTAGGTAACAAAACTGAGAGCTTAAGAAAGGTTCTGTCCATCACACTACCAGGCACAATAATCAATATCAGTTTAATGGACTTTGCAGTTTCTCATGACTATAATGTTAGGTACTAATATTAGGACTATTAACTAATAACCAATTAATGACAATTCCACATCAGTCTACAAACTTATTTTGCAATGTGGTAACTGCAGCAGAGTTCTGCATCGATATCAATTTAACTTATTCAAGAAAAATGCATACCACTAAATTAAGATCATATCATATCTGCTTTGTGGATAGTGCACCTAGTTGTAAGAAACACAGAAGAATATAGACAGCTTTGTGTTTTTGTATAGAATAGCAGGTCTAAATAAAGAGTGTACCAACTCAGTGAGTGAGGTGGTTTATCAGTTACTAGTAAACAATGGGAGCAAACAGCAGGAACAAAATAGGACTACCACTGGCACCGAGTCCTGACAAAAATGGAGATGATCATTAGATGGAAGCAAAGAGATACAGAAAGGTTGTCATGTATGATTTCTGCAGCCCAGATATAGTAGTACTCCCACTAAAAGGTGGTCACCATCCAGTGGTGGGTTTCAAAATATTTAACTACCGGTTCTGTGGGTGTGGCTTGGTGGGCATGGCATGACTTGGTGGGCGTAGCTTGGTGAGTGTGGCAGGGGAAGGATACTGCAAAATCCTCATTTCCTCCCAATCAGCTGGGACTCAGGAGGCAGAGAATAGATGGGGGCAGGATCAGTCAGAATTTTTACTACCGGTTCTCCGAACTACTCAAAATTTCCGCTACCAGTTCTCCAGAACTGGTCAGAACCTGCTGAAACTCACCTCTGTCACCATCCCAGTAATTAGCAAAATGCAGCATGTACAAAGCCAGGCCATCCTTCAGCTCACACACAGGGCATAATCCAGTTCTTTCTGAAGGTGTCTATGCAAGAACCCAGTACTATAGAAAACTTTTATCTCCCTGCCACTTTAAAAATCTCGTGTTTTCATTTCATTTTCATCAGCAGGTTTGAATGCATTTGTACCTTCATTAGATACATTTTTATATGGGTATTAGGCAGTGGTGGAATTCAATTTTTTTTATTACCGGTTCTGTCGGCGTGGCTTGGTGGGTGTGGTGTGGCTTAGTGGGCGTGTCTTGGTGGACGTGGCAGGGGAAGGATACTGCAAAATCCCCATTTCCTCCCTACTCCTGGGGGGAGGATATTACAAAATCTTCATTCCCACTCCTCTCTGGGGCCAGCCAGAGATGGTATTTGCCGGTTCTCCGAACTATTCAAAATTTCCACTACCGGTTCTCCAGAACCTGTCAGAACCTGCTGAATAGCACCCCTGGTATTAGGGGACCAGAAGAAGTGCTTAGATATATAATCTATAACTTAATTAGCCAAGTACATGATGCACAACAAATTCAGTTTGAAAGCTATAAAAATTGTCTGTTAAAAACAAAAATTCATGCTATATCTCTTCAGCGTAAAGGTTAAGCCTGGGAAACTCTGATTCAAATCCATTCTCACCAATATAAATTGATCAGGTGAACTTTTGTTCAGTCACTTTATCTCTCAGTCTAACCTATTTCACAGAGGAGTTATTAATGGGTTTTAAATAACTATAGAATCAGTAAGATTCAAGGCAGGTAATTGTGAGATAAAAGTGGAGGAGAAAAAGAGGTGTGCATACTGATTTGTGTTCCTGGAGAAAAGTTGGCACATAAATCTAACTAAGCAACAGCAACTCGCTTTACGAAGGATTGTAATTTTAAGATAGCAATTTTAAAAAGTAGGATTTCAATTTCCTTGATTCCCCCAACAAATATTGTAGAAATTGTAGGCCTAAAGAATTAGGGACACTGGGTTTTCTAAACAAGGGTTAACTGATATATCCTATAAGGAAATCCTTTAACTTTTTTCAATTTATTTGTTTTGCTTTAATTTGGAGAAGTTAAAATTAGTAACAGTGGAATGCTAGCTGCAATAGAATAACAGAGTTGCTATCCCCCATGCTGCATCTCTGTGATAAATTATTTATCCAGATGAATTTAGTAACAAGTTATAATAGCAGTAGTATCATAAATCCACCTAATCAACACTGATTCAAGTGAAAATAAATTAATGCCAATCACTTCCTTATTCAGAGGTTGAGCACTATCTTTTTCATAACCACAGCTCCAGAAGAAGAAGCTCACTCCAAACTTGGGTGGTACCTTATTTCCTGATTTTTTTTTTCTGTAGGTTAATTTTTAATTCTATTAAAAAGGAATTTAAATTGGGATAGGGACCCATCTGAGAGTTCTGCCTTGAGAGTTCTACTTACAGCCCTGCACTGGCACAATTGACTTGGGCAGTTGCTGGGACATCTGGGTGACTGTTATTAGAACTAGAATGCTAATTTAAATAGGTCTCTGGCACACTCCATGTAAGAGCGGCTGTTCTAGTTCAGAAGGGTGACAATACCTGTGTATCACAAGCAGGGAAATGGATCTGCCTCTAACAATTTCTACTATGCTGATGCCAATGTGGCAGAGTGGATAAAGGGTTGGGCTAGAGATTAAAAGACTTAGGTTCACAGCTATTGACTTTGATAGATTTTGGGCCAGTTACTCTTCTTTAACTCAATTGCCTCTCAAATTGTTATTGTGGGGATAAATGGAAGGAAATAACCGGTGCTTTAAAATTCAACTTTCAATTTTAGATTTCAGCAGGCAAATTTTCAATTTTGCCTAATGTATTGTATTGCTTAAATTGAACTTCTATTGGGGATGCAGATATGACAAGACAGACACCTTCGATTATATGATTAGAATTTTCAGAATGGAGAGCTTATAGGTAATAATTATTTGCAAACTCCTCAGGAGCATAACTGAAGCAGATTTCACTTGGGTTTGGGAAAAGTTAGAAATAAGCTCGATATTTAACTGCGGAAACGTCTGTGGTCTGGATTGGTTAAATCCCTATCGCAGTTCCCACCACCCAGCCTCGGAACGGGATAGACAGGGAAAGGAAGGAAACCGAGATGAAAGATCCTGAAAAGCTGGATGGGGACGAAGTCAGCAAGCGGGCTTCCCTGGCGGCTCCCGGAGAGCTTCTTCCGGCGTCCCCTCCCAAGGACCCCCTACATCTCTCCCAGCCATCTCCCGCCCCGATCCTACTCCGTCCCAAACCTGCCATCCCCGGTGGTTAGGGATCCTACATCTAGTCAACTGCCAGCTGTTAGGAATGGAGTAGCGCCCATTTTGGAAACTTTCTACCGGCTTAATAAATCCTTCTCTCTGTATGGTTGTCAGACTTTTGTTCCGCTCGCGGGGAACGTGGCTGTGTTTCTTTTCCGAAGAGCAGGCGCTGGTAGGGAAGAGGAGCGGCACTTGTGGGCTCCTCTGTCTTCGGGGCTAGCCTCGGCTTGGGAAGTGGGGGTCTCCCCCTGGAGGGAGAGGGGCAGGCGCAGGATGCTTCGTGGCCTCAGGCTGCCCAGCGTCTCGAGCCGGAGCCATCTTCGCAAGACGGGCCTGGCTCAGCGGGAGGGGCCCGGAAATCCGCACCTCACCCCCTCCGTCCTCGGCCGCTTAGAGCCGCGTTCGTGCCTCCGGTGGGAGAGCGCGCTTTCCTCGGGTTCGTTGCTCTCGTCGCCCGCCCGCCCGGGAGTGACTGCATTGCGGATACCTGAAGCGGGCGAAGCAAAGCGCTCCCCTCGCCAGGAGGAAGAAAAAGAAGCGGGGGACGGAAGAAGGGATGGAGCCGAGCCGACGGCTTTCTGCACCCGCGGCCGGCGCTGCAGGCCAGCCGCTTCGCCCACCGCCTTACCTCGTCCTCCTGTGGTTGCTTTCCAGAGCCATGCTGGAGGCATCAACCAACCAACCAACGAACCCGGTCAAGAAGCGAGACTCGCGGCTGTCGCTCCGAAGCCTGTGAGACGACACGCAGGCGAAGCGGCCGGTCCGGCCTGGGCAGACTCCGCCCCGCAGGTGCCTCGCTGCCCCTACCTGAGCCGCGCTGCGTAGGTGACACCGCTGCTCTGCCACCGTCTCTTTTCTCGCCCCATCGCGGAGTTTCCTTTCAAGTTTGGTGGAAGGTGAAAGCCGACAGCGCCACACAATCGCCTTTGCCCTTCCCTATTCCTCTTTCCCAGCGATTGCTACTTTCTGTATTTGTTTTTCCTGGGGGGGCTCTTAAAACCGCTTCCCTGTAGGAAGGATTTTGCCTGCCCTCTGGCTAGTCAAGCCAAAGGAAAAGGTCTATCTTGATCCCATCAACTCTTAAGGAGGGGAAGGGAAGCCCTTGCAGCAACTCTACTGAATTAAGCAGGTCACTATTACTACATACAAGATGCAAGTGGCAAGGCTGAGACTGAAAGATTACAGGTGGTCCTCCTTTAACAACAGTTGGGATCTCCATGGCTTGCTAAGTGAAACCACAACTGTGGCTATGATCTCACTTCAGCTTTTCTTTGCTTTACAGATCTGCAAAGAACAAAAATGCAAGATTTTGTCATAAAGTTACTTTGTCATCACTGTCAGAGTAAAGAGTTGGAAGGGACCTTGAAGGTCTTCTAGCTGCTCAAGCAGGAGATACCATTCCAGACAAATGGGTTGTTCAAGGACTAAACAAGATTATTCTACTATAATATAGTGGAAGTTTACAGTTAGTCTTTTATGACCATTTAACATCTATTAAAAGTTACAGCAGTGAAACAAGTGATATACAACCAGTCCTTGCAGTTATGACTCACACAGTGTCTTTGAGACATGTGATCAAAATTTGGGCACTTGGTATCTTGCATGTATTTATGACAGATACAGCCATTTACAATCTTCTCAAGGAGTTTCAGGCAAAGTCAATAGAGAAAGCCAGATTCACAATGACCATGTGATTTAATTGCTATGGTAAAAAATATAACATTGGGCATGACTCACTCAACTGCATCACTTAGTTCTGGTCCCAGTTGTGGTTATAAATCAAGGACTACCTGTATAGTAGAACTCTGTTTCAAATCAAGGATGTTTTACTATATTAATTGATGTCAGTTAGTTAGACCAACTCAGAAAACAGAAACTACCTCTTCCTCAAGTCAGAGCACTGAGATCATCCTTTCACAAGCGATTCAATGATTAAACCTGGATACTCTGACCCAATTTAAGACCTTTTGATGATATTCAGCTAAAGCTTCTGTGTATATTGTAAAAGTATCCAGGCAGAGCTATTCTAAGATGTTTTGCTGCCTAAACCCTAGAACAAAAGTTAAGCTAGTTTCTCTCTTCTCTGGGTTTATCCCACATCCTAGGGCGGCAGACTAATTTAGAAGGTGTAGACAAGCCATATAATCTACTCTCTCCTGACTTCCAGCTTCATCACTCGGACAGGCTGTTGTTTCCAGCCCCAAAGATATAGCTATTATTGAACCAACAGCCACCATAGCAATTATTTTCATGGGGAGAACCCAGGGCTCATTGGACTAGCATATAGAAAATGATTAAAATAAATGAAAAAATCAAAACTACTATGCAACTAGGAAAGTGACCATGAATGGAAATACTAGATTCCAAATAGATAGCATTAGACAACCTATTTCTGATTCTCATTTTTCTATTTATAATTATGTTCTCCTTGTAACCCTAATCCATAATAAATATAAAGCAAGAGAAAAGCTATATATTATTGGCTTATTTATAATGTGGCTTTTTAAAATTATACAACTTCCATTTTCTTTCAGGTTTTTATTTCACTTATAAGGAAAAAATAAGCATCATTAGGAGTGGCGGGGTGATGGTGGGCAGTGAAAGCACCGTAAATTGGCCCAGTTGTTCCCTCTGCTATCAACTTTGTTAAAGGCCATATAGTGAATACATCAGCCGCTGCTTTAGGGTAACAGGATGCCATGGAGTGAAATGAAAGTATCACATGGCTACCAAAAGAAATGCCAGCCTCAACTGCTTCCCTGAAATGTGTTTCACAAATAATAAGAGCCTTTTCATGTGTATCTCCTGTAAGAAACAGGGTTGCTTCACTATCTCCCATTGATCTGTTCAATTCATAATGTGGTCAAACCTGCTTTTTTTTTTTAAGAAAAAAAAGTGTTGGTGAACAGGGAGATGGTATGAGGAAGTCCAAAGGGGAAATACTTTAAGAAGCTGGTTATCTGTTTAATAGCAAAGAATTACATAATTTTTCATATAACTCAAGAACTATGTTTTGTATAATCAGATTTATGTGCACGAATAAGAAAGAATCCTACATTCTGAAATAAAGATGCAGCTCAGCTCCCAGTAAATTAAATTAAGAATGCAAATTCTTCATAATTTTTGAAGTTTTTTTAAAAAAATGGATATACAAATTTTGCAGCATTTGGTAATTGCCATGTGATGTTTTTCTAGTGCAGAACAAAGAGGCTTATGGTTTTAAATTTCCAGAGAAAAAATTCAAGTCAGTAGTTGCGCATTGCAAAAGATTTATGGCAAGTTCTACTATCATACTTCTAATTGACATGAGTTAGTGTTGGTCAATATAACTGACAATGTATTTACTAAGTATACTGTACACTCATTATAGTTAGTACATAGCAATATCAGTAGTAATAGCAAAACTTTCTATAAAATCCAGATCAATGTTTCAAAGAAGCCATAGCTTTTCAGATTTGGAAGCTATGGATAGGCCATATTGTTCATTTTATTAATGCCTTTGAGTCAATATTGACTCTTGACAACTGCCTGGACTAGTTCCGGCAGTTTTCTTCACAAGAGTTTGGAAATGGTTTGCCCTTGCCTACTTCTTAGGGCTGAGGGATTGACTGGCCCAAAATCTCCAAGCTGGCTATGTACCTAACGCAGGACTGGAACTCATAATCTCCCAGTTTCTAGCATAGTGCCTTAACCACTACACCAAACTGGCTCTCTATATTGTTTATTACGGAGGCATATATTTTACACCAAATTACTTAGACAGTACATTCATTTAAAAAACAGAACTTCATATATAAAATGTACAATAATTAGGAGAAATCTGATATGTTATTTGAAGCTGTAAAATAAAAAAATGGCAAAGTCTTTAAAAAAATTTAAAATTTCAAGATAATTTAGATAAAGATATATATTTAAGATAGAGATATTTAGAATTGGAATTTGTGTAAAGAGGTTTAATAGGTTAGAGATACAGATGCAGAAAAGTTATTAGTATTGAAATTTTGATATGTTTGTTTTTGGTTGTTTATATTTTTTGTTTTTTTGTTTGTATGTGTGTTTTTTTCTTGCTTTTTTTGTGTGTTATATTTCTTTTTGTACTGTGTATTTTAATCTTTGGAAATTTAATAAATATTTTTTAAAATAAATTTAAATTTAATCAGACATTCTCATAAATAATTGATTTGGAAAACTCATTGACATTTTGTGTTTACACCTACGTTCTTTTACGGTCACTTTTTTTTAAAAAATAGAGCTTTCTTAATTCAGAAACAAATGCACCTCAGCCAATAATTGTAGAAATTATGGTGCTGGAGCTTCTAAATCATATTCCATTATAATAGACATATTTCAAATAGCTGCCTTTTTCCCCTTGATCATTCACATCCAGATCTCATTTACTCCCCAAATCTTCAAGTACAGCCAGCTATTAATAGAAAAAATGAAAAACAAAAAACAAACCACAATGGTTCCCCAGAAATGAAGGAAGATCCAGATAGTTTAAAAGAGGTGGCTATCAGAAAAAGAGATTTCATTCCAACAGTAGGATTGCAAGATATAATCAGTCCACCTGAAGGGATACAGCAAAACCTCTTCCATGATACTTCCACAAAAGCCAAGAGCTGTTGTTTCATCTCATAGCAGCAATCTGGCCTTTCCACTGCCAGCCCAGTGATGCCTCAAGAGGAGGTTCCTTAGCAACTGCAATGCAAAGCCCCAACAACAATATTCCAGAGACCTGTCTTCTGCCATCCACCCCTGGGGAAACTGTGGCAAGTCACTCTCCTTTGCCGCTATCTAGTGACTTGCCAACAAAGCTTTAAGCCCTGAGGGAAATGGACAGCCTAAACTGGGATTGGGAAGGGACAAAATAGATTCAGAAAAACAATATCCTTCTGTGAAAAGGGCTATCTCTCACAGGAAAAAAAAACATTGGAACACAGCTAATTCAGATCTAGCTAAGAGCTACCTGAGTTGTTGCAAGCAGATTCCACGAGGGCAGGAAAATTCTTATCCTTTTCAGAAGGCTTCAGTTCAACCTTGAGACTCTCTACAGCTGATCTTAGGAAAACTCCTTTTTCAAGTAGTTTAGGCACTTAAAAATGCTAACCAAACTTTCCAGTTCAAGGCAATTCAATTTTATTTCTGCAATTTTCTTTGCTCAAATCACCTTACACATCTACAGAGAGCAGCCTAGAGGTTTTGAGTCACCATTTCTTGAAGAGCCCCATATCCTTTTACACTTTTCTCAGGCTGAATCCACAAATCACCATGCTTCTTTATTTTACATCCTCCACTTTAAATTCATGAGAATTTCATTATCATTACTTCAATGATAATTTAGGGCTTCGTGCCCTAAATCAGCTTTTGCCAATTTGGAGTGCTGTGGTTGTGTAGTTAGCTACACAACTCCCAAATCATCAGCATCAAATCTATCCATAGAACACCAAACAGGGCAAGGGATCACACAGGTAAAGAATGATAATATTAGTGCAAGATGATACATGCCATTAATGTACCTCACTCTCAGTAGGCAATGCTTTTAAATTAATTATGCAGCATCAGGGAGTCTTAATGTGATTGTGTTTCAGGTCATTTCTTTAAATTATAGCTATGCTAATTTCACATGGAAAGGAAAAGGAGCATTTTAGGACAGGGGTGTCAAACTCATGTCATCATCACGTGATGTATCAGAACTTTTTTCCCCTTCACTAAACAGGTGTGGGTGTGGCCAGCATGTGACGCATCCGGCCCACGGACCAGGAATTTGACAGCCCTGTTTTAAGACATTTGCTGATTTTACCATGCCCATCAACTTTTCCTGTGAGGGTTTTTTTTAGTATTCTACATCAAACAGCTTATCATCAGCAAATATGTTCTTAAATAGAACAGATATCAACATGGCACACTCAGTGCTTATATTCCATATCCATGCCCCACTACAATGATTTAAAAATATGTTCTAATCTTATGACTTGAATAATGGATTAAATCTAAACCCTGTATATTGTCCATTTTCTAACAAGTTATCCCTAACCATGTAACCATTTTTCAAAAGCATTTCATATGAATTTCTTCAACTTTCACCTTTGGATCATTCCTACATAGGATTTACTGGGGAGGAAACCTCTCCATAATAGACAAGCCAATAAGAAGAAAACAGGTAAGATTGAAGAAGCTGTTGGAGACAAAAATAGTCAAGTATTGTAGTAGCTTCATTAAGTGCGCAGGTTTTCAACTTTGAAAACCAACACTACTTTTTAAATATATACCATATATACATTCCTACATTATATCCTTTCCCATAAACAGTTCCTTCCATTTGAACCTCCTTTCAATAAAGTTCCAAGCCTTTGCCTCTCTATGTAGATGGTACTCTTATTCCTATACCTTAAAGCTATAGCCAGGGTCAAATTAAACAGAATCCAGACATTGGCAAATAATAACAGGTCTCATACAGGAGAGCAGATGGTGCTAGAAGAGAGGGAACTGCTGTTTCTGAGTGTTAATCTCATGTAATTAGCCAATTTGGGAAGAGGCAGCCAAAAGACAGCTGATAAATTTGTGTGTTTGCCCATACAAATGCAAACATGCTTCCTCCCTTTGCTACACAGTCAGCAGGCAGTGAGCAAAAATGAGCAAGTCAGATTTGAATTACTATTCAGAGGACACCTGCCATTAATCATAATCTTGCTTGGACAGGCCACCCAATTTGAGAATCCAGCTCTCAGCCAAAATTATCTGGGCACTGATAGCACCCATTTTACTGAGCCAGTTCTACACATGAGATACTCAGGACATCAAAAGCCTGTAAGAAGAGAGAGGCATCCAGCCTGACAAGAGCAATCTTTGTGTAATTGAGCAAAGGCCCCAGGTGGTACTGACCAAAAGAGACCATTATGGAGCAAATAACCACCAATGTGATTGAAAATTGCTATCAAGCAGGGAACATTATATCAGATGAGCCAAGCTTTTTCTTCCTGTCTGTAGAGAATAAAAGATGAGTACTTTATAGTTCTGGATAGGCAGAATTGTCAGCTACTAAAAATTGGGCACAAACTGAATCCTTAATTTTACTATATAGGTAGTCCTCAACTTACAACCATTTGAAGTGATAACACTGAAGTGACTTATGACTGGTCCTCACACATTACCATCACAACATCCCTGCAGTCACCTGATCAAAATTCAACAACTGGCATGTATGTATCATGATTGCAACATTGCAGGGCCACGTGATCACCATTTGGAACCTTCCCACGTGGCTTTTTGACAAGCAGAGTCAATGGGGGAAGTTGGATTTAGTTAACGTGATTCACTTAATGATCACAGCAGAAAAGGTAAAAAAATTGAGCACAACTCACTTAATGACCACATCACTTATTGACAGGAATTCTGGTCCCAGTTCTGCTCACAAGTCAAGAACTATCTGTATGACTCAAGGCAATAAATGTAGCTGAGATCACACATCAAATTGAGCCATAATTGAGTTGGCTACCTTTGGATTAAGATATTAAGTGAATCCATCTATTGTGTGTGTAAACTGTGGCTCATGGTTTAGAGCAGGGGTCCTCAAACTATGGCCTCCGGGATATGGCCCGCCAAAGCAATTTATCTGGCCCGTGTGTCATTCAGAACCAGGTGGAGGACACACGGCGAGGCTCACCGCCTTTTGGGTCCAGCTCTCGGCTTCTATGCGGCCTCCAGGCGGGAAGCCCAGAAAAAGTGCCTGATCCGGGCACATAGCCTTCCAGGAACCTTTTTTGGGGTCCTTCTCCTCATGTTTTGGAGCAGCTTTGTGGTCGATTTGAGTGAAGGCAAAAAAAAGACAGGCAGACTGACAGTGGCCTGCTGACGTCAGTGGGGAAGTCGGTTCCAGACTCCAGAGTTCTAGTCACAGGACTGGCCCATTGATCGTGCGGGAGCAGCTCCTTCATCCGGGTGCACCTGCCTGCTGGGGAGCTGCTGGGCAGCTCGTGGTGAGGCTAGAGATCTCTGCTGTAGAGGGTGGTACAAGAAGTGGTGCAAAGAGTAGCGCAGCCCGTGCCAGCCAGAGTGAGGTAATGGCACTGTTGCGGCAAGGTAGGGTGGCACAGGTGGGCTGAAGCAGCAGTGGTGATGGCCGGAGCTTTAGTGTGGGAGCAAAGCACCCCTGTACTTGCCTTTGCACGGCAACAGCATTCCACCTTCATCAGGGTACATTTGCGCTCAAGGCAGCCCTTGCCTCCCACCGCTTTTGGGCTCCGAGCTGCAAGCCACATCCGGAAAGCACTGCAGCAGAGAGAAGTGGCCAGGGATGATTCTCCACCACCTCATCTCTTGCCGAGTCTGACGGGAGCTGCTTCTAGCCCTTGTTGGTGCTGGGTGCGCCTCGGTTGCTTGGGGAGATGCGCGACCTGCTCTCTGCCCTGAGACATTGGCCTGACCCGGTCGCAGCTGCTGCTGCTGCTGTTGCCACCTCCATGGCCTGCCTGCTACTCTCGCAGCGCCTTGCACAGCACAGTGAAATTTAGTGCGCTTAACAATGGGGGAGATGGGGAATCCCCTTCCTCTTGGAGCCCATCACAACACAAAGCCACAATGTGACCCTACCCCACTTCCCCTGGCAATAGTAGCGGCATCGGCTGCAGCGCAGATCGAGCCAGTGTCTCAGGGCAGAGAGCAGGTTGCGTGTCTCCCCGAGCAACCAAGGCACGTCCAGCACCAACAAAGGCTGGAAGTAGCCGCCCACTCTTTCCTGCTGCAGTGTGGCAGCAAGACCCAGCTAGAGATGAGGTGTCAGAGAATCAGAATCAGAATCAGAGAGAGACAAGAGACAGAGAAAGAGAGAGAGAGAGAGAGAACAGTCAGAGATAAAGAGAAAGGGAAAGGGAAAGAGAAAAAAGAGACAGAGACAAAGAGAGACACACAAACAGAAATAGACACAGAGAGAGACAGAGACAGAGAGACAAGAGACACAGAGAGACAGAGAGAAACAGAGACAGAGAAATTATATTGTTTCATGGTTTTTTTGCACTACAAATAAGGTATGTGCAGTGTGCATAGGAATTTGTTCATGTTTTTTTCAAACTATAGTCCAGCCCCTCAACAGTCTGAGGAACCGTGAATTGGCTCCATTTAAAAAGTTTGAGGTTTAGAATTTTGTGTGAAGACAGTTATTTTTAAAAAAACCAAGTAAACCATAGTAGCATGATGTGTGACACCACTATCCTTCATTCTTCAATTTCCCTTGCACAAAGGTTTGCAAATTCCCTTTCTAAGGCAGCAATGCATGATTTAGCAAGTTAGCAGCCAAAATACAGAGTGAATATCCACTAATTTCCATCCTATATCTTTCTAACAAAGCAGTGCAATGCTTTGGACTGTTTCAAACACGTGCTTCAGAGGAAACAGATCATGAAAGTTATACTTGTTTTCAACTCTTTAAAGCAGTCATGCAACCCAGGAAAAGACACAACTGCTTTAAAAAGTTATAGAGAAGTACAAATTTCACACTATCATACCTTTAGTAACTTGAGAAATCCAGTTTCTTCCAAAACAGAATTGCTTTGCTGAGAACTCTTCCCATCCAAATAATTCCCTTGAGAAATAAAGAACCAGACACATTCACTGAAGGAGCATCACACTCCTGCCACTGAGCAGCCTCAACAACTTGTTTATTTCACACTCCATTCACAGTGCCTAGAACATTTCAACCAGAGACAGAAAGGAGGCATAGACAGAGTTCTCCAAGCCAAATTAGACCAAAATGAAAGTTGACAAACATAACAAAACAACAGGACTTTCACTCAAGAAGAACCTGCAAACTGAAGTTGTAACATTTCCCGTTTTATGAAGAGCCTTGGCAGAAATCTCTTACCTGGTACTTACCAGATAAACTTTTCAAAACATTTTTGTTTCATTGTTTTTCAAAGTCTTCTATTTCCAGTTCTTTCTAACTTTAGCAAAACAAGCAGCAGTTAAGTTTTTCTTTCTCATCAAGGCCTCAGTATCAAAAACATTTCATGCTGGTATGCATGTGCTTTCAAATAAAAATTTTGAGTTTAGTACCTGAATTTTTGTTGCAAGTACATCAGCCATCCCCAATCTGGTATATGTAAGATATGTTAAGTCTGTAAATTCTATCCACTATATTCACTCTGGTTAAGTGATTAGAGTGTTATAGTCCAACATTTCTGGAGTACCAGATTGGACAAGGCCAATCTACATATTTTGCTAGTTGTGTGTTCCAGTTTTTTGATTTTACATACTTTATCCTGGGGGGTGGGGGGATGTGTTTGTTTGTTTTGGTTCATCATGAAAAGGGACAAGGAGCAATGAGTACTACTGAAAGCTCTCCCTTAAATCCCAGGCTCTCAGGCACAAATAAAGCATTCAAATCCCACTTTGGGGCAACACACTCTCATCAACTCATTCCAATATTCAGCCATCTACTTTGAAGAAAGCTATAATTCAGCATGAATGTTCTTGCTTGCTGATAAGGAAGTTGGAAATTAAGAGTCTGGAGCAAGCAGTTAAGGTTGAGCATGCATGCAGACACCTTTCACTGCCATTTTGAAAAGTATTTCTAGGCCAAATACAAAGTCAGAAGCAGCTTTTCAAATTTCTTTAGTACCCAAAGATACCATGATGCAATCTAAAATTTTAATCAAGTAAAATTTCCACCTCAAATAGCACTCATAGGTTATAGCCTAATTCATTGGATGCTATTTAAAAACAATTCTTCAGTGAACAACATAGCAGAACTGGTCTAATTCCAGCACAATCAGGATAACTTCCTTTCCACACAATATAGACTATATCCTTTTAGGCCTTACGTAGAGTGCCTAACTCTACATAAGTGCATTTCAGTGCCCTCCAAATGTGATAAACTTCAACTTCTAGAATCCCTAGCTAAAATAAATGAAGTCCAAGACATACAGAGGGCATGTGGCTGGGAAAAAATACTGTGAACACTGGACACTTTTTCAAACTTAAGAATTAAATTTCTGCTTTCCTCCATGCCTGCCCACCAGCTTTGAAATCAAATCAAACTTATAAACAATATATTGCACACTGTCAGTCATAGTCACACAACCATGTCACACAAATTAGCAGTAACATATGGCTTCAGAATTTATTATTGGAGGCATAGAGGCAATACTCTGGTTCTCTTTGCAATGGGCACCTGCAGAGGAAAGAATGGGATTCCCAGGCTTCTTAGGGGGATAGTGGGGAAAGGCAGCTTAGTTTATCAAAGGAAGCTGGGGATTTAACATGTGATAACTGACAGGTTTATTGAGGTTCAAACCAGAAACAGCTTTGACTAACATTCCCACAGAAAAGTAAATGATGATCTAAAGTTTCTATAGTTTTGTATCTACAATCTATGTATTAAAGCCAATTTCCCTAGCTATCAAGAATTTTTTTCTCAGAAGTCAGTTCAGTTCCAGTTTCAAAGGTATAAATAAAACAGGCTCTTTCTTTACATATTTTTCTATTAAAATATTCAGGAAAATGTCAATTTGATCATTTTTCAAAACTAAAAAAGGAAAACATATCAAATATCTAATACACAACTATTTTGTATTAGTTTTGTATCCCCAACTATTAATGGATTCTCTTTTGGGGAATCTTTAGATTAAAAATATTTTGAACAAGTAAAATCAGAATACTAGGGAGGAAAAACTTCTTTAAAATTCCCACAACACAGAAATAGAGAAACAAACATGTGTTTCAAACTATCTCAAGATACTCAGTTATTACAGGGGTTTGTAAAATCCTTTTTTCCCCCTACTATATTAAAGTTTGTGGCTCCAAATTCCTAATGTTAAAATGATGGATAATAAAAGTATACATGAATGTTATACAGGCAATCCCCAGGAGCTAGACTTCAAAGCTAGGTGTCTGCAGAACAGACTAAAACCATGAGATGCCCTTAAAAAAGAGAAAGAACAAACAAAAAGTTTAAAAAAAAACACAGTGTTTGAAGTTGGATGAGTACAGGGAAACTGTTTCCTTGATATTCTTTGGGAATGATTTTAAGAGCAGTGTCAGAAAACCATAGATGAAGGTAGGTAGTTGCCTTATTGGACGATGGCAAAAAATACAGGATAGGAAAAAAAAACCATGGGATCTTTGTGCATAGAATTACAAGATATTCCATAACTCTGGCACAGCCTCTCCAGCACAGGAACAAATATCAAACAGATCATCAGAAAACATATCACTTACCTAACACAAGCCACCCTTTTGAATGGGGTGAACAACTAAACTGATTTCAAAATGACATTGAAGGAAAGCAAAGGGGAGAGTACCAGCAACAGAATTAATTGATGGGCAATAAGTTCAGCATTGTAGCAATGTGCACTGGCGTGAAGGGGAGATTTTTTCAAACAAAAGAGCAATTTGTTTGCACACATGCAATCGTGTGAGATGGGAGAAGGTCCAACAGCACCCATCTGCTGTGTCAACCTTTCCCTAAACACCTTGCCTGTCAGTCTAAGGATTGTTGTAAGATGCAGCTGGGCTCAAATGCCACCCTTGTTTTTGAGAAGAGAACAGAAGGTCCATTTGTTCTGCTTTTCCCCTAACTGCCCCATTTCCAAGGTAGAGTATTTTCTTCTAGCCAGCAATTCATCAGGGACATTCTCAAATCATACCATCACCACCCAACCCAGTAGTGCCCCTTTAAATAAACGAATATTTATATAGAGAATTTTATATAAAACTCTTTTTCTTTATCACTCGTCATCAAAGTTCTGACTCAGCAGGAAGTTGGCTGCCAGATTTTCATTCTTCTCACAAGCAAAATATGCCTGGATCACCAGACTCTCAGGAAAGCCCAGGGCCTTTAACTGAGAGAGGGGAGAAGAAGGGAGAGGGGGAAAGGGGAGGTACAAAAAAAAAAGAAAGAGAATGTTAAATGTTACTAATGGCAACAATCTACTTTTTCAGCAAGGAACCAATTGTCAGTAATTTTGTCATAGCATATTGAAATAAAAAAATTAACATAATTGCCTTTTGAAATTCTACATAGATACGGTAAATTTATGACTGCCTGCTTTTTTTGTAACTTTGCCCTAGGAAGGGGCAAAGAGCATTCCATAATATTTCTCTTAAAAAAAGACACAATGGAAGAATGTAAATTATCATTTGTAGGCTTAATACAAATCTCAGGGTCTCATGCTTTTTGCACACATCACACATTTTTCTTTTGTTTTAAATTAAGAGTTCTCTTGAAAATGTGGAACGTTTAACTGAACTGATTTTTCATCTCTTGCCATGCTAGCTTAGCCCCATTTCTCCAATTCTCCTCATGCCAGTAGGTATAGCTTCTTTCCAAAAAATCCCTCCAAATCCAAGAAGAATCTAATAGTGGTTTTAGAACAAAACATACATGCAATTAATCATATTTATGCAAAACAGAATGTTAATTTTAATTATGCACTTTAAGTATAAATATGTTTTTCTTGCTGTTGCAAATGATTATGTAGTATTCTGACATGGAGCCTTCTCCATTCAACTGAACTACAACAGATCAGAAAGAATCTCCACTACAGGAAAAAAAGCAGGGTCAAAATCCATATTTCAAATTTTTTCTTAGAGAAATATAAGAATAAAAAACAACAGCATTGCAATTTCAGAGCTCACATTCCAATTAGCATATTCCACACAGTTGATTCTCGCAGTCATTATCATCAGAATCTAGTCCATACTCCAGAATAACAGAAGGTGATTAGACTTTAATGCTGAGCAAAATCCATAAGTAATATTGCAAGCTCAATCCCTTCTGTACTGGTTGGACTAATGTTTCTCTAAAGAACAAAAAGAATGATCCCTATTTTAGCTGTTTTGTCAGAAGTGCATGCCTTGAGACTAGGAATGATTCATAAAGGTTCCTAAAAATTGCAACCAAGCTGTATCAGCTACATTTGATTTAAATTGTGTTTTTAGTTTTTGTTTAACTCACTATTTTTTGAGTGCAATCCTAGCATGCCACTGAAAGGTCCAAGTATACCTTCAACCCCAAATTAGCTATGCATGCCTTTATTAAATTGTTCTTTATGTCAAGAAGGAAATTCTTAGAAGCAAACCCCCTACTGAAAAAGTCAAGCCAAGAAAGACCAAGAATACCCTGAGGTCCTTTTTTCCTTGCCACTGCCCCTTCTTCCCTAGTTCAACACATTTACCCTTTCTATGGCTTCTTTTTCCTGAGGCGTAACTTGGATGTAGTTCATCTGGGGAGCTTCTTCCCCAATAGCACCCATCTCTCCCTCAATGTCTGCGATGTCAGCCATTTCACCCAGAGGTTCGTTGAGCATCTGAATGAACTGCTCCTGATGCTGACTAATTTGCTGCGAAGGAAGAACGCTCACTGTTATCAAACACTCTCTGTAAGTACATCTGTGCAACTGGCACAACATATAGTACATGTTGATGTAACACACCCACATAATTGTCTCCAGTGCTGGGACTTTGATAGAACAGCTGAAGGGAACACACAGGAATACATGCCCTGCTGATCTGTCTTCCTTCATCTGCTTTTCCCATTCTTAGCCCTCTTTTTTCTCAAGTATCATGAACTTGCATCTGCTTTTCAAGCTACCCATATATAATTAAAAGCCATATTAAACTGCTGATTCATCAATGACAAGCAAGGCAGCCCTTGCTGCGATTGTTCAAATTTACAATGGCACTGGAAAAGTAAGTTTATGACCGGTGCTCGTACTTATGACTGTAGCCTAAACTTGTGATTGCGATTTGCACACTTCAAGCCAGCTTCGACAAGCAGAGCCAATGGAGAAGCTAGCAAGTCAGTCATGTGATATCTCACATAATGACTGAGGTGATTAGCTTAATAACCATAGTGGAAGTAAGATAAAAAAATTGTGATAGTCATATGAAGTCTCACTTAACAATCATTTCACTTAGCAACAGAGTTGCTTGTCCCAATTGTCACTAAGAAAGGACTAACTATAGCTAAATCTTCAGAACCAGAAAGAAACTGAGGCAAGATTGGAAACAACATAATGAAATGACCCCCCAAAACAAACATCCATCTCAACATAGGGTATAATTCTCATAATCAAAGCCACAAGAAGAATTGAGAACATAACTGAACATGTGGCACTGATTAGCAGATGAAGCAGGGAAACATTATGTGCTTTGTCTCTTAGATTATTACGATTACCCCCTCCTCCCCACTGAGAATCAAAGAGACTTATGTAGAATCTCCAAAAGCTAGAATTTCCTTTCACAGTAGCTTACATTTGCTGCAATGTTCCCAGGAAGAGGGAAACAAAGAAAGTCCAAAGAAAGTTACCTGGAGCAGCTGAGGGTTCTCTTGGCCTAACTGCTGCAGTAAAGCTGGGAGCAAAGCTGGATTCTGCTGTATCACCTGCCTCATATTCTGAAACTGGGGCTGATCTCGCAGAAATTCCAGAGGGTTCTCTCCTGTAGGTCCAAGGAGTATTAATGCCATGCATCCAACCACAATGATAGCAATCAGGGAGAGGGTATTAGAATGTCTGAGGATTGTGCAGAAAGGAATGAGCCACTGTGCCTTCTAGAGTGAACAGCTATTCCCACCACACCAACTGCTTGAATTTCCTTATATGTCCTAATTAGAATTTCTACTCAGAAAATGTTCTATGTGGGCATGAGAAAAAGACAACTCACCTTCTGGTGCAGGCTGATCTTGGGGCTGGCTCTCCTGGATGGGAGCTCTCTCAGGTTCTGGACTACCCGGTATGCCCTGCAAAGTTAAGAAAAAAGTAGAATTACAAAACTATTCCCAGACTGGTTTGATTGATAAGTTGTCTAGAGTGGCTGGGAAACTGGCCATGAGCACACAATTATAAGGGCAGAGATTGCAATCTTCTCTAAATTGCAGAATCAGCCGTGGGTGGAAACGGTGTAGAAAATTTACTAACACTGTATAATGTTTCTATTATTGGCTCAAAAACCAGGAAAACTTTCAGAGAAGAGAGAAAACATTTTCATTTTTCAAATCTCTCTGTCCTAAAATTATAACCCATTAACAGCTACTACCTGCTTGTGCTGCATTCAGTTAATTCCATTTACTCTTCACTATTTCAATTTTCACGACTTAGATAACTTAATTTTTTTCTGTATGAACAACGAATGTAAGACCACAGGATCAGTTAGGTTCATGTGGCTTTAGAATTCAGTTGCATAAAATTTGCTTTGCCTTTCCATCCTGAGTATGTTCAGTTAGATATTTGTAAAACAACGACTTCTGGTAAAAATATGCAAGGAGACATCCACAGAGAGACATTAGCTATCATGGAAGTCATTCACTTCAATGTCTCACAATACTGTATATTGTATGACAAAAGATCTCCAACGCTCATTTTCAAATTTGTTTTCTTAGCAAGTACAGAGTCAGTATTGGTGATATGTGGCTATCACTGAGATCACCACAAGAGATTAGTTGAAGGGAGAGAAGAACTTTCTTCAGCTTCCTATTAGATGTGGCAGAAGATATATTTACAAAAACAGAGATTGATTCACTGTATTGTGTGTGCAAATGTCATCCCACAAATGCAGATATAACAACTAAGTTAAACAGGAATATACAGTCCTGTTCCAGTTGCTTTGAGGTACATCTGACCCCTAGCCACGCTTGTTAAAGCTTGCAAGAGGCATACTTCAAAATATCCAGAGAATCAAAGATTACCTACTTGACAGCAATTTATTCTGAGACACACCTATCACTCATGCAAGCCTGTTGTTCAGCCAGTGGCCAACTAAGCCATATATCTGTTTAGATAATCAAGTCCTTGGCAGGCAGCACATTTTGATTGTCCCCTGCATTATACACTGGCAAGCATCGTGTGCAGAGCAGAAGCCTCTGATTTGATCACACTTTAAGAGGACCCGCTTGGTTAAAAACTAGTGTTGCTATAACTTCTCAAGATAGTAGACTAATGGAATGAGGGAAAGGGAAACCAACAAAGAGTTTGGCATACAAAAAATATGATTCCTTTGAAGAAAGGAAGAAACCTCCCAGGCATTTCAGCAGAATAAATTATTGAGTAGACTAAATTCAGTAGTTCTCCTCACCGTCAGCAGGTATTCCACAGCTCGGTGTGGGTTGTTGTAGCTCGCCCGTAGCGCTGCTACTACCCGCTCTCGCTCATAGCCCATTGACATGATTTCAGTCAGCATTGTCTCATATTCTGAGCCAGTAACTGAAAGCACAAACAAAAGATAGCATTGTATTATTGGGAAAGCCTGCTGTTACTTTCTTGACTAAAAGAAATCCAAGCCTTCCCTTCCTCTCCAAAGAGCAAAAGCAGGCAAGCTTGCATTATTGCGTTACTGAACAATAATACAAGCACCAACTCTCTATTTCGGGGCCTCAAATATTTTTGAAAGCTAGAGGCAGAATGGAGGTTTCCAGTCCCTCCCCACCCACAAAAATCCTTAGTAAATCATTGTGCTTGGATTTCAGCTACAATGCTATTTCTTTCACAGAGATGTAGGTTCAATATTCAGGATTCCTGGCTTTTAATCACCAGTTAGCTTTCTTCCAGAAATGAGAACTGAAGTTCAGAATTCTTAGTTTTCAAAGCCAATGCTCCATGCTGTTTTGCTCTGGTTATAACAGCCAGAAAGAGGCAAGTAGGCTGAATTACAGATGAATCACCCAAGACATTTGAATCTGGATGAAGAGAATTAAACTTCCAAAGCATCATTTGTTGATTCTTGGGAGTATGGAATGAGAGCCACTTCAACAGTGAAACAAATTTCATCCTCATCAATTTTCATCTACACTAATAGTTCTTAACATTTCCAGACTGGAGATAATCTGGGCTTAAGTAATTAATGTTTTATTAAAAAAAGAAGAACTGAATTCTACTAATCAATGTGTGCTAGATCTAGGTATAGCAGTAAGGTGGAAACGTTCATTCCATTGAGGCTGATGAGCACATTTGATATTTTGAAAATACGTATTCTCATAAAATGATTTCATAGTGGACCCAACCAGTTAGAAGGATCAGTTTATCAAAGTATCACCTACTACTGTCTCAGTTCTTTCTTCCTGCAAGATACTTCCTGCCACCTCTACCTGTCAGGGTTCATTTTCTGGAAAGGTAGGCAGACGTCATAATAAAGTAATAGGCTAATCTAATTAATGTTTATTTTTATTTTTTTTAAAAAATATGGGATCTATTTAAGAACCACATGCATTGTTCAATTAAGGCAATTAGGCTGCTGATTGTTTTGCAACATGTCAGTTTTTTTAAAAATGAATCTAATGGAGCAGAGATTCTGTTGAATACCCGTGTTAAAGTTAACAGTGGCTCAAGACACATTTTAGAGCTAAAGGGAAAAGATGTTAACCAGCAATGGCCATCAGAGGGCAGTAGATTCAAATTGAATTCTTTCTTTCAAGAAGCTAGCTATGATTCTCTGATGTAAGAATGTAGTAGTTGAGAAAGAAGATGCTATAGCCCAGTAGCCCCCAACCTTTTGGCCACCAGGGACCGGTTCCATGGAGAGAGGATTTTTCGTGGACTGGAGGGGGGTGGTTTCGCATGCTGCCTGCATCCCACTGACGGGGCTTCACTTGTTTGCACGGCCAATTTCTGGCATGCAGCAGCCCGGTATTGGTCCACGGACTGGGAGTTGGGGACCCCTGTCATAGCTCCAATCACAAAACAGCTAGTTACAGTGAAGCTGTTAAAAATTGATTTCTTTCTTGGTAAATGAAAGTATTCACCTACCTAAAGTGGAAGCTGCATCATCTTCACGTCCCATGCTACCTGAAGAGGGAACAGAGCTGCAAATTTAAGAGAGAGAAATAGTAGCTGCGTCCTTCCAGATAACTGGACAAGAAAGTTGAAAATCCAAAAATAATTCTAAGCAAAAGAATGGCTGAATAAAATCTCTCTTGTATGCCTAGCTATGACCAACAATCATCCAACTACTGCTATGTGTAAAGATTTTGATCACGTCCGCCTTTGACAACTGGGGTCATCAACAATTAATCATTTTTTAAAAAGGGATAGGATGAAACTAGCAAACCCTAGTGATTAGGTTAGGAGTCAAAAATTAGCACTGAGGCTTTCCAAAACATACGAAGTACAAATAATACTGAATTTTCAGAGCTATTCTTTCATTCTGAAAAATCATTCTAAAATTACTCTAATCTAGTAAGAGTTATGGGATGATAAGATAAGCCAAACTTACCCAACTGTAGATTCCAGGGGAGAAACAGTCACTGACTCTTCAGGAGGCTTTTCCTCACTTGATGGGGATGCTTGAAGGGGTGAAACGGTAGCTGCCGTAGGCCCAGAAGAGGGTGTGGGTTCTGAGGTGGCTGCTGCATCAGTGGGTGAAGAAACAGGAGCTCCTGAGCCTGTTTTGTTCTTAACAGAAAACCAAAAGGAGCGTCTCAGGTAAGGAGGTGAAGCTCTTCCACTCTAAATTGCTATATCATGAAGAAGGGTGAGCCTAAAAAACTGCTCTTCATGTACTGATTAGTATTGAAAACAATGTCTATAATATCTTTTGACTACCCACCCCCAATCCTGAAGTACCTAACAGACTAGTACCAGTACCCCATTTCCTAATAAAAATGATTTTAGCACTATTCATACAAAGGGGAACTGCGGAAACACAGTAGCCCTTTGAAACAAGAAAATCATTATCATGAAGCAAAGGAGATGCTCAACCATACCTTGGTGACCATCACCACTACGAAGTTCTTCTCATCAATCTTGTATTCCTTGATGGGGACATCATCACTCAGGATCTTGCCAGCATATATAAGCTTCTGGCCTGACACGGGGAAAGCTTCCTTGCCCTTTTCAGCCTCAATCTTCTCCTTAAGTACTCGGACCTGTGGGTCAAGACCAAGCTGGCTCCACCATCCACCTTGTACTGAATGCTTAAAGGCCAATTCTTTCTATCCCAACAGTGTTGAACTATAGATGCAAGTGCCAGATGGAGAAACGTGGCATGGAGAAGCTGCTGAATGCAAAGAGTGGGTGATGCATTCGGGGGTAGAAACTGAGAAATGGCCTGAGTGCAAGAACTTTAAATGACACATCACTATAACTAATGCTTTTTGAGAATCCATTCCTATTCATTAGGAATGGCAATGGTTTCTATAAATTGTTAGGAAAGATAATCCTATTGTCTTGAATCCCATCACTCCCAATCTCCAAACCAAATACAAGGATATCTGGAATTAATGTTTTTATTTTGCTTCCAAAAGCCCTAGTTACATTGGCTAGGTACTGTTCTCTTAAAATGATGTTCATTCCTTCTTATGCAATACACTACCTGAGAACTGTCTTCTAACAACCAGTATTCCATTTGTTGAAATATTGCACTCTATAATCTGGGCAAAGAAACTATTTTGTCACAAATGAAGGCAAATATACATGTCCCAGGGTAATGTTGCAGGATCCATTCTGAGTTGGTCACCGGGACCAGAGATTTTGTCTTCCAAGCTTTCAGACTCATGCTAGAACCCATCTTCAGGGAACTGCTAGAGAGAGGTTCCCTGAAGATGGGCTCTGAAAGCTTGGAAGACAAAACCTCTGGTCCCAGTGATCAACCCAGATTGGATCCTGCAAACTATTTTGTCCACGAAAACCAATAAAAGGTGAAAAGGTGAAGACTCGCCTTATTGATGAGATGGGCAGCATATAAATTCAATAATATATATCAGAAATAAATAGTTTTTGTTCCAAACAGGAAAATGCTACTGACAAATAAAAAGTAATAGTTATGTTACATTATCCTTCCAGGTTATATGGAATATTAATAATTGTTTCCTTCACTGTTCCAATTCATCCCAAAGATATGAAAGATGAGGCCAAAGCAGTTTTAACCTGACCTAATGTTTTTGGGTTTTTTTCCAAATGTGTTGACCCAACTCTTGGAACCTCCAACAAGCATGATCAATTTCCAAAATATCTAGAAAACTCCAGATTATGATCGGTAATTTTTTTCGTACAACCTAAGTACTGTGAAATGGAACAAAGACTAAATTTTATTACATCATTATTCTGAGACATACTAAAAAATATAGATTCAGAGTGTATAGTTATTTCTGTTACTTCAGATTAATCAGGTCATTACATAGAAACATCTCCCACTTACGCAAAGGAAAATCCTCCAGTTATTGAATTGCTTAACGGCATATTGAGAAGTGTTGCACACTACAATTCTATCTCGCAATTAAACTCTTGAGTACAAATTTCATTTGCTGTGATACTAAAGGACATGGAGGGCTGTTCATTAAATGTAATACGATAGTATTCATCATGAATACACTCTCTGCTGCAAAATTGAAAAACTATGTGCAATGATAGATAATCCAAGCATTACAATCTTGAATTTAAAAACTCTTTAAAAGAAAGTTTTAAAGTAGTACTCTTCTGATAATATACTCAAAGTGTGAACTCCCAGTTTTAAATCTTTCAGGGCCATATTGAGGGGGATTAGCATCTATGGCTAAACAGTAGTGTAGAATGTTTGGGGCATATTCCAATTTTACTGATCAGTTTACTAAGGTGCAGAAATCCTTATATACCCTGTTTCCCCCAAAATAAGACATCCCCTGATAATAAGCCCAATCGGGCTTTTGAGTGCATGGCAATAAGGCCAAGCGCTTATTTCAAGGTTCAAAAAAATATAAGACAGGGTTTTATTTCCGGGGAAACACTGTACATACACAGACATAAGTCTAATGTAAAATTCTAAAGAGGACTTCTCTTTTCAAAAATTTAAAATAAAAACAATTACTCTGTGGACATTCTTGGTGTTGTTAAAAACCTAGCAAAATGTGAAGATGACAATATGGAAGCTCTGAGCTAATATACCTATTCTCTCTGATGTATTCTAACTTTTAAAATTCCTTACACTGGCAGGACTCTTGTGAGCAAGGACTAAACATTCAATTCTCACTCTTCCTGGAGTGAACAGCAATTGCTAGCTATGTTCCAAATGGTGAGGGAGAACTTTGCTTAATATTAAAGGCACTTTCTGAACTGAAATAGGTGCTCTTACAGCAAAAGCATCCAAATGAAAAGGATGTTGTGTGTGTATGAATATGAATATTCAAGTTTTACAACAACTTTATAACTCGAATGTAGAGACACAATTAAGACCAAACTAGAAATTGGATAAATGTAAGTCTCATTTGCAACAACAGATGTTTCCATAATCACTGAGTTTAAGGACTAGAAGGGACTTAGAGATCATCTAGTCCAAACTCCTGCCCAGTTCAACCATTGTTTTGTAGCTCAAAGCATTGTGTTTAGTAGAAAAAAAGTCATAATGATTCTTGACTCAATTATTTTCTGATATGTATTGTTTTAATATCTGGAGTCATTTCAACATTATTTCATTAAAATAGATTTAAATCTGACAAATCACTATAATGCTGCAACAAAAAGGTCAGAAAAGAAAGCCACGGGATTCATTGAAATAATGTTTTCACAATTGAAGAAAAGTTGATAAATAGGAATGCCATCGGCCAAGACCATACTAAGTAGAATAGAAACACAAATGCTTTAGGAAAGAGGGATATCAAGAAAGGTGTGATTGGATGGAAATTAAGACTCTCTGAGGTGAAAAAAAGAGAATGTTAAAAAACAGAAAATATATGGGCATGGTGATAAGGATGATAAGAAGTATAATTATCTCGGTTAGACTTTTTTATTGTACCTTTAATTTCTTTTGGTTATTAATTATTACTGTATGTACTGTTTCCTGGCACTTTGCACAATACAGCGCAACCCGAAAAAGGAATAGCACGATGAGTATATATAACCCGCGGACAACATATCATTTCATTTCAGGATTGGAAATGAAGGCTAAATATCAAGGAAATAAGGGAACAGCGTGTAGCTATCCGGCTCCTTCGCGGAAGGAAGCCGCATGAAAACCGGAACAACGGCACGCTGTTCCCGTGTGGGACTTCAAGAGGAAATGAAGAAAAAAAGCAGGATTGTTAAATATAGCAGAAACACAACAGAGGAGGAGGAGGAGGAGGTGTCAGGAGTTATTAAAAGGGAGAAAAGGAACCTTTTCCTTATATGCCTGGGCTGGTTGCGATGTTCTCTTTTTAAAAGAGTGACATCAGGAGAGGCAGATTCCAGATCGGGGAAAGTAGAGCAGGGCGATATAAATCCCCTCCCAAATGAAACACCGGGAGCGAAATTCACTGAGAAGCAAGAGGCGCTTGTTCAAAGATGATTTCGGGAGGACGCCTAACGGGGCGAAGCCACGCACAGACGGGAGGAGGGCCGGAAGGGGAGAGGACCAAAGACCCGCCGCCCCTCACCGTCTCGTCAGGCTCCATCCGGATCTTGAATGTCTGCTGCTGCAGAGTCTTCAGGGTGACGGTCACCGCCATGGCGAGGGTTGGCGGAGGGAGGCTGCGGCGAAAACTGGCGGTTCCTCCCAACGGACTCAGCGGAGGCCCCCCACAACATGCAACTTCACGACGCCGCCATTTTACGCGCACTTCGCGCCGCTTCCGCTCCCAGCCTGACTATTCCCACGTGATGAGAGACAGGAAAGAAGCTTTCAACCATAGAGACGGAGAGGAGCTACGGGCCGCTTCTCCCCATTGCTTGGCTTCCGGTTTGTCTTGGGACTCTAGCGTTCCGAGGCGTAGGGCTCCCGGAGGGATCGGCGACGTTCGACTGACGCTTTAGTTAGGAGGGAGAGGGACGGTAGCTGGTGAAGCGGGGGATAGAGCAGGCTCGGGTTTTGGGGGAAAGGCTTTTTGTTTTGCTAGAAATCAGTCGATCCAGGGCTTATTTCCAAACATTAACAGAATCGACGACCCTGAATACCACATGAATTAAAATTTGCTGCGTAGCCAAAACTTTCCGACTCTTGCTCAAAGCGGAGCTTTTACTTGTATACACAAGATTACCTGTACTGCAATATCAAACTATTGTGGTCTACTTCTCCGCAAATTTGCAATTAAATCTTGCAGCTAGCTTGCCAATATCCCATTCCAATTTCCAGAGGATAGCCATCCCACGAGGGAAAAAAGGGGTCCACTTGGTATTTTGTTTACTGACCTGACCAAATCAAGAGGACTGCGTTCAAGTACAGAAAATGAATGCACTCATCAAATATTCTTCTTTAATAGAAGCATGTCTTCCATCTTGCCATGCTTTACTTCTCAGAAGTCTGAAGGGGTCACTCAATATTCTCAAAATTCCACAAGGATCTAGCTGTTCTCAGAATATGAACTACTATAAGGGTCATATACTACTGTATATTTTTCCATTCCGTTGTATCCATTTCTCAGACTGCAGTTTTCTTGGCAAGGCTTTCAAGTGGTTTGTTATCTCCTTCCTAGGGCTGAAAGCAAGTGGCCCAAGATTATGCAGCCAGCTTTGTGCCTAAAGCAGAATTAGAACTGACAATCTCCCAGTTTCTAGCCGAATGCCTTAACCACCACACCGAACTGGGTCTCCAAGTATCTGGTATCACCATACATTATAATACCAAAAATGTTTGTTAAACTGCGATTCCCATCTAGCCCCAAGCAATAAAGACAACAAAAGATCAGCATATGGGCCAGACGTGAAGTTTAATTTAATAGAAATTTTCTTCAATCTTCCATACATTCAAGTGTGAACAAGTGGGATGACCCATCTGATACTGTTCTTTCCACCTCCAGAAACCCCTCCCACCCTTCCTCTCTACCTGAAGAGAGACCTTTTAAATGTGAACACCCACCCCAATTCCTATTCTTACCTTCCTGCTGGGGCTCTACAAACAGCTCCCTGAACAACCCAACACCCAAGGAAATAGGCTAAAAGCTAGAATTCAGAATTAAAAATTAAATTTGCTCAGAACACTCTGCTTTTGAAGCACCTAATCTGTATAGTAGGCACCAAAGGACGGTGCCTATTCCCTGACTGGAGTCAGGATCTCTCGATATCAATACCACTGGCCTTACACATGGTATAATACTGGTTGTCTCAATTTAATGTCTTTGAAATCTGGAGCTACCAAGCCCTCCCACCGCCCCACCCAACACTCCCCTGTACCTTCAAAGGATAAAGGCAAACTTTAGATGGACACAAGAGTTTTGCTTTTTACATCCATTGAGAAGGGCTAGTAGAGGCAAATTTTTACTGAATAAGTGGCCACAAAGAGGGGGAAGGGTCAATGGTATAATCCCCTTTCCAAGGGCTGTATTCCTACAATTAGCCTTCTTCTGATGCAGGTTCTAGTTTCCCCCCCTACACACATGAATGAGTAATTGATGATATTTGGGAAGGAGTTAAGACAAACACACCAATAAAAAAGAAAGTTCTTGTGTCTCATAGAGACATTACTGTTTTCCCCTCTCCTTAGTTGGGTTCAACTGCATGGTACAAGTCCAGGGCAAGGCTCAACCAACAAGTATACCCAACAACCCCCAATCACAGCTCGTCCTTCAATGGGCCCTCTGTTTCCTCTTCATCCTCTTCCTTTTCTTCCTCTTCCTCCTCCTCTTCTTCCTCTTCATTATCTTCACCCTCGGGTTCCTCTTCTCCTTCCTCTTCTTTCTTCTTCTTATCTTCTTCTTCCTGCTTCTTCCGCTGCTCCTCATCCTGCTGCTCTTTCATTTTCTTTTCAGCATCCTAATGAGAATTTAAAAGGAAATACATTATTGAATCAGGACTTGCTGAAGAAAGCATCACAGCAAACAGGGCCAGGCAAGATTTTTTTGTTTTATTTTATAAGGATTTAGTGAGATAGATTGGACGAGAGAAAAACTGGCTCCAAGTTACTCAAGTTACCTTGCTTGGCTGAGGCTTAAAATTGCATTTCCTTAGCCAAAAGTATCCTGACAATACACAAAGAGATTTTAAACCAGTACTTTTCAACTTCTGCAATCTTGAATGTGTGGACTTCAACTCTCAGAATTGGCTGGGCCATTGCAAAGAATCCTAAGAGAATGATCTCAAAGTTGCAAAGGCTGGGAAACAATGTTTAGACAAACAGATTGACATCTGACAGAATTTGGAGAAAAATGTAACTGGCTGCTGTGGGAACAAACAGGACACGAACTCAAACTGGTCCACAATGGCGTTTTTTACAGACTTATATCCCATGCTGTGCCTAACATATTTCAAGGACAATTCACAAATAGAAAAAAGCTTTTAAAAGGTTTTTTGTAAATGTAATTTGCTATTAATCAAAATGCAAAATACTTTTCTGCAGAAACATGAGAACTTTAATCTCAGCCTTTAAAATATCAAGTCTCTCCCGCATTCATATGTGCTTTCATACAAGGAATGGGATTTGGGCCAAGTCACTAGATGGTTCACATCCCTTTCCAAAGTTCAAAATCTTAAACATTTGAGAACAAGGTACAAGTTTCCCAAGCTTTATAAAAGCCAAATATTATTTCTTCTCTATGAAGAAACATTTCCCACCTTAGTAGCACCCCATGTTTCATTGCCAACTTCTTCAGCAAACTTCTCATCATCAGTGATCAGGAAGTTGTCAAAAATTGTGCCAGATTTCACCTAAAACACAAGAAAGAACTGTTAAATGTTATAGCTAAAGCTTATCAACATTTTATTTATTTATTTATTTATTTGTCATATTTCTATGCCGCCCACTCTCAGAGGACTCTGGGAGGTTTACACCAAAGACAGTATACTAAATAGCATATTGCCCTCTAACAATCTGGGTCCTCATTTTACCCACCTCGGAAAGATGGAAGGCTGAGTCAATCTTGAGCCGGTGAGATTTGGTCAGCTGAAGTAGCTGCAGTACTGGACTCTAACCACTGCGCCACCTCGGCTCTTTTTGACAATTTGTCAAGACATTTGTCAGCATAACATTCATTCCTATTGGTTTCTGACCACCATTCAAAGTGCTTCTGATGGCAGTTGCCAAGCACTTGAATTTTGATCATGTGACCATCGGTATGCTGCAATGGCCATGCGAAAACAATCATGAGTCACTTTTTTCAGTGACATAACTCTGAACGGTCATTAAATGAATTGTTGTAAATTGAGGACTACCTATATAGACTAAAGGGGAATATTTATTTCACAAGTACAACTACAATAAGTCTTTATTTAGTGACTTTTCAGTTTTAAGGGTTGCCAGTCACTAAATAAGGACTACCTGTATAGCAAATTGTAGATTTAGAAATATATGATTTGTTGTTTAATGTACTGAAGTTTCAAACGTACTTTTGTTGTATTTTACATTAATTTTCTTCTTTAGAATAACATCTTAAAATATCTTAAGTCTCCCAGAATAATATAGGAACTAGAAAAAAAATTCAGAATAATTTGTAGTAGTCAGTTACTAGGACAAAAGGTTTATTCTTTCAAGCTTTCAGGCTTGTGCTGGAGCCCGTGCTCAGGAAACTTCTCTCTCCTGAATGTGTTCTCTGGGCTGTTCTGCTGGCTGTATTTATATAATGCCTGATTGCATGTGGCTTTTAGTTGTTAATTAGGGCATTGACAACTAGCCCCGCTCCTTAAGTATCTGGTAAGCTTTTGGTAAATCAGCATTTCTATTGACTGACAATGAGCAGACTTCAATCATTTCTCTGGCTATTTTTGTCCCTGCTCAGCCATCAATCTTACAATGTGCTATTGCTTAGCACATTGTAAGCCACCCTGAGTCTCCGGAGAAGGGCGGCATATAAATCAAAATTTAAATTAAAAAAAAAAAAATTAAAAAAAAAAACCTTAGTAGCTGTAAATTGAATGTATATCCTTGTTCATTGCAATGTAAGGCTATCAGTAAATGTTGATCTCATATAACCGCTAATAATAGAAATATAATTTGTAGTTTTTATAAGATACAATCCTCAATCATCAGAACAGCTACTGGAGTCATTTGGCTTCCCCCTTTTTAAAAGATTTATTGGAAAACAAGCAAGAACTTACCTGCCACAAGTCCAAACCAATAACACCAAAGTTCTCATAAAAGTACAGATTTGGATCAGGGGTATATTCAGGATTATCTATCTCGGGATGAATCCATTTCCCTTTGTAGTTGGGGTTGTCTATTTGACGAGGTTTCCATTCTCCCTGTGAAACATTGAATGTTTTGAAATGGAAAATTCAGAGTACATCAAATTCTATAACTTTATTATTATTATTATTATTATTATTATTATTATTATTATTATTATTATTATTATTATTATTTATTGAATTTGTATACCGCCCTACTCCCGAAGGACTCAGGGATATAGGGATAGCAATATCCAGCATTTGGTATTTAAGCATGTGTGTATAAGATCAAACAGCCATTCCCCTTCTGTGGTCTGCCCCAAATGTCTTACACATCCAATTGGCTTCCAGTAAGTGCTTCAAAAATTTCCAGAGATCACAGGGCTACTCAACTAAGACCCTAACTCTGAAACATTAACCTGGGCCACTCTGGGTTATGAGACATTAAGGAGTCTCTTTGACTTGTGAGCAACTTTCCAAACACCGAGAAAAAAAAATGTTCATATTCATACCAAGCTAGATACCAGACACAAAAGGTCTCATGAAAAGGCAGAGGTAATGCACCATGAGATAATGCAAGATTCTTTCAATCCTGCAACATCTAAGGAAATGAGGGAATCTTCTGAAAATGAGTTCAGTACTTTATATTTACATCCCTGCCCCTGGATAATACAAGCAGCCAGAAAGATCACACCACCAGGAACCCAGCAAGTGATAAATGCATCAACAGGTAAAGGGTTAATGCCAACTGCCTAAAGAAGCAAGGTTATGAAAGAATAGATGGAGCCATACGTAGTATTCTCAGCAATAGACTCCTGAGGCCAGGATAGCCCTTATCCTTTATGAAAACAGATGCAAATCTTCCTCTGCCACAGGGCTTTGGGAAGTGAGCTTTACAGAAGACAGCATATTTTAACGATTTTAATATTTATGGTTTCAAATAGTATTGCTGCAAGCTGCTTACAAGTCAGATAGCATACAAGCGACTAACAAATTTTTATTTAATCCATATTTTAAGAATAAAATGCTTTTAAAATAAAATATTAGTGGGTGCATCCCTTTCTGACAAAAAGGAGAAATCTTTTATAAATATCTCTTTTAAAAGGCCACTTCCTAGTCACCTACACATTACAAACTATTATTACCTTGTATTCTGGATTCTGGATTACTGGTGGTTCCCACTCCCCATCCATCTCTTCATCCCAGTCCTCGGGTTTCTTGGCATCAGGATCAGGAATATGTTCTGCTTTATCCCAGTCCTGTAATATAGATGGAAAAAAATCCCTGTACAAATTTTATGTAATTTTTTAAGTCTACCCTCTCCATTGGTCTTCAATAAAATAAAACAATCCATTTCTTGACTCTTCTTGTAGTAAAACAGTTTTTTTTTTTTGTTTAGATTATTGAGTAAGAAACACATGGTTATAAGCCATTAGCACCTACTGACCTCTGGTTTTGTATCTTCAGGATCATCTATCTTTGCTCTTTCATCCCAGTCATCTGGTTTCTTTGCATCTGGATCCTTAATTTTCTTTGGTGGCAAAAAATCCCAGTCATCCTCCAAGCTGCCAGACTCTACTTTATTGTTGTCAATCTTAACCTCATATGTATTATCAGGTCGAACAATAAGGGTATATAGATGGCTGAACTCATCATCCTATCAAGGAAATTATACTGTTAGCAAATTCTCCTCTCTAGCCCATTTAGTTTTCCTCCATGCTCAAAGTTAGTTTCATCAGAGCTACCATACTGCACTGCAATACCGCTCTTTAGCTCTTCTTCATAGAATTTATCACCTTTGTCACTCTACTCTTGAACATTTATATGTTTTCTTTATCAAATTAATATGTCACCCATCTCACTATTCAAAGCAACTCGGTTGGTGCACAATAAATCATAAACATAAAAATGAACAAGAATTAGATAAAAAATTAGAAAAACAATTATATGGCTAACTTTCCTAAACATTAAAGTGCCATCATGGAAAGGAATTCCTATTCTCACCACCTCCCAATTCCAAATACTCACTTTACAGCGAATATCTTTATTGATCAGAACATTTTTGCCTTTGTAGTTGAAAATCACATGTACTTTCTTAGTACCTGGACCACAGATATCAGGACCTAAATTGGAAACAAACATCCAGCTGAGTCTGTATTGAGAGAATCCTGTATCATCTCTCAGAAATGCATCCATCATTCCATCAGCCTTTCCCATTATCAATCTTCATACATTTAAAATTTGGGGCATGGTGAAGGTGACAGCCTAAAATGCCTATGAAGCTGTAAATATTAAATGTGCTTTTTTTTATAATGCCTAATTGCTATGAGAAAGAAAGAAAACAGAGTATTTAGATTTTCTCTTTCTGGGGATGTTGTGGGGGTGGGGGCATGAGGCAAAAGGGATACATCAGACCAATATGAAGATGGCATAGAATTATGATACATGGATCATAGCCATTTTAGCAGTAAATGAAAATTTGTATTACTTCCATAATTAATGTACATTAGAATTCTAGGCTCTATGAATATACTAATAACTCTAATGATCAATAAAAACGAGTCAAATATAGTTAAAACTGAATACCTAATCATAAATTCAATCCAATTTATCTGAAACTTATGAAAACTAATATTTCCTGCAAGTTTTATGAACTGCCAATAGAAAAGGAAGTAATGTTACTGAGAGACTATAATCCATAAATAGCATTTGTAAATATATTTGCTCTTAACAGATGACAATATTCATTTGTGAATCAGTCTCGACTCCTGGTGACTGTCTGGACAAGTTCCTAAATTTTCCTGGTAAGATTTTAGAACTGGCTTGCCCCGCCTTCTTCCTAGGGTTGCAAGAATGATTAGCCCAAAGTTGCCCAGTTATTTCATGCCTACATCAGGGCTGGAACTTAGTTTCCTGATTTCTAACCTAGTACCTTAAACCACTACACCAACTGGCTTTCTTGACAGTATTAGGAAAATTATTCTCAGAAGATTATAGAATAAGCATGCTTTCAACAATAGAATACACATGCTTTCAACCTGGCTTCTTGTTCATTGTTCAGAATCACTGTCAAAGTGAAACTTGCAATATCCCCAAAAGTATCAGCTAATCAGAAAGACCATTACCAGTGTTATTTACACCATGAATGGGTTCTTCCTTGTACATCAGAAACTATTAAGTGCTGAGAGGTATAACCCCACAGGAACCCAGACCAGCTTTAGCTAACATTAGAAACAGCTATCCATAGTCTAGCCTCTACTTACAGTGTAACAGTGTGAAGATGCACTGCATACTATGAATAGTGCTATCTATGTGCTTGTGAAAGGGATAAGAAGTGAAACTGGATGAACAGGCTTGTCTATTTGTGTAAAGGTTGTAGAGTAGCTCCGATTCCCCTCACAAGTACTATTGATTTGGACTACTTATCTGAAAGGGAAAGTTGGATGGGAGGAAATTCACTATTCTACAATCTAATTTATTATCAAGGAATGATGTCATTCCCTAAGATATGTGCTGTTTTAGGAACATATTTCATTAACCAAACTAGATTATTGCTCAATACAACACATCATGCAAGATTGGCAGTTATTCCCCACTCTGTTTAATAGACATTCCCATGATTACCTATAGATTCTTACAAGGACATTTAGTAATCTTCAATTTGCTCCATGAGCTCAGTGGTTGCCCATCTTACAAATTATCATTAAATAAAAAGCAACTATTTCTTGTGCTAATTAATGACTGCATAAAATTAAAGATTAAATGACCAAGCAACTATCTTTCCTCAGTTCCCAAGGAGGCACGCACCAAACATGATGTTGTATTCAGAATCTCCATGCATGTCTTCTTGCTTCAGGATTGAAGGGAAGAGTTTTACATATCCACCTCCACAATCAATATTTTGCTCATGTTTTACTGTGAACTGCACCACCAGAGTCTTGTCCTTGTTGCTAAAGGAATCAAAGCTAGCAGAAATGGCATAGAATCGAGCATCTTGGCTTGTTTGAAGTCCTGGTAAGATTAAAAACAGAGTTAAGCCCTTTGCCTGGAATAGGGGTACTATATTGATTACAGATAACCCTTAAGACAAAAAACTGCAATTTGATTTCAAAGATACAATCAGTCCTCTATATTAACAATCAAGATGCATCAAAAAGCAATTTCAGGTACAAAGTAGTGTATCAAAGATTAACCAAGTAAGCTTCAACATATTTGCTATCAAATATTATTCTGCTATGAAGCAGCAGAGGCAACATGAACAGTTAAGCTACTTAAGTAACTGAAATCATTGACCAGTTTAATGATGCATAGCACTATAATCAAAGCCTCAGACCAACTGTGACTTATTCATGATCACACAATTACATCGTCTTCTTACCTTTGTCCTTCTCTGCATCTCCATAGAATTTGCCAGAAGTATGTATGAATTTTCCATAGTCTGATTTATGCTTTGATTCTACCCAACGGCTTGTCCAAGCATCTAAAAGGAGAATAAGGCCACACAATTTGAATCTGAAGCGTTATAAAGATTCAAAGTATCGTATTTTTTGGACTATAAGACACATCGGACTATAAGACACACCTAAATTTACAGGAGAAAAACAAGGAAAAAAATAGTTTTTGGCCTCTGCGCGTCAGATTTTCGCCCTCCCTGGCCCCTAGAAGCATTCTCCAGTGTTCCGCACGGCCCGTTTTTGCCAAAAACAGGTCCATTTTTGGGTTCCCAAGCCCGCCGCACATAGCGCTTTTGCCCTCCCAGGCCCCGAGGCACTCTGCAGTGTTCCGTACAGCCTATTTTTGCCAAAAACACACCTGATTTTGGCCTGCAGACTGCTTCGGGGGGCCGGGGAGGGAAAAAACATGACATGCGGAGGGCTTGGGAACCCAAAAATGAGCCCATTTTTTTGTGAAAATGGCCCATGCAGAGCACTGCAGAGTGCTTCTGGGGGCCTGGGACGGTGAAAATGTGACGCACAAAGGGCTTGGGAGCCCAAAAATGGGCCTGTTTTTGATGAAAACTGGCCATGTGGAGCACTGCAGAGTGCTTCTGGGGGCCAGGGAAGGCGAAAATGCGAGCACGGAGGGTTCAGCAGGCCAAAAACGCCCATATTCGGTCTATAAGATGCACCTAAATTTTCACCCACTTCTCGTGGGAAAAAAGGTGCGTCTTATACTCCAAAAAATATGGTACACTATTTGTGTAATGCTGGAATACTAACATTCCCCCAAAGTTTAAATGCAAGGCAAAGATTTCTTCCTAAACAATGACCTTTGCCATTCCTGCAGTTTCAAAGAGAATGATTTTTGCAACAAGTTTCCCTTTTTCCTCAGTTAGTTTCTACTTTGTTTTGGAAATGCCAAACTACAGGAATACTTTGTATCTGTAAGGTATTACTAATGGAGAAAAAAGGCCCACATTTCTGACTAGTCTTAAACTATTCACTAGAAGAATTTTAATATCATTCTATGGATAGGTTTATTCATCAGTCCCAACAAGTACAGTGGAGTTTATCTTGGGAACATGGCATACACTGCAGCTTAAGTCATCAAATGGCATTATTGGGCCTTGTTTTGAAAGATAGTACATTCAAATATTTTAAAGTAAAACAATATGGCACAAGAGGCACCCAATTCTTACAAAAGTTTTATCTCAAACATCACCAATTCAAGTTTATTCCAGTGCAGCACATTTGGTTCTGTACCAGATACATAATCCAAAATCAATGCTACTAACTGCCATATAAACTGCAGGTCACCCTTGACTTACAACCACAATTGAGCCCAAAATTTCTGTTGCTAAGCAAGACAGTTGTTAAGTGAGTTTTCTCCATTTTATGACTTTCTTGTCGTAGTGGTTATGTGAATCACTGCAGTTAAGTTAGTAACATAGTTGTTAAATGAATTTGGCTTGTCCATTTGCTTGTCAGGTTGGAAAAGGCAATCACATGACCCCAGGACATTGCTATCATCAAAAATTCATGCCAGTTGTGCCAAGGGTCCAACTTTTGATCACATGACAATGGAGCTGCTGCAAAGTCACTTTTTTCAGTGTAGTAGTAAGTTGAGGACAGCCTATATTATGATTCTCGATGTTATATACTTTAGGCTACAATGCAATAGAATGACAATGCAGGACTACTCAATGTATTAAGTTATTTATTTAACAGAAGTTTACACTTGCCATTTTCAGTATTCAACAATGGGCGGTTTGTGTGTTCTAGAGATATCCCATGGTGATCTATTTAGTCCATGTTCTATGTCCCCATGGCCCCTTCTGATTATGGTTTAATTATCAAGTCCCCAATGGATCCCTGATCTAGACTACACACAACAAGTTATCACATCTGCTAAATTTCCCTCGACAAATTTTCAACATCTGATATCACTTCCCCAAAGTATTTTTAAGAACTACAATCAAACTCATTCCCTCTTGACATATTTGTCTAAAATGGCTGTGACATGATCACTTCACCCTTCACCAGAATTGCTACATTAATATAAAATCCTTGGCATAAACTCAGGATAGATATTTAGATCTCTATTCCAATATATCAATTAAGATACTGAGCTGAAACAGAAAATATAGAAATTAAAATATGGTAATCTGTATCTACAATTTACTTCACAAAGAGTTGATAGAGGATAAAGCACATATACGGTCTTGAGCTTCCAAAGGAAACCTGGGAAATAGAGTTGAGTAAAATTTTAAGCCACTGTATACAATATATATGGATCTATATTCAGATTTTTTTTAAAAAAAAAAATCCGATCATATCACATTACAACCCCGAGCCACCTATGAATACTTTTCCTCTTTTAAGGTCATTTCACCCTCCTCTTGTCAATCCAACGAGGAGCCAAGTGTTTTGAAAGCTCGCCTCCTTCACAAAATCCCACAACCCCGCCTGCTCCCGCGTGCACCTGACTAGATGCAATACGGCCATGCTCTTAATCTACGTGCCGAGTTAGATCAGGGAGATATTAATCTGCCGCCGGCCGTTAAGACCTGCTAAAAATTATGCTGTTCTAATTAGCACATCATCCTCGAGAACCTGCAGGAACAGCACAACTTCCTGAGCCGAAAAAGAGAAAGAAATACGGACAATCTAAGATGGCCGGGAATGGGTGGGGGGTGGGTGGGTGCACGCAAAGGCGAGAAACAGAAACCGAGACAGTCCTCGCAGCACGTAGGCATCTGCCTTCAATCTGGCGGCACTCCCAAAGCCACCCAATCTCTGCCCATATGCCTCCACTGCCACCCCGGGCCCGTAGTGACTTGCTCGGATTAGAAACCCAAAGGGCCCCGGGATTATTCTCCCTTAAAATCAATGCTCTAAAAAAAAAATAAGCCGACCAACCAATCCTCGACCAGATACTCCTCATTTGCATGTTGTTAAATTCCTCTCCCCATCCTAGAACCACTGCACCGCCACCTCCGCCCCTGTCAACGCTGGACGGCGTCTCACCTCCATCCCCGAATTCCTCCCTGAAGTACTGGCTAGGTCCGGCCGACACCAGAGCCAGCAGAGAACAGAAGGCTAGAATGGGATTCATTTTGTCTCCGCTGGAGGAGAGGCGCCTGGCCCTTTAAGAAGCACGACCTTCACCGAGCTACCTGACAGCGATGACCGAACAACTGCAGCCGGCTAGGTGCTTTCGCCACGCTTTTATAGCGCACTCAGTGGAACGCCTGCCCTCGCCGTGTTCTGATTGCGCGTGCTGATCCGGACGGGCATTACCATTGGCCTGCCGGCTGTACGGCGGGTTGGACTGCTCCTCCGAACGTTGGCGTCCCAGATGTCTGCTTCCTATTGGATACTGGACCTGGCCAATGAGGCACGACCACGCGTTCGGGGAGAGACCTCCCCCCCCTCCGCCGTGTGTGCGTCACCGGTTTTTTTGCACAACCCCAAGTGTGGCTAACCACTTTTAAAGAGCCAGGTCAAGAAACCTTTCTTCGCACCTAGCTCTTACAGCAATCTTATTCCAGCCTGGTCAAGTAGCAAGAAAATCAGCAATCGAACAAAGTCAGTTCCAGCTTTGAAAAAAATTACACGAACAAAAGCTTAACCCTTGCTTTCCATTTGGTCACGTCCTGGGTTGATTTAACTCAGCATAGAAAAAACCAATTGTTGTTAGTGGATCAACAAAAACTCAGATCAAATGGATTGTCAGCTATCTTTAATGGGTGCAGATGTTGTCCTCGAGTTTTTGCTGCTTTGGACAGAGTAGCAAATAGTATCTCAAGTCATCTAAGGGTGTCTGTGTTATTTTAGTCCCTGAAATAAAAACCCTACAAGCACCTCTCCCTGGAATTATAAAGACATCTGTAATAATTTGTTGCAATTTCATGCACTGTGGCATCTAATAGCAAGAGTTGGCTTTATAGAAGAGGCTTACAGAGCAGGTGTTCTTGCAAAATACATTCTGTAGAAACTATATATTGTATCTGATACTGAAATATCTGACAAAAAGAGAATCTGAAAGGAATATAGTACTGAAATTTTGCAGTGTGGTTATTTTAAAACATTTTCAGAAGGACATTTTTCAAAAGCTACTTTCAGTGGTGACCGAAAAGGGTGAGTCTGATTGTGCTTGGTCTTTTGCTAAAATACTAAAAAAAAACGGGGGGGGGAAGAACCGCCAGTTATACTGCTAAAGTATTGAGTCACAAATTCTCAACTGTGTACCATTCTTTTTCTTCCTTGACCCTTAAAATTATAAACCTTCTCCTTGAATAAAAAAAAATTTCATTTGGCTTAAAACTGGCAAGAAAATGTTACATATGGGATTATACAGGTAAGTGAGGAGAGCTGATAGCATTCTGTTTTGCCAAAAAAAAAAAAAAATTGCAACTCCAAGAACCCCTTGGTTAAGCTATTGCTTTTCTACTTGTGAGCTTCTGTAATACATCTGGCTGGCCACTATTCTAAACTATATGGGTACATGAACGAGATGGACACTAAATTTAGAGGGATGTTATGTCCAGAATGTCTTTTCTTATGTTCTTACAAAATAACAGCCAAGTAATAGATTTTGAGACTTTGCACATGCACAGTAGTCACTGGAATTTATAGGACTTCTACTTTATAGCCACTACAGACCAAACCAAGGGATTTCCACAAGGAAGTGAGCATTTCAAACAAAGGTATGTGAACTAGCTAGAAACTGAAAAACCAGTCATCAAACTGCTTGTTTTCAAACTAATGACCAACTGAATTTGTAATGTTTCATTAAAAATTTACTGAAATTGAATTAGAAAAATAATTACATTTCAACAGATATTGTGTATTCTTCAATGAAGTCAGGAATATAGCATATTCCTCTCATTTCACTGTCAAACCATCCAATAGCTGAAATATTCCAGATGATGGGCAAGTCAATAAAAACAAACGTAAAACAACAATAAAACAACTTATTATAAAACCAGGTACTGTCATTTACTGGGGTAACTTTAATGTTATGCATGAGGCATAGACTAGCACTGAGGATGTTACCCAGTTTGAGTAATGAAATGTATGCAAGAAAACAAGCAAGTTCAGAGAGCACCTAGGGTTGACACCAGTGGTGGGTTGCCCCCAGTTTGCACCAGTTCTATAGAACCGGTAGTAAAACCGGTGGGAGGCTCCATTCACCAACCCCAACATCATCAAAACACTTCTGTGCACGCGCACAGCCCCGCTGCGAACCGGTAGTAAAGGTCAGTAGAAGCCACCCCTGGTTGACACCTCATGTCAATCCTAAACTACAAATATTCTCCTTTATGTTATGAATGCTCTCTCTTAAGAGTTTTATTTGACACTCAACATGTTCCTAATATTGATGCCAACATGAGCATCTTCAGGAAATATATTCCTGGTACATTCCTGAATATCCTCCTTTTTTTGTGACCATCTGCCTTGTCTTTTCTACATACTTAAAATACCTTGGACAACAACCTGGATAGGTAAATGTGAAAAAGTCCTTCAGATAACCTATCCCAATGCTGTTGAATGTTCCAATTCTTTCAAGTGGCTCTACTGGCAAGCGGATGTTCAGTAGCTGAGGCTTTCATTGAAAATTGGCATCCTTCATTGAAAAAGGCACAGAACTCCCAATGCAAAGTAGGGCACTAGAAATAATGAAAGCTTTATCAGAAAAATCTAACCAAGTTTTGCAAAATCATGAGTTGGAGAGTCTCTAATTAAACAGCCTCCAAAGCAAATTTAAATGTTCTGGAACTGCAGTTGAAACTGAGTTACTAAGTCTTGTTCAAAGTCATAATAAATTTCTCTGTCAATCTTTAGTTCTTTCAGTAGTGATCAGAGCCCATTGATGTCTGGGTACTGTTAGTGAGTAAAGTTAAAACCTTGGCAAAACAAATTGGTATTGAAATTACTCTCAGTAATACATACTGTATCAACCTTGAGGCTCCAGTTCACCAGTCTTCTATACCACTGCCAAATCCCAAGCATTGATTAGGATATTTATTTATTTATTTATTTATTTATTTATTTATTTATTTATTTATCAAACATTTACAAGATAGCAGGTATGAATATGAACATGGACATGAATGAAGGAAATGAATACAAATGAATGGGGACAGTAGGACAGGGATAGTAGGCACACTGCTGCGCTTATGCACACCCCCTTTACAGACCTCTTAGGAATGGGGTGAGGTCCACGGTAGACAGTTTAAGGTTGAAGCTGTGAGGGTTTGAGGATGTAATAACGGAGTCGGGTAGAGCATTACAGGCATTGACCACTCTGTTGCTGAAGTCGTATTTTCTGCAATCGAGTTAGGAGCAGTTTACCTTGAGTTTGTATCAATTGTTCCTCATAACTACTGGTTCCTGTTAGGGTGCTGATCCTGTGCCAGGTATGATGCCAGAAACGATGCAGTGTCCTTCTTTAGGTGTACAGAAGAACTTAAAGACAGAGACAGTTGGTTTTCCCTGTTTGTTTCCCATCCACATCTCCAAACATCAACAGTGAGCAAAAAACCCACCTCTACCAACTATTCTTCTTAATGTGGGCTGAGCTTTGGGAGGAGGCAAATATTGAAAGATAACAAAACTTATACTGGTTTTGTGCAACACTTAAGCAAATGTTTTGCTTAGGTGCCTTTAAAGTGGGGTCTAATTATCAGCTGAAAATCAGATTTGTTTTGGACATAGATACAGCACTATTTCAGAAGAATATTAAACTTGTGTTCAAAAGCATCCAGAACAGTGGACAAATGTGATGAGGGTCATCTTGAGAAGTGACAATTGCCTCTCCTGCTTCACTGCACAATTCCTCCCACTGTTGCCAGATAGAAGCAGATTCCCCTCCAACCCAAAGAAAAATAAGGGGGGAGGCATGCCCACTTCTGCCTAAAGTGGCCAATAAGAGGTAGAAATATTCCGACTCCCAAGAGTGTAACACTGGGAGACCAGCCAGTGCAATGCACCAGATTGTCCCCACAATATAGCTAGTGTGACCTATTGCCTGTTCCAGAGGGGAAATGTTACTTTGAAATCAAAACACTTAAAAACAACATAATGCTGCCTCAGGTATAGTTTGGGCTCAAAATGAAGCATGAGGCTGTTGGCAATGTTTGTCCTACAGCTAGGTGCAAAGGAGAAACAGATAAATGGTCATATAAAGCCATGAAGTGGTGTCATGGGATTTAAACCTATATTGTTAATGTCACACAGCACTTTCCTAATAATTCAATAATTTAGCCTAAGAGCAACCACAGGAAGGAGCATGTGATTCAGTGCTTCTCACAACTCACAAGCACTGACGCTGCAACAGGATCTCTATCTGGATAGAAAAGATCATGACATGTGGCATGAGTTGCACTAAAACTACAAAGTCCCAGGTTCAAACCTAAATTCAGTTACGAAAACCCACTGATGACTTATAAACTATAAGGAAGATGATCTTGAGAGAAATATGCAATTGCTATGACCTAGGCAAAAGGGATTGAAACATTTTTAAGTCTAGAACTATGAGATAATATTAAGAAGCATCTTAGGCTTACACATTTCTAATTCACTGAAGTAAAATGAGGAGGAAGAGGAGGAGGAACATCACAATCTGATTTATGTGACTGTTATTAACACCAATCTCAATAAAAGTAATTATAGCAGTGTCACTCAGTCCCTGGCCATTGGTTGGCAGGATCGGAGTTCCCTCGCCACTTTTGGGAACTCGACCTCCACCCACTTCAGCGCTGTTTCTTGGGTCCGCTGAGATGGCTTAGTGGCTTTCCAAGTGGGACTGGGGGTGGGCTTTTTGGTGGATCATCCTGTTTTAAACTCTGCCGCCTGATACCCCTTCTGATCGCACTTGAAGCAAGCAGTGGAATGTGAATGTGAGTTCTGGGGTTTCTCCAGCTCTCTTTTCCCTGAGGCTGATTTCTTCCACCCTCGCCATGAGTGGCACTTGTTGTACACTTCTTTGGTCAAACGTACCAGCCGTGAAGGATCAGAGAGGCCTCCCTTGAAATGCAGATGTTGTAAATGTCATTGTTCTTTGAAACAGCTGATAAGGATGTCTTTATTTTTATTTTTTTATTTTGTCAAACATGTATTAGATAACAGATATAGGTATAAACATGGTTATTAATACATGAAATGGATACGAATAAGAGGGGACATTAGGACAGGGATGGTAGGCGCGTTGGTGTGCTTATGCATGCCCCTTACAGACTTCTTCGGAATGGGGTGAGGTCAACAGTAGACAGTCTAAGGTTAAAGTTTTGGGGAAGAAACCACAGAGTCAGGTACTGCATTCCAGGCATTGATCACTCTGTTGCTGAAGTTGTATTTCCTGCAATCAAGTTTGGTGCGGTTTACCTTAAGTTTGTATCTATTGTGTGCTCGTGTATTGTTGTGGTTGAAGCTGAAGTAGTCATTGACAGGTAGCAGATGATTTTATGAGCTATACTTAGGTCAGACCGAAGGTGGCATAGTTCTAAATTGCCTAAGCCCAAAATTTCAAGTCTGGTGGCATAAAGTATTTTGTTACGAGCAGAGGAGTGGAGGACACTTCTTGTGAAATATTTCTGGACGCACTCAATTGTATTAATGTCCGATATGCAGCACGGGTTCCAGACAGATGAGCTGTATTCGATAATTGGTCTAGCAAATGTTTTGTATGCTCTGGTTAGTAGTGTAATATTACCGGAGAAGAAGCTACGCAAGTTTAGGTTTACAACCCTTAATGCCTTTTTGGCAATGTTGTTACAGTGGGCTTTGGCACTTAGGCCATTAGGTATGAGTACTCCAAGATCCTTGACGAGTGAGGGTCATCTACAAGGTCATGTCCACTTAGCTTGTATTTAGTGTTCTGATTCTTTTCGCCAATGTGTAAGACAGAGCATTTGTTGGTTGAGATTTGGAGTTGCCAATTTTTTGACCATTCCGACACAAAGTCAAGGTCTTTTTGAAGGGTAGCAGCATTGTTGGTAGTGTTAAATAGTAGGGTGTATTCAAATCTGTTTAGGCTTTGTAACCTTAAATCTTAAAGAAAAATCAAGTGACTGAAATAAGGGTAATGAAGACAAGATATGTACCACTAATGTCAGCCAATGTCATGATCATATAGTGTCAAATAGGATATGTGGGGAGTCCTACACTTCAGCAGTGGGAAAAGGCTCGTTCTGTGTCTACTCAATTTGCCTTACAGTGTTATGGAGATTAAAAGAGAAGCTCCCAAAGAAGTAGAATATAAATCTAATAAATAATTTTACAAGAAGACAACTACAGGTTGAAATTTGGGTACAGCCACACATCAGCAAGATTAAAATGCAATGGAAGCATCATTCCTATTGGCACACCTGCTTCAATCAGGAGACAATTATAAGAACCAACAGTTTTCTGTTCTCCAGTTCAGAATCCATGTGATCAGTGAAGCTAGCCAGACTTACTGCCCTCCTCCTCCTTTTTCCACTCCCAACTATCTATTTTCTATCTCTGACAGCAACCTGCTTATGCACCCTGGGAAGTGTGCCTCCTCTTGTTATATCAACCTCTCTTTGAGTCTTGCAGGATGTGGTAATCGGCAGAATTACCAGCCAAGTGAGTGAGAAAATGCCTTTCTGCTCACAATATACCTGGAGGCAATCGGGCTGGGAAAGTTGTGACAGAGCAGCTCAGTAAGCAAAGACAGTAAGCAAAAGAAAAAGATAATAACTGTTATGGAGATTGTTAGGGAGACAGCTGTCTGAAGGATAACAACAGAGAGGTGTGACAACGGCTAAGAGGATAAACTAATATTTCTTTACTGGAAGTATCCAAGGCTAGAGGAGAACACATTACATCAAACCAATTTCAGATAGACTAGAAACCTTATTCCTTTGAAGACTACCAGTAATAGTGTAGTGATGAAATTTAATCTATTCTAGAAGAACTCCTAAGGACAATACTTGCAGCCACATTTCCAAGAGTATTTTATTTTATTATTTTATTTTTATCAAATTTATTGGCTACCATTTCTAAGAAGGCAAATTCTCTACTTTACAGGAGACTAGTTCAATTTTATTTTGGTGTTACCTGTGATGAAAAAAGGACTGTATTTTTCTACAAAGGGACTTAATTGCCGAAAATGCAGAACAGTGACCTACACTGAAATAACCAGCTACCAGAAATAAAAAGGAACAAACAGCAAGGGAAAATCAGCAAGGTCATGATTTCTAAGAAATAATGATGCAGTGTAGGAGTAATGTAATCATTATCATCTGAAGAGAGGCTCTGAAAGACAGTTTCATCTCCCAGCATGGAACATAGAAGAGTTGGAAGGGGATCTTGGAGGTCTTCTACTTCTACTTCCCTATACCATTTCAGACAAATGGCTGTCCACTCTCTTTTTGAGAGCCTCCAGTGATGGAGCACCCACAACTTCTGAAGGGAAGCTATTCCATTCTTACCATTAGGAGTTTTCTCCTTAGTTCTAGGTTGTTTCCCGTTGGTTAGTTTCAAATCATTGTTTCTTTTCTTGCCTTTTGGTGCTTTGAAAAATAGATTGATCTCCTTATCTTTTTAGGAGCCCTTCAAATATTTGCATATTGCTATCATGTCTCCCCTAGTCCTTCTTTTCCTTAGACTAGATATATCACGCCTCATGATCATTTTTGTTGCTCTTTGCACTCTTTTCAGAGTCTCAACATCTTTTTTATATTGTGACCAAGATTGGATCCAGTATTCCAAGTGTGATCTTACTAAAGCAGTACTAATACTTCATGTGATCTTTATTCACTATTAATGCAACCTAGGATTGCATTGGCTTTTTGGCGGCGGCGGCGGCACATTGTTAGCTCATATTTAAGTGATTGTCCACTAGGACTCCAAGATCCCTCTCATACAGTAGTTACTGGCATTAAGCCAAACTTTACCTAGTCTGTACCTATACAGTTGGTTTTCTTGCCTAAGTATAAAACCTTACTTCTATCCAGATTAAATTTCATTTTGTTAGATAGGGTCCGGGGTTCAAGTCTGTCAAAATCTTTTTGGATCTTGACCTTGTCTTCTGGCATGTTGGCTATTCCTGCTAGTTTAGTGTTGTCTGTAAATTTGCTGAGTTCCCCTTCTATTTACTTGTCTAGATTGTTTATAAAGTTTTACTGGGCCTAAAATGGAATTTTGGGGCACTCCAGTGCTTACTTCTCTCCATGTGGATGTAGTTGCATTGAAGACTATACGTTGAATACGATTTGTCATCCAGTTAAAACCCATCTAGTGATGGTGCTGTCTATCCCACATTTTTCCAACATGCCAAGAAGTAGATTCTCATGTACTTTATCAAATGCTTTACCAAAATCTAAGTATACTATGTCCATAGCATTTCACTCATCCACTAAGTTAGTCACTTTATTGAAGAATGAAATAAGATTTGTTAGGCATGATCTATTTTTGGCAAACCCATGTTAGCTTCTGGTTATAACTTGCTTTGCTTCTAAAGTATTTACAGATTTGTTGCTTGATTAAACTTTCCAAAATCTTCCCAGGTATTGATGTCAGGGTGATTGGTCTATAGTTTCTTGGGTGTTTTTTCTCTTTTCTGAAGATGGGAATCACATCAGCTCTTTTCCAGTCTTCAGGTACGGTAATTCCCCAGTGCTCCAAGAACTTTGAAAGATATATTTCAATGGTGCTGAAATCACATCTGCCAGTTCCTTCAGAAATCGGGGATGTAGCCTGTCAGGACAGGTGACTTGGATCTGTCTAGAGCTGACAGGTGTTCTCTTACTTTATTTTTGCATATTTTAATTCACATTTCTAACCTGTCATTTACGATTATGGAATAGAAAGCTGAAGTGGAACCAAAATATAATAAGGAGAAAACTCCATCTGTAGCATAAACTACACTTCATTATGGAGACAGGCAACAGTTAACCAAAAGGCTTATAGAGCCCTTAATAACTTTCTTCCTAACTTTCAGCCCAACCAACAAACCTCTGCACCCTAGATGTCTTCAGATCAGCAGCACAGTGTTTGACAAGCATTTCCTATTGTGTACTCAGCTACTCATTCAGAAAGACAGATATTTGAGCTCCTTCCATATTTGACCTCTACAGAGAATGTGAACTCTCCAACTTCACTATATGCCCTTAATACACTCTACAAAATATACAGAGAATAAGGCAAGGCAGATGCTATCATTCTGCTACTTGTTTCAAAGACAGATCTACATACTGGAGCTACAAAAATTCAGAAGCTTATTTAATGGCAGTAAAGAGGTAGTTTTCTGTGTCCCTCTACTGCCATCTAATAGTCTTCTGGAGTTTCACAGCCTATCTATGATTGCTGTAACAAGAAAGCAGTATAGTTAGGTCTGTTTTCCTTCTCTTGCCTCTCTCAAGTGACATCTGTCTAAATTGATAATATATGCTGTTTGGAATGGGAATATACTCCTTTTGATTTGTTAGTCTACAAAATATCCTGCATATGTGTAATACTAACCCATAGAAATCAATAAAGGACAATGTGGCTATCACCAAGGATTCATGATGACTGAATATATCTGGAGAGTTATTCTCCATTTAATGATTTAAACAGAAATCCAGATCTGAAAGAGAGACAACTACTTACAATTCCGGTGTCATTGTTCATTCGTGCCAGAAAATTGTTGATATTCATAAGAAAAAAAAGAAGCCCTCCACAGCCTCTTTTCTCCTCAACCCTATCATCACTCGTGGTATAAATCTAGATGCCTGCTGGATGGCAGTGAAAGAAGTATAGAAATTTGTGGCTTTTAGCTGCCATCTACTGGTTGTCCTAATTTTTAGCCCACATTTGGTAGCTCTCATAAACACAATAATACTCATCAATCTTCAGACCAAGGCATAGGCCTATATCTCTACAATTCAGGGGTGAAACTCTACTAGTTTAGGCCAGTTCACTCGAACTGGTACTAAAAAATGTAAAAAAAAAGTTACGAAAATTGCGCGTCACTCAGCTGATCGTCGGAACTGTTTTTTTTTCCTTTTTAAGCATTTTTTTCCTACTGGTTCGGGCGAATAGGTAGTAAAAAAATGCTTTAAACAAGTTTTTTAAAAAGGTTCCGACGATCGCGTGGCACAGCTGTGATCGTCGGAACCTTTTTTTTTTCTTTTTTAAAGCATTTTTTACCACCTATTCGCCCAAACTGGTAATAAAAAATACTTTTAATAAGTTTTTTAAAAGGTTCCCAAGATCGTGCACCACAGCTGATTCCTCCCCCTCGCTGCTCTACATACCTTCCCAAGCCTCATTTTGGTGTGTACTACGGATGCGCATGCAGCACACGTTTGGTGCAAACTGCGCATGCGCGGCTAGCAAACCGGTAACAAACCGGTTCAGATTTTACCACTGCTACAATTGTTCAAATAAAAGATTTGAACTTGAAAATATATAATGGAGATTTTATATTATGTGGTAGTTATTTTCCTTTTTTGTTCATAACAACCTTTCAAAGGAGATAGGTTGGTTACTAGGACACAGGGTACCAGCACTAGTCAAGATTGGTACAAAGAGTAAGGAAGATAACCTTGACAGAAATATACAATAATTTTTATCTAGACAAAGGGGGCTGAAACACTTTATAAGGTCTGGAAGACAAAATAATATTCAGTAGATTCCTCTATGATTCACCGAGTCATAAGAAGGTGGAAAAGGTATAGTACAATCAGACTTGTTTTATTGTAACCATCCTCAATAAAAGAAATTTTAGCTTTCCTGTGGAGTTAACTTTCTGGTTTGGTCTACCTAGTGGAGCTGACAATTGTTCACATTGATTCAAAATTCACTAATAGAAGATTCACACTAAGGCAGTGAATCTAATCCAACTAAATTGGACAGCTATTTTCTGGATTATCTTCAAGTGCAGCTGCATGTTGAGTAAATGGCAACTACAACATGACCATAACAAGCGCATGAGTCACTGTAATGAGACCCTCCTGATATTTGCTTGCAAATCATCAAAACTTGCTAAAGACCCTTTTGGCCAGTTTCTATCTGCCACTCTAGTAAGAATTAGGAATCCAGGAGAACCCCCAAAATGCAAACTTCCTCTTTTAGAAAGCAATCCATACTCATTAGAACTCTAGAACTCTTGTGTTTATAAATAGTAGCTCAAATATTTCTGGGATTTATTCTGAGCTCAATCCCTTTGCTGCCTCCAGGAGCCTACCCAGGAGTTCCATAAATTTTCTGCTTGGATTGAGCTGGTATGAGCATACCTCATTCCAGATTAAGAAATTACTTCCCTCCACTAATTTGATAAGTATGTAAAAAAGAATGAGGCCATGCGGATCTGGATGGGGAGGAACAGGCTCAGGCTCAACCCATCCAAGACCGAGTGGCTGTGGTTTCCGACATCCCGATATAGTCAGTTGATGCCATCGCTGACTATTGGGGACGAATCACTGGCCCCCACGGAGAGGGCTCACAACTTGGGCGTCCTCCTGGATTCACGGCTGTCTTTAGAAGAGCACTTGACGGCCGTGACCGGGAGGATCTTTCATCAGGTTTGCCTGATTCGCCAGTTGCGTCCCTTTCTGGATCGGGACTCCCTACACACAGTCACTCATGCCCTCGTCACCTCCCGCCTGGACTATTGTAACACTCTCTACATGGGGCTCCCCTTGAGGAGCACCCGGAGGCTCCAACTGGCGCAGAGTGCGGCCGCGCGGGTGGTTATGGGAGCAACATGGCGCTCCCGTGTGACACCTCTCCTGCGCAAGCTGATCTGGCTCCCGGTGGTCTTCCGGGTGCACTTCAAGGTTTTGGTTACCACCTTTAGAGCGCTCCATGGCTTAGGACCTGGCTACTTACGGGACCACCTACTACCACAAACAGCCTCCCACCGGCCAGTACGCTCTCATAGAGGGGCTCCTCCAGGTGCCGTCGGCCAAACAATGTTGACTGGCGGCCCCTAGGGGGAGGGCCTTCTCTGCGGGGGCACCTACTGTCTGGAACGAGCTCCCCCCGGAGATACGGAGGATCCCGGATCTGCGCACCTTCCACCGTGCTTTGAAGACACTCCTATTCCAGCAGGCCGGCCTGGCCTAATTTTCTCCCCTTCTTTTAAATTTTTAAATTGAAATTTTAATTTGTTTTAAATTATTGGGAATTTTAATTGTCTCGGGCAAAATTATTTTAATTTGGTTTTAATTATGTTTTTTAACTTTTGTATTTATGTGTTTTATTTCGTGCCTGTTCACCACCCTGAGTCCTTTGGGAGTAGGGCGGTATACAAATTTAATAAAATGAAATGAAAAATGAAAAAAATGAGAGGGGGGCAAGTCCTGGAGCAACTGACTGAAACTCATTTACAAAGTCCATTTACAAAGGAACAGAACCATTAAAGAAAAATTATTTTGAGGCCTCCAGTCCAGAGGACACTCACTTTCAATGATACTGAATGTTGCTTGAGATCTAGGACAACAGTGCCCCCCTCCCCGAGGTCTTGCCACAAAGTCACCAAAAGAACAATCTTTTTTTTTAATCCCATGTATGCTTGAACCCAGAGTGGACCACTGACTCTTTCAAAGCCTTTGACATTACCCTTTCCCTCTAGGAAATATCCTCCTACCCCCATCATCCCTTCCCCTTCTCTGGCAACTCTTACCAGCATGAAGGGGGAAGAATATGGAACACAACTAAAAGAGCTCATCGCACAGATAACCTAAAGAATTATTATTTTGTTAAGATGTCACTCCTGTCATTTTATGTGACCCTGCCCATTTGCATCCAACTCTGCATGAATAGGAACAATTTTATCTGCAAAATGTTTAATGAAAAAGGTCATGACTGTCTGCTCTTCAGTATATCAGAGGTAGTAGGAGGGACACATAAAATGAAGGAAAGTACAGATAGTACAATAAAACAGCCATAAAAGCATTTGAAACAAACAATTCTTCCATGGATGTTTGACAGCCCTTATATGTGACTTTATGGTGATTAGTCCAAATGAAAGTGTTGTTGATAATTGTGAAGTCGTGTCCGACCCATCGCGACCCCATGGACAACGTTCCTCCAGGCCTTCCTGTCCTCAACCATCCTCTGGAGTCCATTTAAGCTCACGCCAACTGCTTCAATGACACTATCCAGCCACCGTGTTCTCTGTCGTCCCCTTCTTCTTTTACCCTCCATCGTTCCCAGCATTAGGCTCTTCTCCAGTGAGTCCTTCCTTCTCATTAGGTGGCCAAAGTGTACATGAAAGTGTATATTTTGCTAATTTTGGAAGAGTGACGCATTATCTTCCTTGTATTCCACTCAAGGTAAAACCTTACTAATTCATCCATTAGTAATTATTGAGGTAATTACAAGCAACTGCTCTAAACTCACACTTTCTCTATTTCTCTCTCTTATTTTTAACAGTTTAAAGTCGTCTCTTTTAGTCATATTAGGTTATCTTACAAAACATCTAAAAAGTATGGATTTGTAATACAGATCTCAAGGACAACGAGCCCAAAAACTGTTAAACCACAAACACAAAATTAAAGATGCAGTTAGGCAATAGGAACGGCAGTTCTTCAAAACTTGTCTTCTTGATTTAAAAAAAATGAGACATGAGATGGACATTTCAGAATGTATTTGTAATTGTATATTTACTATTGCTTTTATAAAAAGTTATAAGTTGATAAGCATAAATACAATAGAGGATGATTGTAGTTATCACTTTTAGGGGCAAAGCTATTATTTGGTTTGCTAGCAAGAGTTAAAAAGAAATGAAAACAAACTCCTCTGAGTTTATATGAAAACAGTATGAACAATATTCCTATTATGGTATGTGTTATGCAATTTAGCACAGGCGAATAGTTTTTTGTATTAATTTTTTTTAACAATTTGTCTAGAGAGTAAAAATCATACAAATTTAAAGAAAAAGAAAAGTGATAAATAAGAAATACAAAGGAAAAAAGGAAAAAGATATGAAGATATAAAGAAGCAGCTTTCAATACTGCTGTTATTTTTATCCTCTCTATATATAGTTAGCAAAAGCTCTATAAAGGGTTTCTATTCACTATCAAATATTATTGTCTTTCTCCCTACTCAAACAAGTCAATTTTGTCATCTCTGCAAATTCTGGCATCTTCACCATTCCTCCATTGTAAATATTTCAGAGTCTCTATCTTTTGCATACTGTATAATAATCTCACTGCAATTACTATGTACAAAAATTTACATAGGTCTTTTCTCATTGTCTATCCATTCATCTAAGCAAAAAAGTTCTGCTTTCAGTTGATTAATATATAAAATTCTATCTGTGTTTTTGAACTCAACATTTTCTAGCTTTTCTACAAGCATGACAAAATGATCTTTCATATTTTCCACATTTCCAACATAAATTAATATATCTGAGAAACGGGGGTGAAATCCAGCAGGTTCTGACAGGTTCTGGAGAACTGGTAGCAGAAATTTGGAGCACTTTGGAGAACCGGTAGCGGAAATTTTGAGTAGTTCGGAGAACTGGCAAATACCACCTCTGGCTGGCCACAGAGTGGGGTGGGAATGGAGATTTTGCAATATCTTTCCCCCAGGAGTGGGGAGGGAATGGGGATTTTGCAGTATCCTTCCCCTGGAGTGGGGTGGGAATGGAGATTTTGTAGTATCCTTCCCCTGCCATGCCCACCAAGCCACGCCCACCAAGCCACACTACACCCACCAAGCCATGCCCACAGAACCGGTAGTAAAAAAAATTAGATTTCACCACTGCTGAGAAAGTTTCCCTAGTGTCAAACCAAAGGTACATCAATTTATAAACATTTTCTTTTAAACTGTAAAAGGTAAATTTCATCCCTTTCAGCCACATGTTTTTCCATTGATTCATCTATATAACCAAAGTTCGTAGCCCATTTTAAGCACAAGTAGAATTCCTTTTTTATTGTATCAGTTTAGGAAGGTAAATTATGGTAATATTAAAAAATTGGTTGGGAAAATTTACATTGCCAAATTGGAATCTTACACCAGGAAAATTATTTATGAAAAATTGAGAGCTATTTGTTTGGAACCACTCCAAAAAGGCAACCTCTTCTTTGGATTCTTCAACTATTTGTCTTGGCTACATGAAATATGTATTCTTTTACCATTTGGGGTATGGTAAGATGAAAATGCTTGTAACTAAATCAATCTCTCACATTCAGGATCACTGAAAGTGTACTCTTCAGTTATAAGTACCAAATGAGGATTGCCAACTAGTTCACTCTCCTTTTCCTTTATGATTGGGGTGAGATATGAAGAAACTGGGCAGTTTCCATAGCACAGAACAAAATATTCTCATGACCTGCCAACTACTGTTAAACAGATAGCTAAGAAAATCAAGTGATTTGAACTACAAGTAGTCCTCAACTTATGACTGTAATGGAGTCTGGGCAACAGTCATAAAACAGGACGCCTATGTGACCAACTTAATTTTATGACCAGTTTTGTGGCAGGCATTAAGCAAATTCTGTTGTTCCCATTGTTCAAATTCATTGTTCGCTATGAGATGTTTTTGCCAAAACAGTAACTAGTAAATCGTGATCACATGACCACAGGGTGCTGCAAATGGCTATAAATGCAGGCCAGTTGCCAAGTGTTTGAAATGTGGTCATGCAACTGGGGGGGAGGGGCATCAGGACTTTCGAACCAGGTTGTACATAGTGTTTGAAGGGGTCTATAATAACTTCGAACAATTCATGAACAATTGGTCATAGGTCAAGGGATACCTGTAATTGTTCTGAACACTTTGATTGCAAGAATCAGAAACGCTGGCTGGATTTGTATATACTATTTACCCATTTTTAAATGTTTATGATTTTTTTATCCTGACTTTATTATATTTATCGATAACTCAGGGCAGCAAACATAGCTAATACTCCTTCCTCCTTCTGTTTTCCCCACAACAACCACCTTGTGAAGTGAGTTGGGCTGAAAGAGAGTGACTGGCCCAAAGTTACCCAGCTGATTTTCATGCCTAACTTGGGACTAAAACTCAGTCTCCTGGTTTCTGGCCTGGAACCTTAACCTGGCTCTCAATATACATTACTTGTTTTTGGCTTAACAATCATGTCAGAGAATTGCACAGCCATTGTCCAAATGGAATCAGAGAAGCTGACATGAGCCAGTTTTATATAAATGTATTTACAGTAAATAAGATAGGCAAACAGGAGCATCAGCAGGTAAATCAACATAGCAGGAACATCAGGAGGCAAATTAGAGAAGCACACAAAGCAGTGGAAAAAGGCAGGGAAACAAGGGAACTCCCCCTTTACTCTCACAGCAATTACAGCTCAGATTCCCTCGTGCAGTGGTCAGCCCATTTCAACCAATTACAGTAGCTATAACTGTGTGTTCTTACTCATTGTACAACCCTTCACTGTTCTAATTATTAAATTTTAAATATCTTAACATACAAATCATGTGAATAATGATTTATGGTTTAGCATGTACAAATTTAGCTAACTATAGTTATTCAATAAACTGATTAAGGCTTAGCACAATATGCTATCCTGGGTACTTCCAAGCGGAAAATTTATATCAAACAAAAAGCATTCCATAATTATGCTCCCTTTTTCTGATTAGCAGATTTTATTTTATGTTAGTGATGAAAAGAAAAAAATGACACTGTCGTTGATCTTTAGGACCCACCTAGAATTTAAAATAATGTGACTGTACAGTAAAAGCAGTCCCTGTCTGAACACACATTTATCTCTCATCTAGGACTGACAAAAGCTTTATTACATATAGTTCAAAAGATCTGAAATCAAGATCTTTGCTACTTCATAAATTAAAAAGCAGAAATATGTCCTAAACTGAATTAGATCCTGAAATACTTAAAGTTAATTATTTTTCACTCCAAGGCATTTTCCTCATTAAAGTTTTTTCCCAACTACTATTTTGCTACTAACTGGAAAAACAAGATACCCAGCCTCCAACTCCTTATGAAAAACATCTAAATTCCACTAACAAAACCAAATTTAAATTAATGAGGGAGATTCTCATTACATGTTGCTTCTATCATGAAAATTTCTTTTTTTGGAGTATTTTTGAAAAAGTTTATAAACCATATGTGGTGTGAATCTAGCTTAATATGATTTACTCAACAGACCATACTTAGTGCAATGTGTGAAGGATTTTCAGTGTATATATATTTTAATCGCATAATCTAGAAACCTGATTTCCAGTCATAACTCAATCATTTGGCCCAGGAATTTCTTTGCTCCATGTTCTCTTGGTTTTAATAAATCAGTAAAGATGAATTCATTTTGATAGGCTTCTTTTTAGCAGTATTTAGCTTTTGCATTGAGTTACTGTATTTGTTAGTCATCTTAAGAGCTCATCTGAACATAGAGATTGGATATAAATTGAATAATTTATTTATTTAATTAATAATTTAACTATGCCAAGATTTATAAAACACAACTTACTAAATACAGTACAATGTTTTGCTAGCTTTATACACGGATTAAGACATAGACCAGTTCACCAAGCACAGTGGCTAGATTCACACAATATACTAAGGGAACCAAAACTAACTATATTATGACAATGTAATGTATACCATATGCTTTTTAAATTCAAGAGATTCAGTGATTCACATAATACACTACCAGCATATATCTACAGTTAAATTAACATGCACCCTGGATGGTGGTTTAAATAATGGTTAAGGGGAAGCATAGAACAAAGAATAATAGAGTTGGAAGGGACCTTGGAAGTCTTCTAGTCCAACCCTGCTCGAGCAGGAGACCCTATACCCATGATGGCGAACCTATGGCATGCCTGCCACAGGTGGCACGTGGAGCCATATCAGTGGGCACATGAGCTCAGCTCCAGCGTGCATGTGCACACTGGCCAGCTGATTTTCGGGCCTTTTGGGCCCACTGGAAGTCAGGAAAAAGACTGTTTCCGGCCTCCGGAGGCCCTCCAGGGGAGTAGGGAAGGCCATTTTTGCCTTCCCAGCCTCCTAGAAAGGCTCTGGAGCCTGGGGAGAGCGAAAAACGAGCCTACCTTGCCATCGCATGCCAAAAGTGGGGGGAGCGCAGGGGGGTCGCACACGCATGCGCGGGGGCGGGGCGCATAGAATTATAGGTGTGGGCATGCATGCGAGCGACCCCCGCACTCCCCCCACTTTTGGCACGCAATGGCAAAAAGGTTAGCCATCTCTGCCCTATACCATTTCAGACAAATGGCTGTTCAGTCTTTTCTTTAAAATCTCTAGTAATGGAACACCCACAACTTCTGGAAGCAAGCTATTCCATTGGTTTATTGCTCTCATTGTTAGGAAATTTCTCTTTAGTTCTCTGCTTCTCTCCTTGGTTAGTTTCCGTCCATTGCTTTTTATCTTGCCTTCTGGTGATTTGGAAATAGTTTGATCTCCTCTTTGTAGGAGCCATTCAAATATTGGAACATTGCTATCATGTCTCCCCTAGTCCTTCTTTTCATTAGATTAGCCATATCCAATTCCTGCAACCGTTCTTGTTGCAATCGTCAATGTTTTAGCCTCCAGACCCCTAATCAATCTTGTTGCTCTTTTCTGCAAAGAAAAGTAAGAACTCTCTCATCTCCACGCATAGCGATTTTGACCTCAACAGGCCACCTATGTCTGGTTTTTTTTAAAAAGGCAGGAAGTGACCATTTACCACAAGGGATCCTAGATACTATAAGAAAAGGAGAAATGTCAAACTTGCATCAAGCTGTGATTTACTGCTTTTATCAGGAAAGCATGCACTGGATGAATCTTTTAACCTTTAAATAAATCCCAGGGGCCTTATATATTTGCCTACAGTGTTAAACAAAATTAAACAACTCTTTAAAAATATTTAGACTTCCTGTGTTTCCTAAAAACATCAAATATACAGAGACAAATGAGTTACAAAACTAGTATCACTTATTACAATAGCAAACAAAATTTAATTAAAATTAAGCATAATTTCTAGTAATTAGCATAGGATAGCATTTAATATTTGAAATGTTTTGTCAACTTATTTGAAAAAAAAGCACAATGGAGAGTATTCTTCCTGTACATAATCTCTTATAGTCCCATCCCCACAAACGTATTGAGTCACTGAGCTTATGAGTAAAGGAATCAAATTACTTAGGTTGGAAGTGGTCTGGAACAAAGACAAATAGGCAACTTTAGGATGAAGGGCTGAGAATGTGTGTGAGTGTGTACCAGCCTGAAGATGACGAGTGGGACCTCGTCGAAACGTTGCCAAGATACTCACAATCTTACATTGGAAGACCCGAATAAACCAAAACTTGCATATATTTTCACGGGTACAGGTATGCAAGTCTTGGCGTATTCGGGTGTTTTCCCGTGTAAGATTGAGGGTATCTTGGCGATGTTTCAACAAGGTCCCACTCGTCATCTTCAGGCTGGTATCTTTGGCTTCGTGCTTGTGCGAGGAAAGCGTGATCGGAGATGCCGTCTCTCTATAAATACTGGTGGGGAGGTGGGAAGTGCTGGCTTTGTTGCTGTAAGCGGGTTGCTGTGTGTCCATTAGTCTTTTGTGTTGTAACGACCTGGGTAATGGGTTGTGGTAGCATCCTGAGTTCTATTGTTGTGACATCCTGAGTCCTGTGCTGCAACATCCTGAGAACAACGCTTGTTACAACACTAAAGCTCAGGATGTTACAACACAGCCAGCTACCCAGGATGTTGCAGCACAGGACTCAGTATGTCACAACAACAGAACTCAGGATGCAACCACACAACCCATTACCCAGGTCGTTACAACACAAAAAACTAATGGGCACACAGCTAGGACCTCGCCCACACAGGATGTTACGAAACAGCCGACTAATATGCAAACATCAACTCCATCAACTAATCAAGATGTAACAACACAGCCAACCAACCCGCTTACAACAACAAAGCCAGCACTCCACACCTCCCCACCAGTATTTATAGAGAGATGGCATCTCCGATCATGCTTTCCTCACACAAGCATGAAGCCGAAGCATGAAGCCAGCCTGAAGATGACGAGTAGGACCTCGTTGAAACGTTGCCAAGATACTCTCAATCTTACACGGGAAAAGACCCGAATATGCCAAGACCTGCATATATATGGAACAGAATTTTGAGAGCGTATTGGATTGCCAACACCCTGGGGTCTTACTTATTCACATTTCTGCCACTGTAGATGTTGCTGATTGAATGCTAATACTCATTCAATAAAAAATAAAGTTGCTTCACATCATTTGCTCTAGCCCTACATTATCTCAGAGGTAATGAGTGGTAGGAATAACCTTGGGGAACGCTCAGATAAAAGAAACCAGAGGCAGACGCAGGAATGTAATTTGAGAAAGGATCCCACATTTGACCCTCCCTAGTTCTAATGAAGATAGAGGGAGGGAGGAGGGAAACATAGATTTTTACTGTAACTTTATAATAAAAGTAGTACCGGTAGTCCTTGACTTACAACCACAATTGAGCCCAAAATTTCTGGTGCTAAGCAAGACAGTTAAGTGACTTTTGCTCCATTTTACAATCTTTCCTGACACATTTGTTAAGTGAATTGCTGCAGTTGTTAAGTTAGCAACACAGTTGTTAAGTGAATCTGGCTTTCACCATTGATGTTGCTTGTCAGGAGGTCACAAAAAGGTGATCAGGTGACCCAGGGAGACAGCAACTGTCATAAATGAGTTGACAAGCATCTGAAATTTGATCATGTGACCATGGGGATGCAATAGTTGTGTGAAAAATGGTCATGTCACTTTTTTCAGTGCCATTGTAACTTTGAATGGTCATTAAATGAACTATTCTAAGTTGAGGATTACCTGTATAAGCATTCCTAACTGATTTTCTAATGTGTGCTTCCTCAAAGAGCTGATAGCAAGTAGAGGGATAATAATAAAGAGATATAGAAAACTAATTGCTAGAAGCTGCTATCAAGTGTTCACCTAGATAGGTGTACCTTCAAAGAAGTACTTAATCAGAGAACCATTTGGGGTCCTCAGTATTTTCCCAGCATAACATTTGATTAATAAATGGCACTTCCTCAATTTATTACATCAAATTCTTATTTATTTTAGATTCAGAGGCATGGCGAGATTTTAAAAAACTACCCGCAGGTATATTCTATTGTGCCCAGGTCCAATTCATATTAATTTCTTAATGTAAAACATTAAATAAAACAGAACATCAAAATTCACTGCAACATTTTCATATAATTAAGTCCACTGCCTGCCCACCCCCCACCCCCATTTTTTTTTTTTTTGCCAGGTAGACAAGCCTATTTCCATGCAGTTTTGGATCAACTATTTGTATTTTTCTTTTGATTCACTGAGCAGTGCAAGACAAAAGAAAATGGGATTTATAGAAGGTAGTTCCAAGTTTTCCTTTTAATGTGTTTTTGTGTAATACATTAGATACAAAGAATTTCACCTAAGGAAACCTACAGTTCTTGTTTCCGCTATATGTGTTAAACAGTACATGCCTTTAAACTTCTGAATTTTAATAAAAGTTCAGGCTTCCATTGCTCAAACCTGTGTCACACAGGGTAGGAAGTTGGTAGGAAGAGATGGCTTGCTTTAATGATATCAGACTTTTGCATTTTAAACAAATACTGTATGTTGCTTTTTTGAGAAGAACAACAGAATAATAAGTTGGAAGGGACCTTGGAGGTCTTCTAGTCCCACCGCCTGCTCAAGCAAGGGATCCTATACCAGAAGTCCCCAACACCCAGTCTGTGGATCAGTACCGGTCCGCAGCATGCCAGAAACTGGGCCACGCAAACAAGTGAAGCACCATCTACGGAATGCAAGCAGCACATGAAACCATGCCCCCTCTGGTCCATGGAAAAACCTCTCTCCATGGAACTGGTCCCTGGTGCCTAAAAGGTTGGGAGCTACTGCCCTGTACCATTCCAGACAAGTGACTGTCCAGTTTCTTCTTAAAAACTTCCAGTGATGGGGACTTCCGGTGGCTCCACGTTCCCCGAATGGACGCTCCTTTAGGAGCTCCAGCCCCGCGATTCCGTTTGCCGCTAAAACAGTGAAAATCAGCTGTTCTAGTGGCTTGAAACTCTCCCCCAGAGAAAAAGTGGGGGAGAAGAGCAGAAGGGTCTGGATAGAGCTCCCCTAGACCCCCAGGCTTTTTTTTTTAAGCCTGGGGTTTGCAGGGTGAGAGCTCCCTGAAAGCCCTTCAGTGCTCCGGATCTGGGACGATTCTGCTTTAAGCAGAACAAGGGGTCGCGATCACACCAGCAGCGCAATTTTAAGGACTATGAGAAAATTCGAACCTGGATGCTGGCAGAGCAAATCAGGAGAACAAAAAATGCAAGTATTAAACTTTAACTCCGTTTAAAAGAAAAAGGAAAAAAGATGGCGCTTAAGGTTGTTTAAAATGAAACTTATAAGTGAAAGTGATCGTTAAAGCTGCAACATTGTAAAAGCTACCAGATTACGCGGCAAGAAAAAGTGCTAGTGAAATGAAAAAGACTATGGTATTGACCTTAACTACTTTATACTTCTAAAAGGTGTGGAAAATTATTGGATTTATTGACCTGATAGTTGAACAAACTTAAACTGGGAATTGAAATATGGCTGACATTAAGGATGGAGGATCATTACTCCCGCTGCAGGGAGGCGGGACCGACTAGGTGGTTCTGCCCCAGGCGCCTGATGGATCCTGATAGGTTCCAGATGGAGCTTGGGCCATTTCCTGAGACTCTGGCTCATGACTCGGCTGAAGACCTAGTGGCTGCCTGGGACAGTGCGGCCGCCGAGGCTTTGGACTGCGTCGTGCCTTTGTGGCCTCTGACCCGGCACTGAACTCACCTAGCTCCTTGGTTCTCCGAGGAGCTGAGGGAGATGAAGCGCCGGAAAAGACACCTGGAGAGTAGTTGGAGGACCAGCCGCTCCGAATCCGACCGAACACTGGTGAGGTCTCATATTAAGACCTACCTAGTGGCGATAAAAGCGGCGAAATCTAGCTATTTTGCCGCTCTTATCGCGTCATCAAATAATTGCCCAGCCACCCTGTTTAGGGTGACCCACTCCCTCCTCCATCTGGAAGTGCGGGATGATCCCTTGCAGGATCGAGCTGAGGACTTTGTGCAGTATCTGCATGACAAGATCGCTCAGATTCGGGAAGGCCTGCCCTCTGACTGGGTAAGTCTAGACGGGATGACTGAGGCAGGTCTTGAGAATGTTATCTGGGAGGAGTTTGATCCTGTGGCTCCCAAGGACGTGGACAGGATCCTGGGACGGCTGAACGCGACCACATGTTTATTGGACCCATGTCCCTCCTGGTTGGTACTGGCTTCCCGGGAGGTTACACGAGGCTGGCTCCAGAGGATTGTTAATGCCTCTTTGAGTGAGGGTGTCCTGCCGGCCGCTTTGAAAGAAGCGGTGGTGAGGCCCCTCCTCAAGAAGCTCTCTCTGGATCCGGCTGTTTTGGCTAACTATCATCCACTCTCCAACCTTCGCTTCGTTGCGAAGGTTGTTGAGAGTGTGGTGGCGCGGCAGCTTCCCCAGTACCTGGATGAAGCTGTCTATCTGACCCGCTCCAGTCCGGCTTCCGGCCTGGGCACAGCACGGAAACGGCATTGGTCGCGTTGGTGGATGATCTCTGGAGGGCTCGGGATAGGGGTTGCTCCTCTATCCTGGTCCTGTTAGATCTCTCAGCGGCTTTTGATACCATCGACCATGGTATCACATTGCACCGGTTGAAGGGGCTGGGGGTGGGGGGCACCGTTCTGCGGTGGTTCTCCTCCTACCTTTCTGACCGGTCGCAATCTGTGTTGACAGGGGGGCAGCGGTCAACCCCGAGGCACCTTGCTTGTGGGGTGCCACAAGGGTCAGTCCTCTCGCCCCTTCTGTTCAACATTTATGTGAAGCCGCTGGGTGAGATCATCCGTGGCTTTGGGGTGGAGTTCCATCAGTACGCTGACGACATTCAGCTGTACATCTCCACCCCAGGCCACCCCAACGATGCCCTTGAAGTGATGTCCCAGTGCCTGGAGGCCGTGCGGGCGTGGATGGGGAGAAACAGGCTCCGACTCAACCCTTCCAAGACCGAGTGGCTGTGGCTTCCGGCGTCCCGATATAGCCAGCTGGTGCCATCGCTGGCTATTGGGGGCGAATCATTGGCCCCCATGGAGAGGGCTCGCAACTTAGGCGTCCTCCTGGATGCACGGCTGTCTTTAGAAGAACATATGACGGCCGTGGCCAGGGGGGCTTTCTATCAGGTTCGCCTGATACGCCAGTTGCGTCCCTTTCTGAATTGGGACTCCCTACGCACGGTCACTCAAGCACTCGTCACTTCCCGCCTGGACTACTGCAATGCTCTCTACATGGGGCTCCCCTTGGGGTGCACCCGGAGGCTGCAGTTTGTCCAGAATGCGGCCGCGCGGGGGATTATGGGAGCGATGGGGCGTTCCCATGTGACACCTCTCCTGCGCGAGCTGCACTGGCTTCCTGTGGTCTTCCAGGTGCGCTTCAAGGTGTTGGTGATCACCTTTAAAGCGCTCCATGGCTTTGGGCCGGGGTATTTGCGAGACCGCCTTCTGCCGCCAATAGCCTCCCACCGGCCGGTTCGCTCGCACAGAGAGGGCCTCCTCAGGGTGCCATCGGCCAGACAGTGCCAGCTGGCGACCCCCAGGGGGAGAGCCTTCTCTGTGGCGGCACCAGCCCTCTGGAATGACCTACCCCCTGAGATACGCAAGATATCAGACCTCCGGACTTTTCATCGGGCCCTGAAATCACACTTATTCCATCTAGCCGGGCTGGCTTGATCCCATCCTCTCAGTTTTAATTGATTTGGTTTTAATCTGGGTTGTTTTAAATTATTTGGGCCAAAATTATTTAATTGTTTTTAAATTGTTTTTAAATTTTGTATACTATGTTTTATTTTGGCTGTGCACCGCCCTGAGTCCTGCAGGAGAAGGGCGGTATAAAAATAAAAATAAATAAAAAATAGATAAATAATAAATATGAGCCAGCAAATTCACAAGTTGTGACTGTAGAGGTTTTATAATAACTTTTAAATTTCTATACCTCTGCTATACTGGAATCAATTGAAAGGACTTTTGAAAATTATAATTTGGAGAATAAAATAAAAATGATTTGCTGGCTGGAAAAGAGTAAGGAAATCAAATTAATTTGTCTTTGGAGCAGGGAAAAGAGTCTGTCAGGGACACAATGGAAGTTACCACATTGAAAAAAGAAGTTTTGGCAGAGGCTTCTACGCAGTTAATTGAAAAGCAGCAAATAGACTCTTTCCTGCAGACTGATAAACTTTATTGCGACAATTCTTGGTTTTACAAACAGAATCAACTTTTAAGAGAGGAAGTGACTGATTATATAAGCAGGAAGAGTCGAAATGGAGGTTTCAAAATGAAGGAGACAACTTTTAGGAGAGAGCGATCTTCAAAGATGCATCAGTCTCAAATCTACATCCAAAAATTTTCAAAAATAAAAGCAGGGGGAGGAGCAATGCTGAAGGAAAAAGTATTATTGAAAATAACTTTACAAAAACTTTCAAAGAGATATCAACCTCAAATCCAAATTTTAAAATTTTCGAAAATAAAAGGAGGAGCAATGCTGAAGAAGAAAGAATTATCGAAGAAAAAGGACTGAAAAAAATACAGAAAGAAGGGAAGAATTGAAGATTAATTTTTTGGGGGGGAGGATTTTGGCTATAGGTTGAGAAGCTTAATTAAATTTGTATTTTTAAAGTTTACTCTAAGATAATAATATAGTGTGTTATTACAATTGGTTTTGAATATAAAAATGATAGCTTTTTAAGAGTTATTGAGGTAAAAATGATAGCTTTTTAAGAGGTATCGAGGTATTAAAATGGCTAATTAAAAATTTGAGGAATATTTTTTTGAAGGGCTTGAAATTTATATTTTGAGAAATGACTTAATGTCTTATTGATGTATTAAGAGATTTTTAAAATGTTTAATGTAAGATTATAGTATTTTAAAAATGTTTAAAGTAATAAAATGTTTAATTTTATGAAGGATTAAAGAGGATAAATGTCTAATTTAGAACTTTATTAGGGAGCAATGTTGATTGAGGAAGAAGGACTGGAAAAATATAGAAATGGTTAATTAAAAATTTAAGGGATAGTTTCCTGAAGGTTTTGGAATTTATATTTTGAGAAATGAATTAAGAAGGTCTTATTGATGCATTAAGAGGTTTTTAAAATGTTTAATATAAGATTATATTATTTTAAAAGGTATAGGTGATAAAATGTTTAAAGTTTTAAAATGTTTAATTTAGAATTTTTAATGCTGAATAGTTAGAAATTGATAATTGGTTTATGAAGGAATAAAGAGGGTAAATGTTTAATTTACCCAGCGCTCCCTTTTAAGACCGGGCCCACGGGGACTAACTTTAGCCGGTGGGACTCACTTCCGCTATGTTCTCACTACCAGCTGAACCCCCTGACTGTGGAGAGGGCTATGGAAAATTGGAGGTCGGTCCATAGCTGCATCCCTTCGGCTAAGGGGGCTGGACACCAGTTGGCCACCGTGAGAGGGTGGCCTGGTGTTGGGGCCTCCTGAGGGCTGAATCGGGATGTATTCACACATAAGCACTTTACCAGCGGTGGGGACCCAACCATCGGACCAACTGCCGTGAGAGGGCGGTTTTTTGGACCTGATCCCTGGACACTGGTTGTACTGACTCTATTGCTGCCACTTCACCACAAATGGGGGCGGACCAGCTGATCTAATCACCGTGAGAGGGTGGTTGGATCGATTTTCCCCCTTGGATTGCGGTCGTTGTGGAATGTGACTGTGTCCTCTGTTGTGAGGGGACAGTGGACTTGGTCCTGTGAATTATGTGTGAGATTCCCCATTTCCCTACCTTCTTCCCTGTCCTTTTAGGACCCTTAGGATATGGTCATGGCGAGCCACTATGACCAAACTGTACTCATCAGCGGAGCTTCTTGGTCTGCGAGACTCCCCCCTCTCGCAGGCTTGGCCCTCCACTCTATCGAGGGCCTACCTCGATGACGGGCTTTGGAACCCCGAGAGGTGGCATGTCGCAAAGAGGGGGTTGCGGGGTTTTTTAAAATTGTCTATGTCTAATCTTTTAAGGGGTTTGGGGAGGGGGGAGGGGGGTGGTATTGGAATCAGGGGCGTGGGTTTGGGGGATAACCCACCAAGGGGAGGGTCAGGCCCGGCCACGACACGCGGCGGGGCGGGTGGGGGACCCGGGGGCAATGGAGGGGGTCGAGCTTGTTCGGACTGTGTTTTTACCATCAGTACTGTGAGTGGGAGGGGTAGATATGGCGGGAGCAGGGGGCCATATCATGTTAAGGGAGCACGCACCCGCTGTCTCCAAGCGGTAGGGTGCTCCGGCCCCCAAAGCTCCACCCGTTTGCCAGGTTGCACAGATCCTCACGGCCCGGGCCTTCGTCTGATGTTGTGCAACGCCAGGTCCGTAGTAAATAAAGCCCCCCTCATCTGTGATCTTGTTCAGGAGGGGGGAGCGGACCTGGCGGGTATTACGGAGACCTGGTTGGGCCCGGAGGGAGGGGTCCCTCTGGTAGAAATGTGCCCACCAGGCTTCCGCGCATTCCATCAGCCGAGGTCACAAGGGAGGGGCGGGGGAGTAGCGGTTATTATTAGAGAAGGCCTTAGGCCTAGGGAGACCACTGTACCTCAGACAGCTGGTTGTGAGTCCCTCCTTGTGAAGTGGGGCCATGGGGTTCAGATGGGCTTGCTGATCACGTACCTGGCTCCCTGCCGCGTGGCAGCAACCCTGCCTGAGCTACTCAACGTTATTGCTGCGGTGGCGGTTGATACCCCCAGACTTATGGTCATGGGGGATTTCAACCTGCCGTCCGTGGGCGAGACGTCTGAGGTGGCTCAGGAGTTCATGGCTTCCATGACGGCCATGGATCTGACCCAACTAATTCATGGCCCTACGCACACTGGGGGAAACACACTGGACTTGCTTTTTGTCTCTGGACAGTGGTTGAGTGATCTTGAGATAGGGGATATAGTCATCGAGCCCTTGTCATGGTCGGATCACTCTCTCCTTCGCCTTGACCTTCGTACCGCGGCACCCCGCTGCAGGGAGGCGGAACCGATAAGATGGTACCGCCCTAGGCGCCTGATGGAACCTGATAGGTTCCAGACGGAGCTTGGGCCAATTCCTGAGGTTCTGGCTCACGCCTCGACTGGAGACCTAGTGGCCGCCTGGGATAGGGCGGCCGCTGGGGCCCTGGATCGAGTCGTGCCTTTGCGGCCTCTGACCCGGCGCGGATCTCGCCTTGCTCCTTGGTTTACCGAGGAGCTGAGGGAGATGAAGCGCCGGAAAAGACGCCTAGAGAGTAGTTGGAGAGCTAGTCTTTCTGAATCGGACCGGACACTGGTTAGATCCCATATTAGGACTTACCTAGTGGCGATAAAAGCAGCAAAATGTACGCATTTTGCTGCTCTTATTGCGTCATCAGATAATCGCCCGGCCGCCCTGTTTAGGGTGACCCGCTCCCTGCTCCACCAGGAAGCGCGGGAGGACCCCTTGGAGGGAAGAGCCGAGGACTTTGTTCAGTATCTGTATGACAAAATCACTCAGATTCGGGAAGGTCTGGACTCTGACTGGGTAGATCCAGCGAGAGTGACGGAGGCAGGTCTTGAGACTGTTATCTGGGATGAGTTTGATCCTGTGACCCCAGATGACGTGGACAGGATTCTGGGTAGATTGAACGCGACCACATGTTTGTTGGACCCATGTCCCTCCTGGTTAGTGCTGGCTTCCCGGGAGGTGACGCGAGGCTGGCTCCAGGGGATTATAAATGCTTCATTGGGTGAAGGTGTCTTCCCCGCCGCCCTTAAGGAGGCGGTGGTGAGGCCCCTCCTCAAGAAGCCTTCCCTGGACCCGGCAATATTGGCTAATTATCGTCCAGTCTCCAACCTTCGTTTTGTGGCGAAGGTTGTTGAGAGTGTGGTTGCGGGACAGCTTCCCCAGTACCTGGATGAAGCGTCGTATCTGGATCCGTTCCAGTCGGGTTTCAGGCCTGGATACAGCACGGAAACGGCATTGGTCGCGTTGGTTGATGATCTCTGGAGGGCTCGGGACAGGGGTTGTTCCTCTGTCCTGGTCCTGTTAGATCTCTCAGCGGCTTTTGATACCATCGACCATGGTATCATGCTGCACCGGTTGGAAGAGTTGGGGGTGGGAGGCACCGTACTAAGGTGGTTCTCCTCCTTTCTCTCCGACCGGTCGCAGTCTGTGTTGACAGGGGGGCAGAGGTCGACCCCGAGGCCCCTCATATGTGGGGTGCCGCAGGGATCGGTCCTCTCGCCCCTTTTGTTCAACATTTATGTAAAGCCGCTGGGCGAGATCATCCGTGGTTTTGGGGTGGAGTACCATCAGTACGCTGACGACACCCAGCTGTACATCTCCACCCCGGATCACCCCAACGATGCCCTTGAAGTGATGTCCCAGTGCCTGGAGGCCGTACGGATCTGGATGGGGAGGAACAGGCTCAGGCTCAACCCATCCAAGACCGAGTGGCTGTGGTTTCCGACGTCCCGATATAGTCAGCTAATGCCATCGCTGACTATTGGGGGCGAATCATTGGCCCCCACGGATAGGGCTCGCAACTTGGGCGTCCTCCTGGATTCACGGCTGTCGTTAGAAGAGCATGTGACGGCCGTGTCCGGGAGGATTTTTCATCAGGTTCGCCTGATCCGCCAGTTGCGTCCCTATCTAGATCGGGACTCCCTACACACAGTCACTCATGCCCTCGTTACTTCTCGTCTGGATTACTGCAATGCTCTCTACATGGGGCTCCCCTTGAGGTGCACTCGGAGGCTCCAACTGGCGCAGAGTGCGGCCGCGCGGGTGGTGATGGGAGTGACATGGAGTTCCCATGTGACACCTCTCCTGCGCGAGCTGCACTGGCTCCCGGTGGTCTTCCGAGTGCGCTTCAAGGTTCTGGTTATCACCTTTAAAGCGCTCCATGGCTTAGGACCTGGTTATTTACGGGACCGCCTGCTACCACCAATAGCCTCCCACCGGCCAGTACGCTCCCATAGAGAGGGGCTCCTCCGGGTGCCGTCGGCCAAACAATGTCGGCTGTCGGCCCCTAGGGGGAGAGCCTTCTCTGTGGGGGCACCTACGATTTGGAACGAGCTCCCCCCGGAGATACGTAGGATCCCGGATCTGCGCACCTTCCGCCGCGCACTTAAGACTTTTCTATTTTATCAAGCTGGCCTGGCCTAAATCTTCCCCCTTTTTAAATGTGGAAATTTTAAATTTTTAAATTTTAAATTCGTCTTTTTATAGGGGTATGGGTAAGGCATTTTAAATTGGGGAGCCATCTTAGATTTAATTCTGTTTTAAACGTATTTTAATTGTTTATATTGTATGTTTTTAACTTTGGCTGTGCACCGCCCCGAGTCCTTCGGGAGAGGGGGCGGTATAAAAATCTAATAAATAAATAAATAAATAAAATAAATAAATAAATTTAGAATCTTATTAGGGAGCAATGTTGAAAAAGAAAGGTGTTTGAGGGATGAAAATGAAACTTATCAGTGTTTGTTAATGCTTGTAATATTGGTAAAGTTACTGGATTATATACCAAGAAAAAGGCTTTTATATTCAGGAAGAAAGAATTTAACCCAACTGATTTTGAGAATTTACAAAAGGGAGGTTGATGAATTTGTAAAAGAGGAGTTAAAAAGTGTGAGGGAGTTTTAAACCTTGTAGTAGGTTAGTATATTTTAGCTTTTGCTTGTTAAATGTTATACCCTGTTTTTGCTCTGGGAAGTGGGGGGTGGGGGGGTGGGGAGGGGGGGAAGGGTTGGGTTGGGACAAAATTGTTGAATAGATAAAGGTACAAATATAAAAGTAAATGTGGGGAAAATGTTACAACAAATGAAATGATAATATTAAGATATGATAAATATTGGAGGACTAAGAGGAAAAAAGATGTATTCAGATGATACACTGATTATGTATTGTATGTATGTTTATAAAAAAATAAAAACTTTTCAATAAAAAAAAAACTTCCAGTGATGGACACCCACAATGTCTGAAGGCAAGTTGTTCCAATGGTTAACTGTCCTGTCAGGAAGTTTATCCTCAGTTCTAGGTTGCTTCTCTCCTTGATTAGTTTCCATCCATGGCTTCTTGCCCTGCCTTCTGGTGCTTTGGAGGGCAAGACAAAAAACAATGGGTGGAAACTGATCAAGGAGAGAAGCAACCTAGAACTAAGGATAAACTTCCTGACAGTGAAATCAATTAACCAGTTTTGAAGGCTTGCCTTCAGAAGAGATGCAAGACTTACAAGGAAACGCAAGGAGAGCTTTTAAAGAAGCAGACAATCAACAAAGGAAACGTATGTCTTTCACGTGTGCGAGGAATGTTTTGTTTTGCATGGCTGTTTTTGTACGAAACACTTTTTAATGCACAACAATGAAATATTGCACTCTGTGCTTTACCTGAGACAGTGTACATTTAACTTCTAAGTACGGATATTTAGCTGGCTTGGCGAGTGCCCAACCATGCTAAGTGAAAAACTGAAACGAGCATCTTTGAAACATTAACTCTTGAAATACTTCCCGCTCTGAGCATATGGTGGGCGAATCATTCTAGAGCGACCGCGCATCTACAGCCCGCTGGTTTTCGTGGGGAAAAAAAGCCGGTGATTCTGTGTAAAGGGAGGCTACGCAGCCCAGTTTTTGAAAATTGTGCGCTACTCATTACTTCCGCTTCCGGTCACCACCGGAAGTTCTCGTTAGAGTTGGTCGGGAAGATGTCTCCCACCATGGCGGCAGCCGCGACAGGCCCTGGTTCAGCGGCAGAGCTATTCTTACAGAGGCTGGAGCAAGTGACAGCTGACGGAGAAGCCGGACTCTGTAGCCTGGAAGCAGCAACAGCGCTTGGCCTGGAACACCAAGTCTTGGTGGGGGTCGTGAAGAGTCTTCAGTCGCTAGGAGAGGTAAGAAGGCAGAGCTGCGCCAGGCCACGCCCCTGAGCGGAGCCACGCAGTGTTAGATGCGGCGCCAAACCTCTTGCGGCAGAAAGGGGCGGGTCTATAAGCTGTCAGCCAATGGGCTAGAGACAGACTAAGGCTATGCCGACCAATGACATTGTTCATAGATTGCATCCTTGTGACTGTGCTGTCCAAGGCTACTCAAGAGTTGTTGGGGGCGGGGAGGGGGGAGACATCAGAAAGCCCCCCAAAGCTGATCCCGCCAGTGTTTGTATTTGAAAACAGCGCGCTGTACCACAAACTCTTTGTTTTATGCCTTCACGCCTTTGTCGACTCCTAGGGATTGTCAGGACAAATCCCTGCAATTTTCTTGGCAAAGATTTTCAGAAGTGGTTTGCCAATTTTTTCTTCCTTGGGCTTTGAATGAGTGGCTGGATCTGGTTTCGTCCCTAAGACAGAAGTAGAACTCTGTGTCCTGGTTTCTAGCCTGGTGTCTTAATTATTTCACCAAATTAGTCCACCATGTTGTAGTCTTAACATTTTATGTGAACTCAAGCCTGTATCGTTATGGTCTTGTGTGTCATGGAAACCCCCAACATTGGCACAATTAAAAAGTCTCTTTGTCCTATAAACACAACTATTGATATCGTTCTTTTAATTTTTTGAATTGATCTTAGTGCAAATCTGACTCGCCTAAGAGGAAGCATCTCATTGCATTATGTATTTGAATGAGTGGGCAGTGTCAAACTTAAACTGGAGAACATGTTTAAAAAATCCTTAAATTGTAATATCTGAAGTATCAGAATGAAATCAAGAATGAATTGTGTTTTTTGTGACTTACTTTCTTTTTCTTTTTTCTTTTGGCATGCCAGCAGTTGTTTATAGTATCTTTGCTGCTGGAAAAGATCCTATGCAGCTGTTGGTGTAGCATTGGATAATAAACCTGATAAGTGGTAACAAGAGCTTTTATGGCATTAACATAGTCCTTATTGGTTGAATTGATAAAGCTGTAGCATATGTCTTAAGTGAAGGGAGGGGCCTTGATATGACACACAGGGTAGGGGAAACTAGGACTCTCAGGCTGCCTTACATTTTGCTTTGCTCCTGGTCTTAGTCAAAAATGAATGGAATACTTTTAATTAAAAGTCATCGACACTCCATGTTTTTTGGAGCAGTATTATGTCATGATGGGAGAGAAAGTCAGTAAAATAAGGGTCTCTGGTGGAAATAGAATATGGAATCATAGGGCCTGGAAAGTACCTCGGAAGTCTTTTAGTCAACCTTCTGCCGTCCCGGTCAAATGGTTGTTTAGTCTGTTTTTGAAAACCTTCAGTTATGGAGCACCCACAACTCCAGGAGGCAAGCTTTCCACTGATTAATTGCTCTCACTGTCACAGAATTTCTCCGTACTTCCAGGTTGGATCTCTCTTTAACAAGCTTCTACCCATTATTTCTTGTCCTGCCTTCTGGTGCTTTGGAGAATAAGTCAATTGCCTCTTCATGTATGCTTATGTTCATAGTTCATGTTATGTCTATGGAGAGTCTCAGTCATCCAGGTCATGATTATCCCAAAGGGGCTTATTCAGGAGGCAACTGGAATTTATTGTTTTTCTTTGAAGGTGTTTCGCTTCTCATACAAGAACTGGAGAAGTGAAACACCTTCAAAAAAAATATATCCAGTTGCCTTCTGAAAAAGCACCTTTGGGACAGTTCATGTTATGGTTATACATGTACACAATGCTAAATAGATTGCTATAATTTCATCAGATTCTAAAGTAAAACCAATATTTTGCTCACCTTTTCCTTGTTAATTTCTGTTGTGACCTTCAAGGGAAGAAGAAATATAGTACAGGTATAGTCCTTAACTTACAGCAGTCCATTTAGTGACCATTCAAAGTTACAACAGCACAGAAAAAAGTGACATAACTGTTTTTCACACTTATAATCATCACAGCATCCCCATGGTCATGTGATCAAAATTCAGGTGCTTGGCAACTAAGTCCTATTTATATTTGCAATATCCCAGGGTCATGTGATCATCTTTTGTGATCTTCTGACAAGCAAAGTTGGTGGGGAAGCCATGTTATTAAGTTAACAACTGCAATGATTAACAACTGTGGCAAGAAAAGTCATAAAATGGGGCAAAATTCACTTAACATCTGTATCACTTAACAACATAAATTTTGGGCTCAATTGTAGTCGTAAGTCAAGGACTACTGGTACACTGTACCTTACCCACCAGCAACTACTAAATCTGAGCTGCAAAAAACCAGATGATACTAGATTCTTGCAAAGTTTTTTAAAAAACCTCTTCCATATAATGCTCATTTGCAGCCTAGATTTGATAGTCCTAACCTCATCATAAGTATTTCCAGTTCCCCAATTACATTTGATTAAAACTTATCTTTTAATCTTTTGTGATTGAAGAGTAATTAGCTCAGAAAAGGAAATTGCAGTGGAAGATTATTCTAAAAATGCTAATAAGAAAATTTAGTAATTGAATTTGGCCCTGGTGTATATGCATTCAGATTCTCCTTAAATATTCCCACATATAACTCTTGCCTAATTCTCACTGAGAGGACTTCAATTTACAGGTGGGAATTTTATATGGCAAAATTTGAAGAATTTATATAAATGATAGAAAAGGAGTAAAACTAAGCTAGAATCTTCTAAATTCATGGATGTGCTTTCTTATATAAATGTTAGCCATTTGGTTTTGTGAAACTTTAGGTATAAATATGTTATTTTTCCCACCAACAATCCAAGTAGGTACTGCAGGTCAGCAGAAGTTCTGAGGTATTTTAAAACTTTCTAAGAACTCCAAAGACTTATGATTCTTTTATCAAACTCAGCACTCTTGGCTTTTTCCCTATTTTTTTTGCCAAGGAAGATATTTCTGATGTTCTTTTTAGGTGATCGAGGCTGAGCAACGTACATCCAAAACGTGGGAGTTGACACCTGAGGGCCAAGAGATTATTCACGAAGGAAGCCATGAGGTCCGAGTATTTAATAGCATCCCCTCTGAGGGTCTGCTTCAGAGTGAACTCATGGTAAAAAAAAAATTTCTAATTTCTATCTACTTATTGTATTAAATTGTTACTGAGAAATTATTTGTTTGATGTTATCTGCTGTGGATCTATATTTAGCATGGATCTAAATTTAAGTAACTCCTTTTTTGCTGATTTGATTGTATGGCTTCTGATCTGATGGGATAATCTTTTCCTTGTTTTACTGTAGAAGCTGCCAAGTGGAAAAGTGGGATTCAGCAAAGCAATGTCCAACAAATGGATCCGGCTAGACAAGAGTTCAGAAAATGGCCCTCGAATATTCCAGGCAGTGAGTAATCAAAATTCCTATCTGTCTGGGATCCCTGTTTCTGTAGCATGTTATATTTTTGCTCCCTCACCCTCCAAAGTTGAACAAAAATAGTACATATTTAAGAACAAACTAAGTAAATTCAGGATTGCTTTAATACTTTTGAATCCAAGAAAAAAACAGGATGAGAGTGAGAACTTTCCGCTTCTATCCATTGTGAGTTTCTTTTCTCTCCTAGGTGGAATCTGTTCAGGACACTGTAAAGGAAAAGCTGCTTCAAGTTCAGAAGGGAGAAGCTAACTGTTTAGAAGAAAAAGATAAAAATGAACTGAAGAAACGAAAACTCTTAGCAGAAGTGTGAGTTTCAATTCTAATATCTTATGCTCAATGTATCTTTTGCTGTGTAAACTCTTCATACAAGTTTCTTGGGTTATGTTTCCTAGGTAAGAAAAGTTAGTCACACTGCAGTTAATTATTTCATTTACATTCTTATTTTTTCCAACAAGGAGCCATGGCCAGGGGGACTGGTTGAATAAATCTCTGGCTATGTGGATTTGAAAATGGATTAATGGATCTGTCTTTCTCATTAATTCCTACTCCTTGTGTGATAATTCATTCCTTCTGGAGTTTTCACCAACAATTTGTTTTGTTTCACATATATTCTGTCCTGATTTGATTAATTTTTAAGGCAATTTGCTTTCATGCTTTCTGTACTGAGTACATATGAATACATTGTGTGTGTGTATATGATTTATTAATTTAAGGAATTGCTCTAGTTTGCAAAGTTCTCATGGAATACTCATTGCAATAGAACTTTTAATGATTCTGCCCTCTTTCCAAGAGATGATGCATCAAAACTTGTGTTTCATTTTAGGACCATAAAGACATATTGGGTTAAAAAAGGAAGTGTTTTTAGCACAACTATTGCTAAACAAGAAACAGATCTTACACCAGAGATGATTGCCAGGTAAGCAACTCTGATGTCTCTTGTAGTATGGTCCTGATTAAGCTTGGATTTGGGCCTACAAATTGCCATTTCTGTCTGGAATTTGCTTTTGATTTCTGCATGTGGACCTTGGTTCTTGGCTTCACTATATAGAATTAAGTTTCCCCCATCACAGTCTTACAGCTGACAGGTTGCTAAAATAGATTCATATCTTCAAACCCTTCCTGGCAAAATTCTTAACTTTCCTGTTTTCAATTGTGTTTGTGTTGCCTTTATATGAAGTTTAAAAAATGAATGTGGTATTTTTTTAATGAAGATATATTATTGAAATGGAAGCTGTTCTCAAAGAAATCACAGCCTATTGCTAAATGAATTATCTTTCTCGTGTTTTCCTGTTTTCCCCCATCCTTGCAGTGGTTCTTGGAGAGATTTGAAATTCAAGTCTTACAATTTTGAGGCACTGGGCATTATGCCTGAAAGCGGCCATCTCCATCCATTGCTGAAGGTCCGCACTCAGTTTCGGCAGATCTTCCTTGAAATGGGGTATGTACTAAATAATATATAGGCAGGAGAAATATAGCTGCGGGAAGCCTTTAAAATGCCTACTCAGCTAGCTGGAAGAATTTAAGAAGAGTCAACTCAAACATACTCATCTTTGAGATTCAGTAACATTGTATGCAAAATCCAAGTAATTTATTTTTGTTAATTGGGTGTAAATAATTTCCTCTGAGAAGTAGCAGAGTACTTTGGCTAAATATAAGCTAGTCATGGGACCCATTCCCTTAATATTTAATTGAAACCTTTTTTCTCTCTTCAGTTTCACAGAAATGCCCACGAATAATTTCATTGAGAGCTCCTTCTGGAACTTTGATGCCCTCTTTCAACCACAGCAGCATCCAGCCCGAGACCAGCATGACACTTTCTTTATGAAGGGTTGGTTCCATTGTTCTAAAATATAACAACTTTTATCTCTTGTTATACCAGGGTGAAGAATATAAGTTTGGTCTCCTTTTAAGGCTGATTTGGAACTGCAGATTCCTATGCAGTTCCTACAGAGATCTGATCAGGCACTTGTATCTAGGGGCCACTTGGTTCCCATCTAAAATGTGTAGCTGCTATTTTAAATTGTTCTAAGTGAATTTTTACAAATTGAGCAATAATTGGAGAATTTAGGATGTTGTCTGCATGCTATGGATATGAACCAAACAGCTCCATGTGAGGAACCTGCCAACATAAGGAAGGAGTAAAACTGAAATGTAGTTGTATAAGAAAAGAACTAACGGCAATCCTACAGTGTAGTCTGCTGTTAACACTGCAAGTCAGAAGTTAAGATAAACATCCATCAATTTCTCCTTGTCCCTTCCCTTCCATAGAATTACGCTTTCCTTGGACAATGTCAAAAGTCCATTGCTTTTATTTCATTTCCCACCTTAGACCACTTCTCTGAATAAATACAGCATTCACATTTGTCCCAATTTGAATATTCTAAATCTAACTTTTTATCATTTCGTGAATGGGTATGACTACCATTTTGAGAAGTTGTAATGCATATTATTACATAATTCCAGGTGTATCCTTTGTTCCAAAAGGTTGGGGTCTTCTATAGAAATTATTCTTTTTAAGATGCTTTTTGTAAATATTCTAGGATGTGGCACCCATTTTTCTGTGGAAAATAATAGCTGCAATATGGTTTTATGTTCTTGCCTTGAGTCTGGACAATGATGAAGGCAGCAGCTATAAACTCTTCTTGCTCTTTTTGAGTGCATATGGAGCCTTTGCATGTCTGGATACTTTTCTACAAGTTTCATTTCTTTCAGATCCTGCTGAAGCAATTGACTTTCCCATGGATTATTTGAAGAGAGTAAAGAGGGTGCATTCACAAGGAGGGTACGGTTCTCAAGGGTGAGTTCATTAACATGCTTTGTCCTGACATTGTGCAAACCATATAGTAGAAAAGCATGAATAATTGTTGTGGAGAGTTCAGTGTAACAGCTGGCATGGAAGGACTTTTTTCTTGTTACTGAGTCTAGAACATAAAGGGAGATACTTTGCTGTGAAATCTGTGACATTAGAGAAGGCAAAGATGGGAGACTTGATACTGACACATGAATTCAGTAGTGGAATCCTAGCAGCTTTTGGAACTGATTCATATTGAGTAAAAGTGTTATTGTATAGCAATAGCATTTAGATTTATATATCGCCCCATAGCGCTTTACACAACTCTCTGGGTGGTTTACAATGCTAGCATTATTTACATATTGTCTCCAGCAATCTGGGTCTTATTTTACTGGCCTTGGAAGGATGGAAGGCTGAGTCAACCTTGAGCCCCATCAGCATTGAACTCCAGGCTTTGGGCAGAGTCTGCCTACTGTGCCACTAGGACTCTATACACTAGTGTAAGGGACAAAAGTCCCAAATATCTAATAGAAATGACAGAATTTTTAAACATTAGGTCTGGTGTATCAACTATTTTTTCTTGTTCTGCAGAGAAATTACATGCTGATTTCTCAAGTCATGTAACTCATATGAATTGCCTCCAATTCCTGCATTTTTATGTTAATCTATTCCCTTCCTCCCTTTCAGTTACAAATATGAATGGAAACTGGAGGAAGCTCGGAAGAATCTTCTTCGGACACACACAACAGCTGTCAGTGCCCGGATGCTCTATCGGCTGGCACAGCAGGTAAATACTAGGGGTGTTTTCTTTTGTAGTTTGAAGAATACTTGCATTGCAAACTGTTGTTACAAAATATTTATGGGTTTAAAGCTGGTAGAACTTGATAAGCATAAAACTGGGTATTTGAATCAAATGAAAATGCCAAGCTATGATAATTGCTTCTACTACAGGAGAAGTTCACACCAACCAAATACTTCTCCATTGATCGTGTCTTCAGGAATGAGACACTGGATGCTACACATCTGGCAGAGTTCCACCAGATTGAGGGTGTGGTGGCTGATTATGGTTTGACACTAGGGGATCTTATGGGTGTCCTGAAAGAATTCTTCACCAAACTGGGTAAGAGATGGCGGAAAGTCAATGTGCAGGATAAAGGGCAGCAGTTTAGGCGATGAGCTTTTTAGGTGTTATTTTTCCTTTTCCCAGAAACCAGCTTCTTCTTTCTCTGTAACAGGAATCACACAACTACGCTTCAAGCCTGCTTACAATCCTTACACGGAGCCCAGCATGGAAGTTTTCAGCTATCATCAAGGTGAATTTTTTTTAAAAAAAAAGATATATAAAAACAAAAGAATTGTGTAGTTGAAGCATAGTTTTGTTTATGGCAGAATCTGACTGCTCTTCCTTCTTCAAATTAAACTCTTTTCCCAAATAACCTAGTTGATTTACAAAATACCTTTGGCAGTAAAGATCAATCATGCAAAGTACTGGTAATAATGAAAGTAACTTTTGAGGAAATACCAGTGAGTCTGTTTTCAGCTTACTTTCTTACCGGTAGAAAATGTTTGCTCCCAGTTCAGTCAAGAAGGCATCGGTTGCATGCCTATTGTCTTAAGAAAGAATCCCAACTGTTTTCATTTCAGCCATTAATAATTCCTTTATGACTCACATAATTGCAAAAAATTGAAAATGCACTATAAATGAGGACACTTCCACAAAGTGTTAACACACTTTAAAAACATACTTTGTCATCATCTGTTTGTTGGAGTTCCTCTTTGAGGTCCTTGATATTTAAAGGAAATATCCCCCCATAAACAAAACACTTTTCAGAACACAATGAACACATTTTCAGTCTTTCAGATTAAATGGGTACTGACATATTCCTTTCTGCCTCTCTTTGTCAGGGAGGAACCTGTATTTCTATATTGCTCAGAATCCCAGCAGAAAGTGCTGAATGGATTCCAGTAACCAGGCTTGAGGTCTACTCAGTAACCTGAAACCCTTGGCTTTGTGTATCCCCATTCTCACTTTGTCAGCTTAACTCTGGATATTTCCATTTTCTTTCAGGATTAAAGAAATGGGTGGAAGTGGGAAATTCAGGAGTCTTCCGCCCAGAAATGCTACTGCCTATGGGCCTGCCTGATGGGGTGTCTGTCATTGCCTGGGGGCTATCTCTAGAAAGGTGAGTGTCTTGGAGAATCAGTTAAGCTGCCTTGTGCTCTCTGGGCCTGCCAGAAGTCTCTAAAGGCCAAGGGCTACTTATATTTGTGAGAGAAACTACGAAGTACTTCCCATAACTCATATTATCCCTTTCTAGGATAATTAGCAGATGAAACTATGGGAAGCTTCAATTTGAATTTTTAATTTAGATTTATTTAAACAATACAAGAATAACTGTTAAAGTCAATCTCAGCTAATAACGACAAATTGTACACTAAGAGAACTAAAGAGTAATTCTGGGGGAAAAAGACAAAAAAGAACACAACTGCAGAACCAACCAGAGACAGCACTGACCTTCAAACCAACCCACACAAACCCCTCATCAGGTCACCTCCCAATGACCCTCATCTACCATCACAAGACTCTCACTGATGACTCACACCTGACCCATCACAAGACCCTCACATGACATACCCACACCTGAAGCTCTTATAAACAGAAGAACGCTGACATTGACATCCCTCTAAACTCCACTGAAAATGTTACCTAGCCTGGTAATGAAACATTCAGAAACCAACCCACAAGCTCAGAGAACGAACCGTCACCCTCAAAGAACACAATATATTGATACAATATATAAGCATTCGTCTAATAAAATCCTATTTAAGAAATCATTAAAGTCAACATTTGAACCAATTAAATCTCTCTAGTATAGGAAAGATGGTAACCAAACCTTTTACTTTTAAAATTCATCCACTTCCTTTGTTCACACATAATCAGATAGTACTTTTAGATCAGGCTAGATTAGTTCAGTATCTTGGTCCATAGGATTTCAGTCCAATCTGGACTGAATTCTAGGGGTACAATAGATCCCCAGTGGGTGGAGGGAGATAGGTGGACATTGTATTGTGAATTCCGTTCTAACTGTCTGTGTGTTACTTGTCCTTTATCTTGTTTCCATTGTGATTCAGTGCATTATTATTGTCTTTTGCAGGGAGGGGGAGTAGTTAGGAACTGCTTCAGATTGTCTGCTGTTTTGAAAGAGTGTGCACTTATAGTTAAATTGTTTCCAACAAATTCTTTGTGAGACTTTTCTCTGTTCTCTTCCAGACCCACCATGATCAAGTATGGCATCAATAACATCCGGGAATTAGTTGGTCACAAAGTCAATCTGCAGATGGTATATGACAGCCCACTTTGCCGCTTGGATGTCTAGGGCTAAGAAACCTGCTGCTCTCTTCAAATCTCCTTATTTATTGCCACTGCTCTTTGCCAGTGAACAGATTGGACATCTGTACTCCACACTGCTTGCTGCTGTAGGGAAAGTAATAAGACCATAGGGAAGGCACCTAGTCTTCATTTAGCAACATCTTGGATCAAGATTGAATGGATTCTCCTAGTCATAGTCCTATTTATGCGTACATTAAATATGTCTCAACATGAAATTGGAATGTAGTAATTCAAATGAATAAGGGCAGTTTCAGTTATCTGATTTCCTTGTAATGCAACTGGGCCATCATGCCATCAAGGTCTTTGGAATGAAAACAAAAATTGATCTCTCACTATCTTCATTGTTTCAATAAAGTTCTGGCAATATTTTTATTTTTAACAGTTACGAGTAAAAGAAAGAATCCTAATGTGCAATGGGAATCTGTGAACCAGCAATGGAGATGGAAAAAAGCAGCAGCTGCTTGACTAAGAATTGGTGACCATTGATTTATGAACTAAAATATCCCAATTAATGACCATAAAAAAAAATTCAGAAGGGCAGTCTCTAGGCTGATGTTAAAAGGTGGAATCACTACAACAAAGCAGCTTATTCACCTATTTAACCTGCCTCTTTTTGCTATGAGGAGACTTTCCCTTTCAGTTCTGGGAGCCTTGTTTGTCATAGCCTTATTCTGTAAGACTATTTTGTCTTCATCTTTGTAGTCCCGATGTCATATGCGGAGCTGTTTCTAGAGTTATATGTACTTCCTCAGCCTGGGTCTGGGAACATGTGCAGGTGGGATTTCTACTCAAATATGAAGGCTGGAAACCTGAAACAGTTGAGGGCTCTGATTCATCCTTGTCTGGATCCTCTGGCTGTGGCCCCAACAGGCAGTCTAGAAAGAGAAATAGAAGAGAGCATATCAAGCAGCCTCAGAGACTCTGTTTTATCCTAATTTTTATTGAGTAGTGGTAAAAATGACACATAGCCACACCATGTAATTGATACGCTATCGGTAAATTCCTATAATAAAGGAAAGTTGGTAACTTTCTGTGATAGCTTCAGGCTTTTATGATTGAAATATTCCTTGCAAATCTGTGTTCTACAAGTTCCATATTATAGTCATTCCCCATGCTTGAATATAGCATGTAAGTTAACTGAAAGTGCAGGGGTCAGTATAATTGAGTTAAATTCCTAGCTCTGCAGTAGTAAAAAGTTTAATGATTGTAGTTCATTGATAGTTATGAACTGAGTTTTAGTGTTGTAGCACTTAACAGAAGAATTCTAGTGATTTCCTGCACATTTTTCCAGGTCAGGGAATAGGCCTGACTTTGGGGAAGGGAGGGGTCAGGAATTCCAGAAAATGTTGGAAATATTCTGTAAGAGAAGCAACTATCAACAATCAATTTCCTCCAGTGTTGAAAGGAAAGCAAAACACATGAGCCATTGGTTATTTTTTTCAAATAACTTAAAGACCTACAAACCTCAGAAATCCAAAACCTGTGTGATATTATCTGTTGTGACCACATTAAAAATTGAACTCAGTGAAAATTGCCTCTTCTAGATTTTAGTATTTTATGACACAATTTGCAGTAATTATTATGGTTCATTACACAATCAACTAGATGTTTACACTGGATTTGGTATTTTTACCCATGTATCGAGTCCTTCCCTAAGACTTGGAATAAGTTTTTTTATAGTGTTATTTTTACGATTTCTTATTTTCTGGGCCCCATAGCTGAGTATGGGATTTGAAGCTAATCTTTTAAGAAATGACATGAACTTGCCTATATCTCATGCATCTCGACTTCTGCAAAGGAAGAAACCACAATTCTTACATGTCAGTAGTATGAAGTGATAGGTATGCTGGGCATACCCTTCACACTTGAAAATGTATTTCCTTGTTTTGGACTTCAAGTTTTGCAATGCAATGTCTGGCTTTAAATATTACTAATGTGTATTTGCCATAAAAGCATATTAATATATATTTCTTTGTATTTGAAAGTACAAATTAATGCAAACACAGGATAGACAGATTTATAATCATATTCAAAACTGACATACATTGAAGAACAGCATAGAATAAACACAATTCTAGAATTGCACCAAATATAGTATTTACAATCACTACTATAGGTTATTTAGGTGGTGTGAACATCCATTTAGTTTTGCAGTATTTCTGAGTACAGATCTACTCCCTATTTTCCTGATATAATGAAAGGCATATATTAGGGGAAAAGAGTCTCACCCAGGATGCATTACATATAGGGGGAAATTCTATAACTGTTTATATGTTGAAACAGTAATTCACAGAATTCTTGGAGAACAAGTCTTAAGAGAGCCTTATAGAATGTCTAAAGCATTCTCCAGCTCAGATATTAAATTCCAGTTGATCATACTGAGAAAAAGATGGTTTGTCTTAGATTTTGTATATTGAGATGGTACAAGGGCAGAGAAAAGGAGTACAGAATTTATGCTCCTCACCATTTCAGTTGTAAGAGTACATGTCTCTTTAGGCCTATAAATATATTCCTGAAATAATAGGTAACATTTACTGAAAGAAAACCAGTAGAGAATTAAGATTAATTATGATTCTGTGGTTGTCTTCTATGCCTGGCATCATACCACCTTTTCCCATGATGAGCAATCAGTACATCACTCAAAAATAAGACAAGTAATCCTCAATTTACAGCCATTTGTTCAGCAACTGTTGGAAGTTAAGGTGGTGCTGGACAAAGGGAATTATTACCAATCCCCAAAGTTACAGTTGTTGCAGCACCTCTGCAGTGATTTGATCAAAATTTGGGTGCTTTGCAGCCTACCAGCCCTTATGAAATATCACAAGGTAATTTCAGTTCCCTTACCTACCTCTTTCCCCAACCCATCTGATTCCCTGCATTCTATGGCCCCTGCCACCCTTGCCATCTTGCTCCAGCTAATCAAACATGCTCTGCCTGGTCCTTTGTGAGGCAGTTGTTGGCTTTCTTCCCCAGATCATGTGTGGCAGTTTCCTCACAACACCTGGGAAAGATGGACTTATGTGGAGCAAGAAGACAGCAAAAGTCGTCTCTTGGGTTGTGGAGTACAAGGTGGATGTGAAGTGTAGGGTGATGAGAGGACCTGCACTCAGACAGCTGGAATGGCTGCAGTTTTGCATAGTACTCTGACTCAGGAGTTTCTTGCAATCCCAGAGCTGTATCCCTTTAGGTCTTTCTGCTGGGTCAGGCTGGGGCAGCTGAAGTCTCAGATCTGCAGCTCAGCAGTTTTTTGCAGTCCCAGAGCCATGGCATGCCAAGAAGCCCGAGTCATAGTATGGCTAACAGCCCTAGAACCATGTAGTTCTGGGGGTGCTTGCTGCCCCAAATGGCAGTCTACAAGGTAGCTAAAAGGGGAGTTGGATGGAATTGAAAAGGAAGCCGTCTCTTGGAAGAATCTAGGGTTGGGAGGACCAAGTCCAAAATGGCTTAGATTGGAAGAGGTCCTTGGCTATCAACTGTGGAATATGGTTAACAACAACAATGGGAAGTGCTGGGATCACCATTACTAAGCAATGTAGTCTAGGGGTGGGTTCCACTTACTTTTACTACCGGTTTGCAGTGGGAGCGCAGAAGCTTCTGCGCATGCGCAGATCACCCATGATGACGCCGTGGCGGGTGGGCGGAGCCTCCCACTGGTTTTACTACTGGTTCTATAGAAACGGACCGAACCGGGAGCAACCCAACACTGATGTAGTCACATCATCATGTTGTGATTAATAATTGCATCGCTTAGTAAATTCTGATCCCAATTCTAGTTGTAAGTCAAGGACTACCTATAGTTTATATAGTTATAATGAACTTAGCTTTTTGCAATAGAACTTGCATTTAAAAGCTGTACATCTTAAAGTGGTTGCCTCAGCAGCACTGTCCTTACCTGCTAGGTCATGAGCCAGGTCCTTGATTAAATGACCAACAATAGCATAGGCCACGCTCACTATCACCATAACAGCCATGAGCATATAAAGCACAGCCTTGGGCACAGGGATGAAATCAAGAGATGGAGGCTGGTAGTCACTGTAAAGGGGCTGCTCATCAGAGGAAGAGGAATACTGAGATAGAAGAGCCATGGTCTCTGTATGATTTGAGATGCTGATGTTTGTTAGCTGTATCTGTGAGGCAAGTTCCATACTCTGGCAATGTTGAATCTGGCTGCTTGTGAAAGGAGACTGCACAGCCTTTGAGGATCTGAAACATAAGCAAGAAGTAATATGTTTTGATTAGTATGGATCATGCTTGGTTATTAGTAGCTTGACATAAACCATGGATTTGTCAAATTGTTTCCCCATATCAGGAATTTGGGGCTGATGAGCTCGTTTGGATTTCTAACCATGTGTTCAGGATATTTTCATTAAAAAGTTGTTTTGAAATACCATTATGATATTATCCCTAGTCCTTCTCTTTGTTAGACCATTCATCATATGGTTTAGTCTCCAGATCCCTTATAATCTTTGTTGCTCTTCTCTGTACTTTGTTGTTCTTTTCTGCACTCTTTCTAGGATCTCTTTTGTATTATGGTGACCAGAATTGGATGCAGTATTCCAATATGATGGATAAAGCAGTGCAAAATCCTGCTACAAGAAGGTAAATTTGTTGCTTTGTGCTATATATACTCTACCTCAAATGCTCTATGTGCCATTGATATTTAGCAAAGTATCTGGCATCATCTATATTTTTATGAATGTCTTTAGATTCAAACAGGACCTATAGGGAGTTTTAAGTTACAAAAACAAATACTGTAGTAGTTATACCCTGCTGCTTCTCTTCATATGACAATCTGTAAGAACTAATAAAGAATTAAAGAATTAACACAACCATTTTGTGCTAATCATGCTCAAGCTCACTAATTCTCTTTAATATTCTAATATTTGGGGGACATTTCTGTACCCTTTAATAGAGCAACTTCAACTAGGTGGCAGGAAAACTAAGTGGTAGAGTACCCACCAGTTATTTAATATGTTCATACCAAAAGGAAGATGCAAATTTAATACAATCTGTTGTATTAATCTGGTTAGTCTTCAACATCAGTTCTGTCAGTGCTTTGCAAATGACATGGTTGCCTAGGGTGTTTTGTAAATTCATTTGGGATAAGTTATGGTTCATTGTATTTGGCACTCTTGAAAACTGGATTGAATTGATTTGGTTAGCAATTAATCAAGGTAGCCATTACAAGTCTTTAAAGTGTTTTATGCACTCTTGTAATCTGAATTTCCTAATCTAGTGTTCTCCCTATAAGTATTGCTATAAATATTGCAATTATTGATAAAGTTGGCTCCCAAAAACTAATACTTTTAAATGAAAATTTATTTCAATTTTTGCTACCAAATGCCTGATTTTTTACTACCATAGAACAGCACAGCTCTTCTCCTACAGGAATATGACAATGAGTCTTTATGGGATTACCCGGGGTTATCTACCGTCTGTCCTCCATCCCCAGTGAAATGCCTTCTAAGCTTGAAGTGGGGAATATCTGTTTCCTCAAAGCCTCCACCCAACATCCCCTCCTAGGTGTGCTCTACAGGTTATTTGCCATGGGAAAGCAGAGGGAGAAAGTAGGCAACTAGAGGACCTGAACAATAAGGTGTCCTACATCAAACAATGAAAGTATTATATTGCAGATTGGTGCAGATGGGTTAGTAAGAAATTCAATTTATGGGGGGGAATAATATAGTTTCCTACAGCAATCTGTCTCAGCCCAGTTGGCCTCCTGAAATGAAGTACTTTAGCTCATATAATCCACAACCAGAATACCTGTTTTGATGTGGAATTAAGGGAGTTTAAAGATCAGCACACAAGTTATCAGGAATTTAGTTGAAGCTCCCATTTCAGAAAATTGTGTTACTTTTGTTTACTTATTCTTACCTTTCCTGGACAATTTACAACTACACATAAGATAATACTTTTTTCCCTTATGGTTAATACTATCAATTATTTGCTGTCCTTAAGCACCTGCAAAAATTATATCCAAATCCTTTCACTCTGGCATAATTAATTGCCAAGCCCTGTTGCACTTTACAAAACAGCAAGTATATATATATGCTTCCATGAACTTGTGTCCACTTCATTACATTTATCCTGCCATTTGAATTTGTTATTTATACAACAGATCACTGTTAATGAACAAGTAATTATTTTATACTCTAGTCAGTCTAACTGAGCCTGACCAGTTGTTTGTACACATTAGATCTTAATTCCCTAAAGAGTTATCACTTTGATCCATCTGGAAATATCCTGACTTGGAAGCTCTTTTCCTTGATCCCCAATATGTATGAATTCTCTAAAATAATTTAATAGTGAGGAAAATGCTCTGGGTCTGCTTATAAACTTTTATAATATGTAGACAGAGGTGGCTTATTGCCAGTGATTGAGCCTGCCACTTCTGGTAACACTGAATTTTGTAGGCTTTGCCAAGAATTAAGGTCTATTCCAAAACAATTATATTTTGCAGGTTGTTGCCATTGTCAAACAAAAATGTTTATTTCCCCCTAACATGGGGGCAAGGTGGTGGGTTTGATTCTATAGATTAAGGAAACCACTAAAAATATTTGGTGAGTGACCTAATGCTAAAAAGTTTGTGTCCTTATGTTATTTATATATCTACAGCTCATGTTAGTGATGTTTTGCTCCTTTTTTATTACAAATATTACATCTGAGTGATTCAGTGCTATTCATGTCTTTTCAGCAGTATTTTATGGCTTTAAAAAATGCTCACAAGGTGCCTATTTATTGAAAACAACCAAATTTTCATTTGCTGAAAAATACTATCCTGGCTGTCTTAGTTAATGTCAGTAAGGTTGCTGAGCAAAGAGCAAGGGCTTTGTGGAATCCCATTCCTTTTCTCCTAAGCCTCCAAGCATATTAAGATTTACAAACCTTAAAATAGCTGCCCTTTTCTCTGGTTGTTTTAGTCCTTACGCAGTTATGGTTTAAACATGCCAACGCAACTGGTGTTCCAGATCTGACCCTTCTAAATGAATAATCCTCAATGATCAGCTTTGGTTTATCTCTGTCAATACACGGGCAGAAAAAGCTTCGTTCAAAGAGATCCAAGCAGCTCTTCGAAAACATTCACCAAGCCAGAGCAGCCAATGGGTTCCCCTGTCCTTGGGGGCCCGTTCCAGCCAGCGAGCAGATGCAAAGCCGGTTCTCCCAGTAATACTTATGCGTAACTTGAAGAGAGGTCCAGAAACATCTGAACACCCTACCATAATTCTTCCTTGATGCCCATAGCGCAAGGTTTGTATTCGCAGGCTGCACGGTTACGAAATGTCTCTTCCCCCCTCCCCTCCCCAAACCTCACCGGAGTGGCGGGATTTCTCCACCTCGAAGGCGCTCGAGCGGTCTTCTTCAAGTTTTGCAGTTGCAGCAGTTAGAAAGCGGCAAAGCGCTCTCCCCCGATAGAAGTCAGGCAGCGCGAGAGATTAAGAAACGGTAGGCTTAGCTCGCCTTCCTCCATCTGAAAAGCTGGTAGAAGACATGCCGGGGAAACCCGGAGGAAAGGCTCCACCTACTTTGTGATGTCATTGAAGAGTTCCCTTATCGGTGGATTTAGCTTAGCTCTCGAAAAAAAAAAACCCAGTACAGCGTTAGATGAGAAATCATAGCAATTGGCTCGCTTGGGCTGTTAAACTAAAAGAGAAGAAAGGTCCGAATGCATTTTTTCCCTAACCATTCTGAGGATTTCCCCAAACTTCCTCTCCAAGAAGCTCCTGGATCTTCATATGCTGGATCTGCTGCCCACTATAACATTCCTTATCTTTTTGGAAACTTGGTAGTTTCTGCTGCTGCCACCTGTCTTCTAGGGACGTAGCATTCATCCTGTTATATGATTTGCTGTCTAATTGCACTTCCAATTTGGAAAATGTTTGTGCAAAAACAAGTTCGGTATAGTGGTTAAGGTAACAGACTAGAAATGGATTTGAAGATTTTTTTTACATTGATACATATACATACATACATACATACATACATACATACATACATACATACATACATATGCATAGTCAGAATGGATCCCACACTTAATAAAAAGCGTCCACAAGAGACCTAAAACAAGATGGAACAATGACATCAGCAATTATTGTGGGCCCAACTGGCAAAGGAAAGCTCAAGACTGTATTGGTAAGGCACATATTATTTATTTATTGTGCAAACTTAATGCTACAAGGAAGGCAAAAAGTTAAAAACTGCAATGCACAATTCATGTTTCTAATCAAAATTGGTGTCCTTATGCACTAAAAAAAATCTTCCTTCTTGAAGGAACTATAGTCCTTCTAGGAACCCCGCCTCCATCTGGTAATAACAGAGGGAAAATTATATTAAAAAGCACCCAAGGATCATCTTGCAGGCTAATATTTTCTTGTACTTTGTTGTTTGCTGAGTTGTGGCAAAACAATAGTAGAGTAGCAAGATCTTATCTGCAAAAGATAATATTGTCAGACCCAAGAAATCATCATGAATCATTCCTTTTATTAGTCAAAACAATAGGCATACGTTTGTCAAGACTTATCAGCTATTCCTTTAAACTTATCCTAATAAAAGAGTCTGGTAAATCTTTAGGATCATCAAATCTTGTGATACCTCTTATTGTTCAGGCTAGAAACAAAGGCCATCCCAGACACCTGACCCAATCTTCCCCCTTTCTTCTCTTTTTGTTCTCCCTTTTCCTGCTTTCTATTCATTTTTTCCAAAATAGGATTACCTGTTTTATTAATATTTTATAAAAAGGAAAAGCTACCTCTCTTGTTTTGCCAGCCCATGCTCTCCTTTTATCTTTTTTTTAAATCTCCTCCCATAGCTGAAATAATTCAGAAGAACTGCCCAGATTTGAGCTATTCCTTCTGATTTGCCAACATTTTGCTTATCTCGGAGAGAAACCTCTGACATTTCTGAAGCCAGAATCTTTCCTCACCTCTGAAATTAGACTTGAGTCCAGCTAATGTGACCTTCATCCAGGCAGCTGCGTGTCACAATCCTTCACTGAGTTAGACTTGGAGTACAACTCCTAGGAGGTTGCTGGGTCCTAGTGTGTTACAGATGACTCAAAGCCTTCCAGTATATTGCCTTCTTAAACTAGAAACACAGCCTTACTGGGTCTCCAAAACACATCTAAACAGTTGCATCCAGAATTAGGCAAAGAAAGCACCATTTGATCTTGTCTCTAGCTCCATGATTTTAAGAATCTAAAGAGCATGAACAAAACAGTATTGATAGAAACCCTCTGTCTTCCTTGCCTTCTATTGGAGATCCATCTGACACTGACTTTCAAGAACCAGAACTCTGATGAAACAGCAAAGACAAGGTGATTCCTTTCTTTCTTCAGTTCAAAACATTGTCTCTGCTTATTTCTCCAGAGCTGTCAAACCTGCCTCAGTCAGAACCCTTAGGAAAGAAAGACCCTGGACTCCATTTGGGTGAAGTGATTTATTTTTTTACTAGAAGATGCTGGCTATAGTAGGTTTAGGTTTAGGTTTAGGTTTATTTGATTTGTATACCGCCCTACTCCCGAAGGACTCAGGGCGGTGAACAGCCAACAATAAAATACATAAATACAAAAAATTTAAAAACCAGATAAAATCAAATTAAATCATTTTGGCCCAGACAGATTAAAACACCCCAATAATTTAAAAACAGATTAAAATTTACATATTTAAAAAGGGAAGAAATTAGGCCAAGCCCGCCTGATGGAATAAAAAGGTCTTCACAGCACAGCGGAAGGAGCGCAGATCCGGGATCCTCCGTATCTCCGGGGGGAGCTCATTCCAGATGGTAGGTGCCCCCACAGAGAAGGCTCTCCCCCTAGGGGCCGCCAGTTGACATTGTTTGGCTGACGGCACCCGGAGGAGTCCCTCTCTATGAGAGCGTACTGGCCGGTGGGAGGCTATTGGTGGTAGTAGGCGGTCCCGTAAATAACCAGGTCCTAAGCCTAGTACAATCAGGCTAGAACTAAAATTCCAATATGAAATCATACAGGCTTCTCCATTCAATCTGACCTTCTCCCCTTGACCAATCCACTTTCAGCCAATGGGTGGATGTCTAGGTGTTTTGGAAATGTTCGGTGTTTGGAGCAATTGGCATTCTATTACCAAGCATCTTTACTTTACTTTACTTTTATTTGATTTGTATACCGCCCTACTCCCGAAGGACTCAGGGCAGTGAACAGCCAACAATAAAATACATACATACAAAATTTTAAAAAAGAGAAATAAAATCGAATTAAATAGTTTGGCCGACAGATTAAAACCCCAATCAATTTAAAACAAATTTAAACTTTGAGGAGTAAAAATATTAAAATATTAAAATTGTTTAAAAAGAGGGAGAAAGTTAGGCCAGGCCTGCCTGGTGAAATAAAAAGGGCTTTAGAGCGCGGCGGAAGGTGCGCAGATCCGGGATCCACCATATCTCCGGGGGGAGCTCGTTCCAGATAGTAGGTGCCCCCACAGAGAAGGCTCTCCCCCTGGGGGCCGCCAGTCGACATTGTTTGGCCGACAGCACCCGGAGGAGCCCCTCTCTATGAGAGCGTACCGGCCAGTGGGAGGCTATTGGTGGTAGTAGGCGATCCAGCAAGTACCCAGGTCTTGAGCCATGGAGCGCTTTAAAGGTGGTAACCAAAACCTTGAATCGCACCCGGAAGACCACCGGGAGCCAGTGCAGCTCGCGCAGGAGGGGTGTTACATGGGAGCGCCATGTCGCTCCCATTACCACCCGCGCGACCGCACTCAGCCGTGAATCCAGGAGGACGCCCAAGTTGCGTGCCCTCTCCGTGGGGGCCAATGATTTGCCCCCAATAGTCAGTGATGGCACCAACTGACTATATAAGGACGTCGGAAACCACACCAAGAGGCCACAAATCTCTGGCCTCTTGGTGTCCATGAAGACTGACATGAACTGGATCAAAGCATCCTTAGCCTTCCTCAACTGTCAATCCACCCCTCCCAATTTCCCAGCACTAGCCTAATACATGTTTATTGCCCATTTGGTCCCTTGCTTCCTCTCCCCCCCACCCCGCTGGCTATTGATGGGAGGACGCCAATGAGGCTTGGAGCCAAAGATGGTAGAATTGACAAAGAAGATAATCACTTTGTTAAACATCCTGTTTCCTTGCCATTCTATGATCTCATTGCTTTATCTTACAGAATTCAGTCTTTCTCCTTCTGAATTAAATGTGTTACTATAGATTATTATCGCCTCTTATTTAATTGTTTCATATGTCAACTTTAAATATTGATAGTACTGTCCTTCCTTCCATCTCTAGGAGATACTATAATCTTGAAGCTCAGATTACAGAAATAATAGGTGATCAATTAGTAAAAAAAAGAAAGAAAAACCTAAAGAAAGTACAGTGTTCTGGATAGCTCACAAGACAGCACTAATTTACCACAAATGAAGGACTTCCTGCCAGTATCTCTAAAAAGATATTACAGGTTTCAAATTAAAGATCACAGGAAATTATTTTACTTTAATATTTCACATTTTTATATGAATAAATTTCATATGAATGGATTTATACCTGTGGGATAGCACAATACAGCAAACTAGAATTTAAAAATATAACATAAATTATTGGTTAGATATTTTCTATTTTCTATTTCTAGAGAAATAAGCATTTCGGGGGGAGCAAAAATTCCTGCTTCTCTAGCATCTTTGGAATTTCAAGTATTAATCAGGGGACTAATGAGGAATAGAAGCCTACTCTTTATCAGCTATTATGTGAACTTCTGCCCTTTTCTTTTAAAGAATTGGACTTTCTCCAACAAAATAAGGAGCTAACTTGACAATGTGCCTGACAGGTGTATCTCACTCAGGGATGAGGTGTGCCTGCAGGCTGGCAGCAAAGTTAAATTAACAAGAGCCTTAAAACTACATTCTTTCCAGCTTTCCATTATAAACCATTGTCCATTTAGCAATCTGCCCAAGGTGTCAGGTGTTTTTGAAATGAAGAAACCCAGAGTTTGGATCCCAGGGCAGACAGCTTCCCATCCCAATGTTACTCAACAGTTGAAGAGCTAGTGGCTAGATATGAGAAAACAGATTTGTTCTAATGGCCAGAGACTACACAAACAAATTGCTCTGGGGAAAAAGGACAGCAACAGAAGTAGCTCAGGAGGCTCTCTTGAACAAGTGGGAAGAAGCAGTGCCAGGAAGTTGCCTCAGCATCAGATCTGGATTACAAAATTTCAAAGGACAACCAGATGATAGCACAGACTTTTCTTTTTTTTGTCTCTTGTTGCTGCCATCTAGGGGTATCTCTGGGGACCTTGGTGCTCCCTGACTTTGGTTGTTTTCTTGCAGATGTTTCATTACCAAACTAGGTAACATCATCAGTGCACAGAGAGCACCAAGGACCCTACAGTTCAATCCTGAGCTACAATATTCTGTTCTAGGGGGCCTCTAGTCAGCATTTGTTCCTGTGCCTTGAAAAAAAGACAACTGCATGGACTAGTCCCTGCAGGGTATTTTTTACAAGATTTTTCAGAAATGGTTTGCTATTGTCTTCTTTTTTCCAGGGCTAATAGAAACTGCCCCAGGGTCATCCACCTAGTTTCGTGCTTCAAGCAGAACTAGAATTCTGTCTCCTGATTTCTAGCCTGGGGTCTTGCTGGTAGCAAGTAAGCAGGAGTCTGGTAGCCCCTCTTCCAGCTACTGTAACACGCTTTATTAAAAGGCATATACTTTTACAATTCCATTTGATTTGATAAAGTGAATTTAGCTTTCAAAAGTTTATGCCTATCACTAAAACATCATCATACTGTAGTTGGAAAAGGAGCTTTCAGCTATCAGCTTTCTCTGAGATACATAACCTGCTTGTTTGAGGCAGGCCCATTTCTCAAAAGAAAACATGTGCCAGCTTTTCCAAGGAGCTACCCTCAAGAGGTGTTGGATTCAAATACCTATCTTCACACAGAAGTACTGGCTGGGGAACATAGGAATTGGAGTCTAAGATGTCTGGGGGACATGAGGTTGAGGGAGGCTAATGGAGACAAAAGGCTTCAGACACTGAGCTTAAAGAAGGCTAATGGAGGCATCCTTCTTAGAAGATGCATCAGATGTTTGATTTCTTTAAACTCACAGGCCCCTCCCACATCTGCAACTATTGTGAGGGGAAAGGGGGAAGGGAATAATTTCTCCTCAGGGCAGAATCTGTTAGACCTTATTCAAAATAGGGCAGAAAGTCAAAGAAGGTAAACCATAACTTTTCCTCCCACATAAATCTACACACACACACAGACACAGACACAGACACACACACACACACACACACACACAGAAGGAGAGATAGAAGTTGTACAAGGTCATTTTTCTGTGGAATTCTGTCCTCTTCAGAGTCTATCTGAATGTTATGTTACTTTTTTTATTTTATTTGTTTTAAATTTTAACCCTTATGGTCAAGTTGTTCATTATAGCCAGTTTGGCGTAGTGGTTGAAGGTATCAGGCTAGAATCAGGAGGCCTTGAGTTCTAGTCCTGCCTGAGACATAAAATCATCTGGCTGACCTTGGGCCAGTCATTCTCTCTCAGGTCTAGGAAAGAGGCAACAATTTGCCCTTGTGAAAAATCTTGCCAAGAAAACTGCAGTGACCAGTCCAGGCAATTGCCAGGAATTGTTAAAGGGCACGCAAGGACATGCAAACATATACACACACAGCTGTTTATACAATATGAATTTGTAACATATTCTTCTGAATTTACAGGTAGTTCTTATTTAGTGACTACAGTTAGATCTGGCAATACAGTAATTAAGCGAAGCAGTTGCCAACTGAAACTCTCACTGTGCTTATACTTACTTCAGCTTTCCTTTGCTTTACAGACCTATAAAGTTCGTAAATGCAAGGATTGGTTGTAAAGCTATTTTTTCATCACTGCCATAACTGTGAATGGTTGTTAAGCAAGGCAGTCACTAAATAAGGACTGCCTGCATTATCAATATTCTAAGTAAAAAATAGTGTGTGATTTTTTTTAAAAAAAGACATATCTTTAAGAAAATGGAGAGTGGCATTTAATACTGCTTAATGGTAGTCTGAAAGTTAGTGGTTGCCCAGTTTGATGACTGAGGAAGTGTTTAAACAGATATTTCCTATGCCTTTGAGTTTTAAAATCTATCAATTCCATCCCACTAGCTATTCACTAGGCTACTTTATGTTGTTATTTTCAAGTTTTGAAGAAGAAAATCTGGGGGCTTCCACTTATGCTTGTCTTAGCATAACGTTCCCTTACGTTGGCATCCATTCACACACCTCTGTTTTGTTTTTTTATTACAACCCTGAAGTATACAGGATCTGATGTCTTTAGAAAAATGATGGAGACTGACTGCTACAAATTGGTCATTGGAAATCAATTTGAGAATTCATAATCTTAACTGCCCATTTTGTCAATTTCAGCAATTCTAAGAGCATCCCTTTGTGTTTATGGATGAGTGAATGGGTGGAAACCTTGTCACAGAAATAAAGATGACTGCTGTCAAAATATCGAAGCAGTTTCTCAGAGAGTAATGGAAAAAATCACAATTATAAAAAACCCTTTGATATGAAATGGAATTTCTATCATGTAAAGCTCAACATGTGTCCAGAAACTATTGTGTTCAACATATTTGAAATCAAGTTACGGTATAATTAAACTACATTAAAAGGATTATATAAAATTTTATCAATTATTTTTGGCTTTTGCAAAAAACTGATACAATAGCATGATTAACAAAAATGTAAATTAACTGCCTTCTGATGACATCTCTTTTCCTCATCCTTAAAGGCTATTATGTCTACTCAAGAATTTCAGTTCCAAGAGCCAGAGCAAGAACAAGATAAATCAAACAATCTATTCTTCACTAATTCAGAAAGAAATGAATTAAGTGATAATCCATTAAGGTATGATTTAAAAAGTATTGTGAAGCTTTAAAATCTTCAACAGTCAAATGTGAATCCAAAATGGATATCATGACCCATACTATCTATGAATAGATTTCCCCCAAAAGGTTGATTTTTTTACCAAAACTTACAATCTTGCATCTATGAGGAAATATGTAACAGTAATAGTAGCTACAACCACCTAAAGTATTATTGATGATGCAGGTTTGTGCCCAATGCAACTAAAACGACATTTTAGAGATGATGTGCTTGCTGTCTTATATTGAGCTTGTTCATATGTGTTAATGTGTTGTTTGAATAACGATTTAAACCATAGTCTGGTTTATAATTTGCAATGGTTAGTTTCACATAACCAATGTATGCTACAAACAGACTGTATTAGGGATTAGTATGAAATATGAATGCAGTTGGAATAACTATTCTTATGCAATTTTGTCTATTTGGATAATAGCATTCTATAACAGAGACAGGTGTCTTTCCAAATCCTCCTGACAATTTAAGAAAATGAAGATGTGATGCAGTCTACCCCCAATTTGTTATGTGAATAAAAATAGGATAAGGATTAAATACTACCGTGAATAAAAAAGCAGACATAGGACACAAACAAGTTATTATCTCAAATGAAAGTAGCATTCTAGAAAGGAAAGTTAGAATTTTTAACATTATGGATTGAGAGAATTGGTCACGTTTTTCTTTTGTATCGTAAGGACAAGAAGGTCCTTAAAATGTTTCCCCTTTTTAATGGGATATGACTACATAAATCTACTGGACAGTATAAAATCAAATGAATTAGTTAAGTTTATGCCTGATGGAATGTAGCTCTACTTAATTCAAAGGAAACATATACAGTCAGAAGTAGGCTCTGGAAAAACAGATGAAAGTAAACAAAATTGTTAATGGAAAGAAATTATTTATGACATTTAAAAATTGATTTAATTGTTGTATTGGTACAATATCATTTTGTTAATAAAAAAACTGAAGAAGTAACATGAAAATTATATGAAATACTATTTTCTGCAATCCATTGGCTTCCATTGTTTTGAATATGGTGAAGTGAAATGGGAGTCAAACCAAATTTTCTTGGACTAGATCTGGCATGTGAGTTGCATATAGATTCAAGAAGCTCCATAATTATTGTAATTTCCATACTTCATTATGAAAATAATTTTACTTGTGATATAATCAGTTCTACCATATCCCTATGCACAGAAACTATTAATTTTATACCGTAAGATATTTCATTTTTTATTTTTCTGAAAATATAGGAAAGATTCTCCTAAAACAGTTCTTCCCAATGCAAATGTAAGCGGAGGAAGACCAGATAGCAAAGCCTCAAATTACTTTATAGCCCTAGATTCAACTATTGAAAGTCTTCAGGAAAGAACACAGCAACTAATTGATAAGATTAATGAGAATAGGAAGAAAGACCATGTACTCATGAACAACTTCAGGGAAAGTCTTCTGATGAAGGTAAAATAAGAACAAATTTGGTGGTGAAAACATTCAGAAGTTTTGAGAAATAGAACATAATTATTAAATTTAATTTTCCAAATTATTCATTTCTTCATTATCTTTCTGCTTTTAATCAAAATGATGGCAGCACCATCACAACATGACTAAATTTATAAAAATTAAGCATGATTTAATCTGGTTAGAACATGAAGAGGAAATCATTAGGAAATTCTCTGGCTGTACATTAGACTGGCAAATCTTTTTTAAAAAGTCATAAACATTTTCATATTCAAAATAGCTATTTTGACTTTGGATAAATCTAATTCCAATCTAATTAAGACATTTCTGAAGTTGTTCTGGTATTCCCAAGCTTGAAGCATCTCTTTTGAACTTGGAACATTCTGGAACTGTTGGCAAAGTCACAACTATTCTTTCCAGCTGAAACAATTGAATTAAAAACATTTGATGCTATTAAAAAAAAAAACCTAGCAGAAATTAATAATAACTACTTCTGTATTTTTGCCAAGAAAGCAACCTGAACTCCTCACCTAAGAATCAAGCTAAATTTGAGGTTATTTTAGATAGCTAGAAATATTACCTATTTTATGTTTTATTACCTGTTCCTGGAATCCTTCTAGTCATTGTCACACATTATTCACTCTTCTACCTATTCCATTTGGTGCATTTCTTCTATTTTTCACCTGTTTCTTCACATATCAGTTATATATTTTGATATTTTGCTTTAATAAATGTGTATTATTTTAGAGGCAAGCTGGAGCAAAAATGCATATAATATATATTAAAATAAAGGCTCTTCAAGTATTCAAAGACAGAATATTAAATCAATAGCATTTAGTTCAATTAACAAATATATATATTAAAGGAGCTTGCTTTTTTGTTTAGATATATTTCCTGTCAAAAGAATCTTAATCACAGCTAATCTATTTTTCTAATGTTATTATTTTTAACTTCTTACAGCCTGAGAAAAGATTCAGATATTTTTATACAATTGTCCTCTCTATTTCCATAGTTATAAACTTCAATAGGATGTGAATTGTTTATATTATATAATCAGTTTGAATTACTTCAGAAATTATTTTAAATGTGGTTTCCCTTTAAGATTGCAGTATTAAACCCTGTTGCTTCTTTGTTAACATTCTGAATTCTTACAACTCAATTTTATGATTTAATAAAGTTGGCCTTTGCTAAGCAATAGTTCCTCAGTTTAAGTAATTTATATATGAATTCTATATCTCACCTTTCCACTGAACATAATACAGTATGCAGCAATGTAGTAAAACATAGCTTAAAATTCAATAATCAAAAATAAAAATATGTAAATAATAAATAGCAGTGCTCTCCTGGAATATCCTGGAAAATATAATCAAGTGGCAGATTTGTGAGCATCTAGAAATGAGCAAGGCAATTTCCAGAAACCAGCATGGGTATGTTAAAATCAGATCATGCCAGACAACTCTTATTTACTTCTTTGACAATGACTATATTAATGGATCAGTGAAATGCTGTGGGACATAGTTTACTTAGACTTCATTAGACTTTAACTGAAAGTACACCCTAGCTAAAATAGAACAATGTGGGATAGAAAGGACCACCAGCAGAAGCATTTGCAGTCCTACCACACTCGGCATATAGTCTTTAATGGAACTACATCTGCATGGATGGAATCATACAATGAGTTACCTCAAAGTTCTCTCTTATGCCCAGTACTCTTTAACATCTTCATAAATGATCTAGATGCGGGGATAGAAGGGGGACTCATCAAATTTGCAAATGATACTGTTAGATAGAATAGCTAACACTTTGGACTCAAGATTCAGAAGGATCTTGGCAGACTTGAACCCTGGGCCCTTTCCAACAAAATGAATTTCAACTTCAAAGTATGGTCCTATATGTAGGCACGAAAAACCAAATGCACAAGTATAGAATAGGAAGTACATGGCTCAATAGTAATAACTGTGAGCGGGATCTAGATGTCCTAGTGGACTATCACTTAAGTATGGACCAGCAGCTTGCTGCAGCTGCCAAAAAAGCCAATGCAGGCCTATGCTGCATCAATAGAGGGATAGTATCAAGATAATGTGAAATGATAGAACTGCTTTGTACTGTATTAGTGAGTCCATATTTAGAATATTGTGTACAGTTCTGGTCACCATGATATTAAAAAAATGTTGAGACCTTTGAAAGAATGCAGAAAGAACAACAAAGATAAGGGATCTGGAGGCTAAACCACATGATGAACAGTTGAGAGAACTAGGTATGTCTAGTTTAGTGAAGAGGAGGACTTAGGGGTGACTTAATAGCAGTCTTCCAATACTTGAGGGGCTGTCAGAGAAGAGGGGGTCAACCTATTTTCCAAAGCACCTGAGGGCAGGACAAGGAATAACAGGTGGAAGATTGTTAAAAAGAGATCCTATCTAGAATTGCTTCCCAGTGAGAACAATTGATCAGTGGACTGGCTTGCCTTCAGAAGTTCTGGGTCCTCCATCACTGGAGGTTTTCAAGAATAGAAGACCTCCACGAATCTTTTCAACCCTGTTATTTTGTCTTATATTATTCTCTATTAAAGCATAGCTGAACATCCGATATAAACAGCAAAAATACATCACAATAGTGGTAAAAGCAGGAGAGCTGCAAGGGCAATTACATGCTCACTACAATATCAATCTGAATTCTAATAATTATTAGGGCTGTGCACACATCACAAAGGAATCTTTGACCTGAGCAAGTTCACCTCTCCTTGGGCAGCCTGGCTTCCCAGTGATCACTATATTGATGCCGAACTTAGTACAAATACATGATTGTCACATTATATCATAGCACACAGCTTCCAAGTCAAGAAATATACCAGCTTTCTGATTATTTGAAGCATGCACAACCCAGTTGTTCCTGTTTGCTATACTCTGCCTATTACTTCACCAGATTTTTGTTTACTCTGTGAACAGTTAGTCACATTATCATTTATCGTAAGTGGACATATTAATTACTATTTAAGAAGTGTGCCAAGTTCAGTTTAACTTTCTTTTTCTTTCAAAGGTTTCAAGCTTGGCAGAAAAATTGGAGGAAAGTGTATTTCCTGTTTATGACCATAATAACAAGCTTATTCAGGATAAGCTGCAAGAGCTTTCTGAGATCATGGAGAAGATCAGACAGATTGAAAATGAACTCAAGCAGGTTTGTCATACTGTGGAGATGATGTATAAAGACCTGTGTGGTCAACCTGAGTTGTAATCTCATGGGGAAAAAATAAAGGAGAAAGAATACAGTAAAAAAGAATAGATAAATACCTAAATAGATTTGTGTGTCAGTAAGTAGTAATTTGGCTTCTTTGAATTGCAAAATGGCATCCAAATCTATTCTGTTCATAGGTAAATTTATTTTCAAGCACTCTTTTGTTTCTTCATTACTCATTTGCAAATGAGTCACTTTCTAGTTCATAATCTCAATAAAATTAGTTATATTAATATACAGTAATTTACTTTCTTTCCAAAACATTTGAACTATTATCAGTACTTACGGAGGTATAAAATCAATAAATGTCCTAGCAAATGTAGTCAGTACATACTATTTCCCCAAAAATAAGATCTGGTCATATTCTTTTTTTTTTTTTTTTTTGCTCCAAAAGGGAGCCAAAAAGCATTAGGGCTTATTTTCCAGGAAACACAGTATCAGGGTGATGGCAAGGGACCAGCCCCTGCTGCCCAGCCCCAGCCCGGTGTCCCACCCCCATCCCCCCCGCAGCACACGCACAAGAGGTGGTGAGAGCACAGGGGCTAACAGTGTCCGGCAGCAGCTGCATCTCGCTGGCCCCTTCGCCGGTGCGCTCTGGGGCTGCACAGACCACGCAGCGCTGGTGAGTTCAAGCACTGCAACTGTTGGACCGGCCCTCCAAGCAATAGGTAAAGGCAGAGGCGCAGGGGGAGGCCCGTGATGTGGCCTGCCAGACGTGCTGTATGGCCACTTGTTCTGTCACAACTGCGGGCAAACAAAGATAGTAGTACGGAGTGGGTGAGCAGCCACGCGACACATCCAGTGGGCCAGATTGTGTGCCTCCCTCCCACGTGTCTGCCACTGCCTGCTGCTTGGAGGGCTGGGCTGGCAGTCACAGCATTTAGGACTCACCTGTGCAGCCTAGGGCCGGGGGCTTCAGTTGCTGCTGGATACTATCGGATCCTGTGCATTCGCCACCTCCTGTGCTGGCCATGCCCCCAAGGGCTGATGAACTTAACTGGGGCTTATTTTTGGGGTAGAGCTTATATTACAAGCATCCTGAAAAATTGTGCATGGGTCTTATTTTCAGGGAAACAGTACAAACATGATACTCACTTGTTCTCAGTTTTCTCTTTCTCTTTCTATAAAATGGGCATTTTCAGCAAGGCAAATCCTTGTTTGGCTGAGTTCCTTTAGTCTGTTGACTGTAATTAAGTGGAATCAGAATGTTGCTATAGTGCAATCTCTTGAAAGTCATCACATCGAGGACATGAAGTGCTATTAAGGGCAGTACTATAAGTCTGTCATCACTGACTAGATAAACATCTATAGGTATTCAGCTGAAAGTCTCAGATTTATAGTATGAAAGTACAAGAAAAAATACCAATAATCTGTAAAGAATAATTGCTTAGGACAAAGATGATATCCAGTGTTCTCACTAAGAAATGAACAAGTTATTTAAAACTTGGTAAACATTCACACTTTAAACATAAATGTTCACACACCATAAACTTCAGAAATAAAAATAATTTGTTGGTATTTCTTCTTTTATTATAGTCTGTCGTAGTCAGCCAGTTGTTTAGACTGGATTTGGCATTTTTATCCACCTATCAAGTCCTTTCAAGGACCTGAGATAGGCAGATGTTTGGTGATGTTAGAAATATCATCACAAGTTGTAAGCTGTTTAGGTAAAGCCAACTTTTGCAATTGACTGATGGTGAATTTGTCAATGCCAGTGGTGTTCAAGTGGTACTCTAGTTGTTTTGGGATTGCACCCAAGGCGCTATTATTATTGGCACTATCTTTGCTTTCATTTGCCACAGTTGTTCTATTTCCATTTGCAGATCTTTGTATTTTGTTACCTTCTCCATGTCCTTCTCTTATATTTTGCTATCTCCAGGTACTGCCATATCTACTATCCAAAATTTTTTGTCTTTCTTACCGACAATTGTTAGGTCTGACACATAATGCGGCATAACATAATAAAATGACATAATCTGCCTGCTTGAATTCTAAAGTCCTAGAACGGTTTAGCTTTTTCATTATCCATTACTTTATCTATTTTATGGTCCCACCAGTTCTTGCTTGTAGGCAAATGTAGTATAGCTTTTATTATCATTATACATCATGTATACAACAAAATTGGTTTTAGCATCACTGGTGCAATCCATGACAAAAAATACGAACAACGTAAATAGTATAAAGAATAATCCCTATGCAAGTAATTGGGGGGGGGGGTTTAAAGAAAAACTAGTCATACGTTTCCACGTGTGCGTGGAGTGATGGTATTTTTTGCAGATCTTCCAATGCACCATTGTTGCTACTTTGTCATGCCATTATTAGTCTGTGAGATCTTCTTGCAGTAGCTAATCAGGTTATTATTTTCTGTGCTGTTATTTTTCAGAATGTATTTTTTTGCCTTTTAGCTATATACTAATGTCAGTGCTAGACAGTACAGCGTGCTATGGTAAATCACAAAAAAACTTTTCATGTCTGTCCTTTTAATTAGAAACATCATTACATTTTTGTCTCTGCATTTGCATCCTATTTAGTGCTGCTTAAGTATTAGAAATCGACTTCTTGGCTCATGATTACACAACTTTTCTTGAGCTAACAGCTTTACTTCAACTTTGAGTGGTATGTTGTGAGTTCTACTCCAAAAATCAGGGATAAGGAGGTTGTGGAGCCAGGAAAAAAAATAGTTTACATTTAAGTTCTTTAAGTATAATTATTTCCCCCCCTTCTTATAATGTGGTGGCAATATTTGGTGGTCTCTGGAGGGGCTACATTCAAGACTCAGAGATCGCACCTCATGTCTTACAGCCTTAACTGTTCCATAATGTAACTTCTGTTTTGGAAACTAAATTATTAATTACAGTATATAGATTAAACAAACAAAACCCTTGACATACTGAGAAACACTTTAAAGTCATACTGCATATTAAAGAATATAGAGAATTAAGAATCCAAATATACATTATATATGAATCTTGATGATGGGAAAAATTTGCTGAATTATATATATATATATGTTAAGAACCATATGAAATCATAAAATTCCCAGCCAATTGCAAAATATAGCCCAATATCACTGATTTTGGAATACCATGCATCAGTCTTCAAGCCACACTCACTACATTTTATCTAACCAATAAGAACTCAGAATTGTCACATCCCACTCATTGTTTTCTGAATCCTTAACCACAGCAGCAGAAGTGTAACAGCCAAAATCTACAAGTAGTACTTTACTGCTTTAAATAAAGACAACTTCAAATATTCTCTTACAAGTATAGTGACAAAACTCAATGCCCTTTGAGTTTTGTCACTATACTTATGACAAACAGTGACACTCACAGTCTCCTTGGGTACCAATGGACTATTTTCTCTATTTAATCTCTATCCAAAGAGTTAAATAATTTTAAGTGCTAGTAAAGATGTGAAAGAACTACTTACAGGAAAGGACAATTTTCTTTGGTCACTAATATTAGCATATCAGATTTCAAGTAATTATCCTACACAAACTACTGTTGGAAATTCATCACATTAAATTTATTTTTGAAAGCACAAAGGGGATCTTATTCAAAGGGGCAAGGATCTGAGCTGAAATACCTTAACACGCCATCAAACATGTGTTCCAATATTTAAAAAATCAGTCTTTATTTAACAGTGTCGATGAAGGCACTAAAAAACAGCAGCTAGTTATGTCACATGGCAGGAAGAGCACAGAGTAGGTAGTAAATTCTGTTTTTCATCTTCTGTGTTTTTCATCTTCTGTGTTTGCAAGTATTACAATATTCTCTTACACAAAAAGAGAATCTTACCTGGATTTTTTAAAACTATAAATTGTAGATTACCCACTCTGGTATAGACCTCAAGGATCTGACTGGACTCTGGAATAGCAGTCAGCTTTAAAGTATCAAATACCTACAGTTACATACCAAAATAGTTTGTCTCAAAAACAATTAGACAATTCCAAAACATTTCCTAGACCACGGTGTTTTACCAATTAGAAAAAGGTTTTCCTTTAGCATAATGCAGCACTTTTAATTTCTTTCTGTATATTTGGTGAACAACAGAGAATTTTCAAGTGCCTGATTTCTTTCAGCTTACAAATAATTGAGTTGAACTGAATAATTTGATCACAATCTGGTGAGCAGAAGCAGTCATGCTCATCTTATAAAGATATTCCAGCATCATAAACCATCTCGATTTTCCCAACTGGAATCATGTAGAGGAAAGCTAAAGTTTAGAGAAATGTGTTTATTTCCCAACTGTGAATGCCTGAAGTCCAGTGATAGCTCTACCAAGGATGAGAGCATGGATATCGTGAGTTCCTGAAGGCAAAAAGGGAAAAATGTTGTTAGAATTATCTCTTTAAAAAAATTAATATATAAATGAAGCAAAATAATAGAACATGTTTCTAAATAACATATTTGCTGGACACAATTATAATCCTTTTTTACCTTCATATGTGTTAACTGCCTCCAAATTCATAACATGCCTGATAATATGATATTCATCTGCAATTCCATTGCCCCCAAGCATGTCACGAGCTTGCCGGGCAATATCCAGGGCTTTCCCACAGGAATTCCGTTTCAGCATAGAGATCATCTCAGGAGTTGCCCTGGGAACATAGGACGAATGCTGAAATCAAGCAAGGACTGAAAAGGCTTAGGTCCCTAGGCTTTCATACAAAATGGATAAAAAGTCAGATGTGACAGAAATCACTCTTAGCATAACACTTTAAAAAAAATGAATGGGAGAACCAAGGTACATAAAGAGGTGAGAATTCCCCTTCCTAAAAATCATGAATCTCCCTCTCTCCCCCCATTAATTCTGGAAATGAAGTTCAGTGGCACTAATGAATAGCAATAGCATTTAGACTTATATACTGTTTCATAGTGCTTTACAGCAGTGGTCCCCAACCTTTCCAGCTCTGCAGACTGGCTGTGGCGGTGGTGTTGGGGATGGTTTTGCACGCAAAAATGACACTTCCACAAATGCGGCTTCACATGCTTGCCCACCACTTGCACAGCCTAGTTCCCAAGGGAAGAAGCTATACAGAATCAGCATATTTCCCCCAACAGCCTTGGTCCTAATTTTATCAACTTCGGGTGCTTTCTTTCTACAGTTACCACCACAGCCAGAGTTTCATTGGGATTCTGATGAAAAATAAAAGAATGGCAATAACTAACCACATCTTATTGTCATGCAATTTTTTTATTCTTGCTATTAATTGCTTTTAAAAGCACAGGCTTGAGCACTGTAGCGTCAGGCTTTCTCTCTGTTGGCTCAAGCTTGATTGCAGCTTCCCAGGCACTTAACCCAGCATATTTAATAGATGATTGTCTTCTGAGAAATGAAATTACAGCTCCATTTTATATTCTCTTAAGCTTAAACTTAGCTCCTTTTTCTCCCTTTTTTCCTGTAGCTTAATAGAGACCTTGCTTTTTCTCATGCCTAGTATAAAATGGTAATGGGTTACTATATTTACAGTATAATTTCTAATTTCTACCTTATGCACTGCGATAGTCGCAGATGTGTGCTAGCTGCAGCAAAGTGAGTAGAAATGGTTTTTTTTATTGTTATACATTGCAATGCTAGGAGAAACTGAAAAAAATGCAATTTGTGGGCTAAGAAAAGGAGAACAATTTGATCCTCCCTTTTATCTCTCTCTCTCCAGCAGAGAGGTACTGATCTTTTAAAGTATTTCCCCAGATACAAAATGAAGTAGTGCGGTACATTTTATCTTTCATTTGACTAAATCTCCCTTTAAGAAAAAAAGGTCACTATTCACAATTCTGCCGTTAATGACATGTACATATATATGCCTACTTGTCTTCATCTTTCAAGCGCCCCAGTTGCAGACAAGCCTGTAAGCCAATAGTGATCTCTGTGAGCATGTCAGCCAACTTCTTCTGGATCAATTGGTTTCTTGCCAAGGGGGCTCTGAACTGGATTCTAAGATGAATGGATGAGATAATTCAGCTAAAACCATTGCACAGGTATAGTAGGGGGAAAAAAGTTAATAAAATACTGGAAACATCTGGAGGATCACCATGTAGAAGGTGATTCTATCATACTAGAAGCTTTTAAGCACATCAAGTTAATTTTAAAGAAGAATTCAGATATAACAGGTATAGCAAAGACCAGATGAAATAGCATAAAGTCATTTCTGTATCCTGTAATATGCAAACTTGGAAAAAGTGATGGAGACTCAGAAAAACTCAGTGGACAGAACAGCATACAAACGAACAAAGTAGATATATGAGAAGCAACAGAATAATTTACAGAATAATTTCTGGCCACATAGTCCAGCCTGAAGTGCGATTTAGGACTGGATATATAGTTTAAAAAAGATAATAAGAATTATAGAAAATTATGGAGACATCTAAATCTGAAAATGCAGCTGCTTCTATTATCCAGTGACCCTAAATATGTGCCCTCTAACAAATGGCCATGGAACTGTACAAATGGGAACCATCAATGAGTAATCTTGAATAGTACCCTGGGGACCTAGGGAATTCTCTGTTAAGAATCCATGAAATATAAATAAAAAGTATAACTTTAGGGATCTCCTTTCATCCAATATATCCTTAGCAAAACTGGAATTACTGGGTATCTTTTTTCAAATCTAACTTCAGTCAAGGATGCTCAGCATGGTCTTGAAACAAAGCTCTCACAAAATCTTCCACATGACTGACATTGTGGGATCATATCACAATCACAGTGTTCATGTAAATGAAATATTAAGGATACCTACATATTAGTATGTAAGCATCATTGTAACCACATGCCATTTCCTGTAGAACATCTCTCCAGAAATATCAAAACTTTACCTATCCAAAGTATATTGCCTGGCTGTATGCATACAGAACTCAGCAGCACCCAATGCTCCCCAGGAGATGCCATAACGTGCATTATTCAAGCAGCCAAAAGGTCCCTGTGGGAAGAGAAAGACATTACGATTCAGAGAAGGAATTTATTAATATTCCTTCTGTTCCAAAAAGATATTGTCTTCCAAGGATAATCCACGATTCACATCTACCATTTGCCTACTAGCTGTCTGTGGAAATTTACAAATGAGAGTGCCCCAAAGTTTATTTTACATATTAAGTCCCTTTTAAAATAATGTCATAAATCACTCTGCCTGTGAAATTAGCATTTGATATGGCTAAGTTCTTTTGAAGGAGGTTGTTCAAAGACAGGACCTCATAATATAAACAAACATGGAATACTAGATTAATATTTGTTCCTTAGTTGTACAGTTACTGTTTATTGTTGCAATGCAATTTACACATTCATAATGAAATAAACCCAAACCTTATAGCTAAATCATCTAGAAATACTTTAAAGCTTGAACTAAAATGTATTTTCAATCTTTCTCAACATCCCCTGGTAATAAACTTGGGCTAGCACCTCTTGTAGCATTCCTGGTCACTGCACCATTCACATACAGTAGTCCCACTGCACATGCCAATGAGTATCACATGGATTGTGGAGAGATCTTACTGCGAGTCCAGACACTTTGGGTAGTAGATTCTCTTCAGGCACTTCTACATCTTCCATAATAATCATCCCAGTAAGAGAGGCGCGTAGTGAAAATTTGCCCTCAATCTTTGGGGTAGAAAGACCTTTCATTCCTCGTTCCAATAGAAAACCCCGTATTTTGCCATCATCACATACAGCCCACACTACACATAGGTCAGCCATTGGAGAATTAGTGATCCTAAAAGAACAGCAAGTATATTGTCAATATTTGGTATGACACTCAACACAGTCCTTATAGAAATCAAGTTAAAATTCAGGTTAGCTAAAAGGCATACTTTACAGGAGAAAATACAGTGTGAAAAACCATCTCTGAACAGAGCAAAGCTTAGTTGGTATCTAATCTTCCGGAAACAAAATTTAATTCAGTCCTCTTTCCTCAAATCTGTCACTATAATTATTGGAGGCTTAAAGTTTTACTATTATTTTAAAATAATCCTAGTAGCCTAGGTTACTTCCCTGTCCTGATCCGCATACATAAGGACAAGTGCAAACCTCACCAAGTCTTGGAACCATTAAGTGTGTAGGTCTTCCTGGAAGGGTTATACTGGGCCCGAGTCTCCATGCTACCAGGGTCACTTCCGTGGTTAGGCTCTGTAAGCCCAAAACAGCCCAGCAACTCTCCTTTAGCTATGGTGAAAAAAAATCAAAAGATGAGTATAGCAACTCCCAAATTATCCTTCTCACTTCTTCACAAGTCCTGTTGTTAATCAAACAACTTCACAGGGATAAATCTGCAGTGGTACCTTGATACTCAACTGTTTTGAAACTCATCAAATTTGGTACACAACACATTTTGAGGTGAACATTTTGTCCTGGTGCTCATCCTTTGTTTGGTACTTGATGTACAAGCCAGAACTTAATTTCGATTTTAATTCAGAATAGAGCTGGAAGGGTCAAACTTGTCAGTTTCGGCTGTTTGTGATTCACCACATTATTCCTTATGGGAAATTATTCCTTATGGGTTTTTGATACCCATTGTGCCTCCCAGAACCAATTAACAATGAGAACCAAGCTACCATTGTACTATGGACTCTGGTAGGCAAAAAATTTCACAAATTCTATCAACCCAATTATATATATTATATAAATTACTTTTAAAAAGAGAGAAGTATAATTTAAACAAATAAACAACCGAAGCTATTTTAATAAACAATGTGGTAAAAAAATCAGCAAAACCAAAAAGAAAAAATTGAAGCTGGTCTGAATTACAGAGCTAAACCAGAAGATGGACAGAAAATACTAGGAAATGGGGAAGAGAACAAAGTAAATAAAACATGAAATTAAAATGTAATTTTAATAGGTAAAATAGAATGGGTAAACTATAAAAATGAAATTATTAGGGTTAAAGAAAAAGTTTTTTTTTTAAAAAAAAACCTCAACCAAATTTAAATTGAAGGATGAGGAGAATTTGGAAAAAAATTACTTCACTGTTTTTCAGAACAGTGAATTAGATACTGTAAATGCTAAAAGTGAAAAAAAGGAAGAGATTTGAGATACTCAAGGAAACAAAACAGTAACACCACTGTCTTCTATGTGAATAAAGGAGATAATTATAATTTTGTCTTGTGCAAGTTTTAACTGTTATTTCCAAAGCTTGCAAATCAAAACACTGTAAATAGGGTACTTTCTAAAATACAAAAGATAAAATAAAAATAGATAAGAAAGAGGGAATTTCTAGTACAAACAAGAACTCCTTTAAAATACTTTTAAAAAAATAAAATATAAGAACATCAATATGATTTGCGGCAAGCAAACATTTTTAGGACATACAGAATGCTGAGATATCAGCTGGCTGGATAGGAGAAGATAAAATTGGTTCCCTTCAGGATTAGGACAAATTTACTTCTGGTGAAAAGGTGGCCAACTGACTACATGCCCAGAGAAGGATCCCTGAGGGGGTTTTCCCTGGAATATAGTTGCCTCAAGTATCAACAGAAAGAACCAGCATTCCTTTAGTTGATATGACTCTCCTGGGTTAAGGAAAGTCCCTCAAGATCCTCCTGTACAACAAGGTCTGCAAGTAGCTTCAAGTGTTGTGCTTCAAAGCAGCTTGTGTGCCGAAAGCTGGGGGGTGGGGCTGCAATTAGTTCGTTGTTGAAAAAGCCATTTTGGAATTTATTTTTCAAATGGATAGTAAGTTGTGCCTTTTATTTCTTCATCATTTTAAAGGACTATTAATCTTTATTAAGCTAAAAGAGGCTCTCTAGCTATAGCCTATTATTCCTTTTTGAAGATCTGCACCATGTTGAGGATTTCTTCTTGTTAAACAAGAAAGAAGGCAGCTAAAATAAGAAAGTGTGGGCTATCTTTTTTTAAAAAATTGATGGAGAAATATAAGGGCCAAAGCTGTGGTTCTAATTTATTATTTTTAGTAATTTGTAGCTTGGTCTGCTTTGCTGTGGGTGGCTAAAACTGATGTTTATGATTCCTGATTGGTCAGCAATTCTTAAGTGACTTACAAAAAAGCTACTCTTTAACTAAAGAGAAGATGGAGGAGCAAATTATTAAAGATGTATTTGAAAAATCTTTAAATAAAATCCATCAGTTCATAGAACAGCTATGTTCCAAGGATGTTAAAAAGACTACTCAAACTACTTCAAAGATGCAAATATGTGTAGAAAGTTACCAAACCACTGAGGTAATTTCACAAGTAGCTGACAATGCAGAGGAGTCAACTGTAATTTTGGAATTTAAACCTGTCACCAATTTTTATTATGATGCTTTAAATAGAAGCCTCAACACAATTGAAAGAAGAGCTCCAAGAAAATTTGCTACTTTTAAAAGAACATGTTTGGGACTTTTTCCTCATGGATATTAACAAGGTTGTAAAATCCTTGAGAAAAAGAGAAGTTTATAAAAATTTGATAAACGTTTCAGAGGGGAAAAAAAATATTCCATAAAGACAAGCTGGAAGGAGTGACTTAAACGTAATGGGTCAATTGGAATTAGGATGGATTTTCATCAGTTTGATATTTGTAATTGAAAGAAAATCTTAATCTAAAGTTTGAAAATCTATTTTTTCCTTTATATATAATGCTTAAGTAATTCCTAAAGTTAGTAAAATATTATTGAAAGTATATTTGAAAATATCTATGTTAAGAAAAAAAGAAAAAGATGTATTAGCTTAAATAAAAATCTAGAGTTTTAAAAGAATGTATAGAAGAAAAAAAATTATTCTATGGTAACTTGGAGGGAATGATCTACATTTAATGAGTTAAATTGGTGAATTGGTGAATGTGAACTTTAAAGTATGTATCCTAAGAGGAAGTTTAAAAAAGGTGTATTAGAATGTTTTAATTTTAGAAATGTTTTTAAAGAAAAGCTTAGTGTTTTAAAATAGATGAAAAAATATTTTTCCCTTTAAGGGTAAAGAATCTGAAAGAATACAGTGAATTTTGTTAATATAAATGGTGATAGTTTATAAAGATTATTAAGTGCAAATAGAAATACATATTATTTCAACAACAACAAGATAAAGCAGTAATGGTTAAATTGACTGTTCTATTTAAAGAGGAGAATATATTTATGTTTTTTATTTGGATATCACTTCTGGATTTTGTGCTTGTGATGAAAAAAAAAGAAACTTTGACTTTGGTTTTGCCAATTTGATAGATTACTTGTTATAGAAATGTCTAGGTATAAACTAATGTGTAAAAGTAAAAAGTTGAGATTGTAATGTTGTTATCTTGTACTGTGCTAAAAAGAGTCGGAAGTCAAATCCTTTTTTTCTTCCCTTGTACCTCATATTTTCTTTCCTCCTTTCTTTTTTCTTCCCTTAATTTCCTATTTTTCTTTTTCTTTGTATTTTATACATTGATAAAACAATAAAAGTTATAGCAAATAAACATAATAAGAGGGTTAGGGCAAGTTTAAATATGATGTGAATGTACATGCATACATACATATGCATGTATGTGCAAAAGTAATAAACAAGATATAAAAACATACCAGTGTTGGTATAACTACACCAAGAAGACTGAATGCATAAGACTGCATTCAGTCTTCTAAACTATTAACTCACCCAGGCCTGGCAGATATTTCTGCTTCTGTTTTTCTGTCCCATATGCATATATAGGATGCATCACCAAAGATGACTGAACACTCATGACTGACCGATAGCCACTGTCCACCCTCTCAATCTCCCTGGCCAGGAGTCCATATGCAACATAAGTGGTCCCTGCACAGCCATAACCTAAGGCAAAAGAATGGAAAATTAATCCTCTGTGTCAAGAAATCAACTGTAACCCTCTTAGGTAACTCTTCTGAAAGATCCTACTTGTCAAATATTTAGAAAGAAACAAAAAAAGAGAGAATAATTTATTAATAATTTAATAATAGTGCGCTAATACTCCATGAAGCCTGAAACATATTTTATAATATACGTATTATATATATACACACACACACACATATACATATATGTATGTATGTATATGTATATCTACATTTACATCTACATCTATACACAAAGTAATAGTTACATCTTCAACAGTCCCTAATATGAATTAAAATCAAGTTTTACTAAGTCTCTAAAACTAGTAACCCTATTATTTCAAATATGATAAATGATTGGCAATTTCTAAATCTGGATTTTAAAATTTTGTATCCTACCTTATCCTAAGATATTATCTTATCTTAATAAGCTCTTTCAAGCATTTCACAATTCATAACAGGGCATTTAAAAACAAAATCTAATGTTTAATTTTGCAAGATAAACCATAATTAGATAGCACAACCAAAATACATATTGTTATTTTTCAAAACACTTCAAAACCATTATTCCCATTATTCTTTCATCCATTGATTTGTGTGTATATTTTCTCTTATAGGACAAATAATTAAATATTAAGTAATAAATTAAACTGCAGATAAAACTTTGAAGTCACTGACTGAATACAAATGCAAACCAGCAGAAAAAAAGAACTGATCAATCAAATAAAAGAAGTATACAAATACCTACAGTAGAAAGGTGGTGGCAATGATTTATCAAATACTTAAAGTATAGCTGAAATGGAGACATGATATATTCTGAAATTCTCCTCTCAGGAAACATGAAAAAGTTCTGAAAAATCCTCCCTTTCTGCTACAGATATAATGGGCTCACCCACTGTCATGAAAATGTTTAACAATACCTTTGATGGTTGCGCCCAAGACACCAAGGGTCCCCATCTCTGACACAATTTCCCGGTGAAAGACTAGAATGAAAATAGGAGAGAATAAAAGAATATAATTTACAACATTGTAAGCAAACCTTATTGTAAGAAATATGCATAAAAATATATTTTCCAGAAGCCTGGTATGCAACATAGAGGCATGTTATAATACTGATAAGTAACTTTGATAATTACTAGAGCCCCAAAGTCACAATTACTGAATTTACAGGAAAATCAGTATTCCATTTTAATAGCAATAGGATTTAGACTTATATACCACTTCATAGTGCTTTACAGCACTCCCTAAGCATTTTATGGAGTCAGCATATTGCCACCAACAATCCGGATCCTCATTTTACCAGCCTGGGAAGGATGGAAGGCTGAGTCAATCTTGAGCTAGTGAGAATTGAACTCCAGGCTGTGGGCAGAGTTAGCCTGCAATCGTGCATTATAGGGCAGCATGGTAGTTCAGAGGTCAAGACACTGGGTTTGTCAGCTGAAAGCTGGCAGCCCAGGTTCAAGATCTGAGCACCATGTGAGGAGGTGAGCTCCCCTCCTTGCCCCAGCTCTTGCTAACCTAGCAATTTGAAAGCATGCAAATCAGTGGTGAAATCCATATTTCTTTACTACCAGTTCTGTAGGCATGGCTTGGTAGGCGTGGCAGGGGAAGGATACTGCAAAATCTCCATTTCCACCGCACTCCAGGGGAAGGATACTGCAAAAGAGGTGGTATTTGCCGGTTCTCTGAACTACTCAAAATTTCCACTACCGGTTCTCGGAACTACTCAAAATTTCTGCTACTGGTTCTCCAGAACCTGTCAAAACCTGCTGAATTTCACCCCTGATGCAAATGCAAGTACCACTTCAATGCTCCATGACATCATGTTAGCCACAGGGCAATGGAGATGTCTTTGGACAGTGCTGGCTCAATGGTCAAGAAACGAAGATAAGCACCACCCCTATAGTCGACAACGACTAGTGGAGTAAAATCCACAGGAACCCCTACCTTTATTGCATTCTAATCACTGCATCACCACAGGGAAATAATGAATATTTAACAATACACACACAACGTATATTATTTCAAATGAGCCTTGACTCCTAATTCTGGATTAGTTCATGCAGCTTTCTTGGCGACAATTCAGAAATGGTTTGCCTTCACTATCATTCTAGGAATGAGTGTGGCAGAATAGCCCAAAATCACTAAGCTTGCTTTATGCCTAAAGCAGGATAGAAATAAGGCAAGATCTCCTGGTGTTCTTCATCACTGCACCAAACTGGCTCTCATTGATTCATACACACACATATTTTCATTTCTGATACCTAGATAGGTGTCATTATCACTTCTGAGAACTTGAGTATCTGAAAGGAAATTAAAGTATACTTAACTCAGAGATACTACCACTCCCTTTTTAAAACTGATCCAAAACAATTTACTAATTCTTCCACTGCCCCATATGCTGCTCCCATAGGGCTGCTGAATAAGTAACTTAGCTATTTAATGTATTGGCACATTCAGCAAAGGCAAACAGGAGATTCCCTATTTCTAAAGGGAGAATGTATCATAGTACATAAAGCAATAATAGACAATCTATTGCCCTACATATGTTTTGAATTTCAATTCCCATCAGCCTCTGCCCAACCAGCAGTTCCAAGGAATTGTAGAAACTGTAGCCTCAAAGTATGAAGGACACCACATTCTTAATATGAAGTTACCTTCATTTCGATTGGCCATGAGGATCCTGGGCATCAACTTTTCTTGGCAATAGGCACGAAATGAGTCCCGCATCATTATTTCTTCCGGAGTCAGGAGCCTTTCCAATTGTAGAGCATCACGCCAGTCAAACTGAGCTTTCGGAACTGGAAGAAGAAAGCTAGAGCTAGCCTAAAGAACCAAAGGACTGATAAAGAAATTCCCTCACCAGATACCATATAAGGCCTGCTAAAGTAATGGGAGTACACAGTCCAATAGTTCTCCCTACAGAAAGTAAGATGAACGCCACTGAAAAGTTGTGTAGTTGACAAGTGCAAACCTGTATAAATCTCTGCCTGGCATTACAGATTATTCTCACACAAATACGATAAGATTATTGTCCACTTTAGTGTATACAGGCAAACTGCAGAACTGCAATGATACAATTCATTTTTCTGGAAACTATGTTTTGTATTTGGAGTCTTTGCTTTGTTTTCCTTAAAGGTTAGTATGCATGACTCAAAGAGAAAAACATACTGAGGAAAATCCTTATAAGGGACAGGCTATTTTTATACATATTCATAGGTTTTTCAAGTGTTGACTTGTGGCCCTAATTAATCTATTTCACCTATCTGGTTTCATCTTGGAATATTTGAAAAGTGTGCTGGGCTGAGAGACAGCAACTTGCCTAAAGTTATCCAGTCAATTTCCCTGGTAAGGAGTGAATGCAAATCCATGTGTTTCTAGTCCAAGTCCTTAACCGTTATACTATATGGCTCTGAAATATATTTTCAGTGTTATTTATACACTGAAGTTGCCAGCTTGGTGGGTCTTATTTCTAGGAACACACATATACAGCAGTTTTATAAAATTATCAATTGTGATAGTGGCAGTAATGGTTTGTAACTTATAGAACAGAATATCTGGAACCAATTTTTGAGGGAATAAAATCTTAGTTATTTAATCAAAATCTAATCTATGTCTATAGATGCATAGATCCTTAGAAACTCACATCCTTCCTCAGACCCACCAAATTAATGACAAGGAATTAACAGTGATTGTGTATCTTATACAAGAGAGCAAACAGATTTTCAATTTTTCCCAATGGAAGGATCTATGAACTAGGAGAAACACTGTTTCAAGAGTGACTGGGGATTATGAGCTCAGATATGCAGCTCTAAATCACAATTGGCAAGACAGAATCTTTTTACCTTTCGATCCGTTCATCAAAGGCTTCCCTTCTTTTTCTGTAACACAAGCGACAAAATAAGCCAATTTCTCAACCAACTGTCTTTTGTGCTCCTTCCCCATAAAATCCAAGAATCCTAAATAGTTTTATCTATCTCTTAGCCATGCTCCTATTATCTCTACCCTCACCTGATAGCAAAAAGCAGTCACTGACCTTTTGGCACAGGTGCACTAGTGCTCTGTGCTCGAGTATCACAGAAGTTTGTTACACTGCCTCTGCATTGCAGAAATAGCCTGCTAGATAACCTTATCGCCATGGAGGATAATTTCTGGAAAAGGTCAAATGGAGAAAACTGTAAGATTCTAAGTCGTGAAAAATACTAGAGTGTTCAACTAAGTGCAATTGTCCTCCAGCAAAATGCTGGAATAGAAGAATGATGATGATACCCGTAACTCGGTTCAGTCCTGTTTATAACACAGAAGCAAGAATTAAACTAAAGCACCACATACTAAACAAACGGAATAGTTCCTAGGGTTAAAGAAACAGCCAAATAAAATGAGGGGGAAGAAATGGGAAAAGGTATTCAAGCAGTACACCCGGGACCTGTAAATTAGGAAAACAGAGTATTGATATGCGAGGCCCACTTCCAAGAATCCTATCCAAAATTGCCAGAAGGAGCAATGGGGCCTTCTGGTTTTCTTTCTGGGGGAACTATTCTCCATTCGGGGGAAAAGAGAAGGGATTCGGTCGGGGATTTCCCTTCTCCTACCAACAAGTGCTGGAAGCGCCACTGATTTCAGAGTCAGCACTTCGACCCGTAGTTTAAAAGAATACTGACCGTGACTGGGGCTGATCAAGGCTTTGCTTCTTCACGGTTTGCTCCCAGCTTTTTCGCGGAAGATTGACAGGCCGGCAGGTGAAGGGACGTCTCCTCCCGGGTTCACCACAGCCCCTCCTTAGAGGCCAGTGGACTTCGCCTGCCCTTCCTTCCGGGGGAGGCGGCGCGTTCCTCTCCCATTGGCCAGGCAGAGGAGGCGTGTGGCCACGACGCAGGCGGCGGGGTGTGTGTGTGTGTGTGTGTGTGTGTGTGTGTGTGTGTGTGTGTGTGTGTGTGAACTCAGTGATTGGGAAAAGGAGGGGAGGGAGGGAGTCCCGAAGCGGGCAAGTGCTCGGGATCTGCTGATGTGGACCCGTACCTTGGCAGGTTTTTTTTTCCCACTCAATCTTGTATTGCTGTTTATTATTTTGCTTGTTTGCCTTATTTAACACACATATAACATATTTCAAAAGTTTCAAAAATTGCACCTTTTCTGAGCTTCAATCCTGGTAAGAGCGATGCACCTTAAAGGAGTGTTTCTTTGCATAGTGTGGAGGTTCACAGACCTCCAAACTAAGGGTTTGTGTGTGCTGCCTTCGAGTCATTATTGACTTTGACGACTGTCTGGACTAGTCGCTGCTGTTTTCTTGCCAAAACCTTGGAAGTTGTTTGCCCTTGCCTGCTTTCTAGGTCTTAGAGAAAATAAGTGGCCCAAAAATCAAGCTAGCTTTGTGCCTCAAGCAGAACTGCAACTCTGGGATTCTAGCCTGGTGCCCTTGACTATTACACCAAATTGGGTCTCTTGCTTTACCCTTTAATGACATCTAATTAGAGCCTAGTTTACACCAACATTATTAGTTGTATTTTGAGGATTTCACTAACTTCATCCAGTCATGATTTTCTCGAGGTTCCCATCATTTCTCATTTTACTCTTCATACATTTGTTTGCTGTTTGATCTTTATTCTGTCTAGAATCTAGATGACCAAACCAGACTTTTGTGCTGTTATAATACATTTTGTACTCAGTCCACATTCCTTCTTTACCCATTGTTTTCTCACTCTACAGTACTTTTTTTTTTTAATCACAAGTTAGATGAGACGCAGGCCATCAGCCAGGCAGTGTACTATAAACAGGGCCTTTAGGTAGCATGAAGATTCCTTAAATATTTATTCATGACAATAAGAGCAACAAAATATAATTACTTCTCTACACTTATCATGTCTGGAGATTGGTTGCTCTTCAAGGTAACCTAGTCCCTCTTGGAAAGAAGGGGAGCAGGCAAATGCTTGTGGGGGCCAGTATGAAGAATACTGTCATGCGTCTACTGATTAAAATAACTAAAGTCTCCTTTGAACTCCCCTGGCTCTGCACTTTTACTGGAATTGATTGACGCCTGGTAATCTATGATGTGTTTAAGCCTCTTGGTCTTGAGGAAATGGACAGAATCTTTGGGGCTGTTACTTCAGTGACTTGTTTAGATCTATGTCCCTTTTCGCTGCTTAGGATATTCTGGGAGACAACATGTAGTTGGGCCTAAACAGTGGTGAATTCAGAGGTAGTCCCACCTGCATATACATAGGTGGTGCTTGCCTGTATTTAAGGGGGCTCCTTGAGAAATCATCTTTGGACCTTACAGTATTAGACAATTTTTGTTCTGCTTCCAACTTCCCCTTCTTTAGGGAGGGTTATTGAGAAACTGGTTGGGATGCAGATGCTGAAGGCCATGGAGAAAAGGATACATTTGGACCCCGTTCAGTCAGGACTCAGACCTGATTATAGTGCTAGAATATAATTGGTCACACTTGCTGAGGACAACAAATTAGCAGCTTCTTTTACCATACATAGTTAACATATGGAATTCGCAACCTCAAGTACTGATAATGGCCCTAGTTGTGATTGTTTAAAAAGGGGATTATGCAGATATGTGGAGATGAGGACTCTGGGTCCATTATGTTGTGTTTTATTTTCTTTATGGGAGACTCCACAAATCTTCAAAGTTGCCAAATTTGAAAAATGCTGACCTAGCCTAATGCTGCATAAATCTATTTTGTGACTTCTTTTGATCTAGGAGGACCATAAATCAGCACTCAATTAAAGGAACAAATGTGCTTTAGTTTGAAATGTAGATAATTTTTTAAAGGCCTGTGATAAGGGACATGAAAATCCACCCAGTGAATTATAACAAACAATGCAGGACAGTCTCTGCTCAACTGTCATTTATTCTCATTATAAAGGTTATCCATGCATCCATCTTCATGACTTCATATGACCATGGCTTTGTTCCAAATTATTTGCCATAATAGTTGTTTTTTTTTAGTCAATGCACAGCAGGGCACAAGCTATCACAGTTACCATGAAATTAAGTCGGACAAGGAGGGCCTGATGATGGAACAGCCCATGTTCAAGGCCCTGCTCTTTAAGGCAAAGACCTCTACAAGGTTGGGAACGATGACTACTACTGGTCTGGAAGTAGCAGGAGTGGAACAGGATCCGACTGAATTGAAATACATTTCTGAACTACTCTGTGGCCAAAGCAGAAAGGAGAGAGGGGAGACAGAAAAATTGATCTGTCGTAATACCATTTTACTCAATGTCTTCTGTATAAAAAGAAACTAATTAAAACACGCAGCAACCTTGGAGAGTCTGGCCCCAGAATGCTTGAGTCTTTCTTATCCATGATTGATTCTGAGACACTTCACAAGAGAATTTCAGAAACAGACTTTACAACAAGATCTGCTGAGACTTATAATTGCAATCTATGTCTATGCTATGTAGGAAAAGAAAGACTACCAGGTTAGCCATCTAAACCCTCTGGATGAAATCTGGCTACAGCTGCCAGAATTCTAGCCTGCACACAATAGCCATGCTGGTTACAAATTCTGGTACTTGTAGTCCTAACAAACCCATGGACTCTAGACTAGAGCAGGCTGCTTTAGATACTTGCTAGAGGAAACTTTATTAGCTTAACTTTCATTTTTTGTTTGATTCCATTTCAATAAGAAATTAATAAATAAATTAACTACAGGTAGTCCTGGACTTCAATCAATCAATCAGAATAGAGCTGGAAGGGATCTTGGAGGTTTTCTAGTCCAACCCCCTGCTCAAGCAGGAGACCCTATACCTTTTCAGACAAGTGATTGTCCTGTCTCTTCTTAAAAACCTCCAGGGATGAAGCACCCACCACTTCTGAAGACAAGCTGTTCCACTGGCTAATTGTCCTCACTGTTAGGAAGTTTCTCCTTAATTCCAGATTGCTTCTCTCCTTGATTAGTTTCCATCCATTGTTTCTTGTCCTGCCCTCTAGTGCTTTGGAAAATAAGTTGACCCCCTCCTCTTTGTGGCAACCTCTCAAATACTGGAATACTACTACCCTGTTTCCCCCAAAATAAGACATCCCATGATAATAAACCCAATCAGGCTTTTGAGTGCATGGCAATAATCCCAAGTATTTATTTCAGGGTTCAAAAAAATATAGGACAGGGTCTTATTTTCAGGGAAACACGGTATCATGTCTACCCTAGTCCTTCTTTTCTCTAGGTTAGCCAAACCTAAATCCTGCAACTGTTCTTCATATGTTTTTGTCTTGAAGCCTTTAATCATCTTCTTTGCTCTTCTTTGCTCTTTTTCCAACAACTCAACATCTTTTTTGTAACGAGATTACCAAAACTGGATGCAGTATTCCAGGTATGGCCTTACTAAGACTTTATAAAGCAGTACTTTGTCTTTGTCTTTGTCTTTGTCTTTGTCTTTGTCTTTGTCTTTTATTAGATTTATATACCGCTCTACTCCCGAAGGACTCAGGGCGGTGAACAGGCACAAAATAAAATACATAAATACAAAAGTTAAAAGATATAATTAAAACCAGATTAAATAATTTAGCCCAAGACAATTAAAAATCCCAAAATTTAAAACAAACTAAAATTTCGATGTAAAAGAATTTTAAAACAGAGGAGAAAATTAGGCCAGGCCAGCTTGCTGGAATAGGAGAATCTTAAGAGCATAAAGTACTAATACTTTATGTGATTTTGATTCTATGCCTCTGTTTATACAACCAAGGATTGTATTAGCTTTTTTGGCTGCTGCTGCACATTGGTGGCTCATTTTCAAATTATCATCCACTAGGACTCCAAGGTCCTCTCACAGTTATTGTTTTTGAGCCAGGTTTTGCCTAATTTGTACTTATACCTTTAGTTTTTCCTAAGTATAAAACCTTGCTTTTCTCCACATTAAATTTCATAGGCCCCATTGTTCAAGTTTTTCAGGATCTTTTTGGATCCTGAGCTTGTCTTCTGGGATTTTGGCATTTCCTGCCAGTTTACTGTAAATTTAACGAGTTCTCTTTCTATTCCCTCATCTAAGTCATTTATGAAGATATTGAAGAATACGGAGCCTAGGACGGAACCTTATTTTCCTCCATGTGGATGTAGTAATATTAAGGACTACTTGTTGAGTACAGTTTATCAGCCAGTTACAAATCCATCTGGTAATGTTGTCTATGCCACATTGTTCTAGCTTACCAAGAATTGAGCCCAAAATTTTTGTTGCTAAGCAAGACAGTTATTAAGTGAGTTTTGCCCCATTTTACGACCTTTCTTGCCACAATTGTTAAGTGAATCCCTGTAGTTGTTAAATTAGTAACATGGTTGTTAAATGAATCTGGCTTCCCCATTGACTTTGCTTGTCAGAAGGTCGCAAAAGGTGATCACATGACTCCAGGACACTGCACCCGTCATAAATATGAGTCAGTTGCCAAGCATCTAAATTTTGAACATGTAACCATGGTGATGTTGCAATGGTCATGTGAAAATAACTCACTTTTTTCAGTGCCGTTGTAACGTCAAATGGTCACTAATTTAACTGTTGTGTTGTAAGTTGAGGACTACTTGTATTAGGTAAAGCTGATTCTAACTGATGGCCTATTTCTGTCCAACCCAACAACATTTCTCTTATAACAAATTAAATAGGGAAGGAATTTTCCAAATAGTCTCAATTCTTTACAAGTAACACTGAGGTTACAGAATTGTATTTTCTCTTAAGTCCTTCAAGTGAAAGCATGATAAGCAAATGGAAAACAGGGTATCCTGCAGATATTTTTAGCAGGCATGCTATACATAAAAGAATATTTATAGATCAGTCACCTAACACAAATTTCTTTTTTTATATTTTTAATTAGAAAATTTCAGTGTTACAGAATATCCAAACTATAAAATATACAAAACAAAGATAGGAAATAGAGAAACAAGAAAGAAATTGAAGAAAAGAAAAAAACAATGGTACCTTCTGCCCTTTTTTTCTTACTGGTTAGACTGGCCAGTTTTGCCAGTTCAATTAATTTTGTGATTCAGTATTCCACTGTAGGCATTTCATTGCTTTTCCAACTTTCTGCATATAATAATCTTGCCAAGTTACTGTATTAATTACCTATATTTTTTCTAATTCCTTGCCCATAAAATTCAAGTAATCATTCTGATTTCTAGAATTAATATTTGTAATATTTTTTGCATCATGATATGAATTTGTATCCTTTTTTTTTGCTTTTTCACAAATCCACCATAAAAAGTTCCCTCCTCCTTTACACACTTCTAACACTGATTTTATCTTGTTTTATACATTTTAGACAGCTGGTTTCATATAACATCAATACATTATTTTATTTAAGCTTTCTCTTAAACCATAACACATTGTAAATTTAACACCAATGCCCCACATTTTTTCCTGCATCCATTTTATATTGTAACCAAAATGTGTAGCCCATTTTACCAATCTTTAACCTGTTCTTCCCATTTCAAATCTTAGTCACAATTTGTACATTTTAGCCAAGATCATAATTTGTACATCTTTCTATTTCAAATTTATTTTTTTCCAACTTTTCTATCTATGTTAAACCTCTTTCGTTTGATTATTAGAAAATCATTGAAAAGAGTGTCCATCTGTTGCTAATTGTTCCTTTTTCTTCATCTTAATTTCTTTTTAATAAATCTTCAACTGTTAACCATTGTTAACATTTCACAATAGCAGAGTTGGAGGTCTTCTGGTCCAACCACCTGGTCAAGCAGGAGTCTTTATATCATTCTGGACAAATGGCTGTCCAAACTCTTAAAAATTTTGGTGCTGGTGCACCAACAACTTCTGAAAAAAAAATGTTCTGCTGATTAATTGTTCTCACTGTCAGGAAATTTCTTGTTAGTTGTAGGTCGAATCTGTCTTTGGTAATTTTCCATATGTTACTTCTTGTCTTGCTTTCAGGTGCTTTGGAGAATAGGTTTCCCACCCTCTTCTTTATGATAGCCCCTCAACTATTGGAAGACTGCTATCATGTTACCCCTAGTCCTTCTTTTAGTTAGACTAGACCCATGATGGCGAACCTATGGCACGTGTGCAAGAGGTGGTACGCAGTGCCCACTCTGATGGCATGTGAGCTGTCGCCCCAGTTCAGCTCTGCTGCACATGCGCATTGGCCAGCTGGTCTTTGGATGTCTGCTGTGCATGCGCGGTGTGTGTGTGTGTGCGTGCCATGTGTGTGTGCGTGGGGGCAGGGCGCATGGGAGCGCATGGACGGGCAGGGCGCATGCAGGGGGCTGTGTGCGCATGCACGGGGACAGGATGCATGTAGGGGGGCCACACACACATTGTATTTTGGGGGGTTGGGTGTACGTGCATTCATGCGCACTTTGGGCACTTGGTCTGGAAAAGGTTAGCCATCACTGGACTAGACATACCCAGTTTCTGCAAGTATTCTTCGTATGCTTTAATCTCTAGAGCACAGATCACAAACTCTATCATGTCACATGATGTACATGTCACATGATGTATCATGATTGTGATGTTTTTTGCCTTTGCGGAGCTGGGGTGGGTGTGGCCTGCACATGATGCATCCCACCCAAGGGCTGCCTGTTTGATCACCCCTGCTCTAGAGTCTCAATATTTTTTTGTACTGTAGTAACTAAAATTGGATGCAGTATTCCAAATCTGGTCATACTAAAGAGTATAAGCACATTTCATTCTTTATTTTTTTCTTCGGTAGAAAGTTTTTTGTGCAATAATCATTTTGGGCCAAATCCAGACTTATATTTTATCCATCCCAGTGGTGAAATCCAATTTTTTTTACTACCGGTTCTGTGGGCGTAGCTTGGTGGGCTTGGTGTGGCTTGGTGGGAATGGCTTGGTCATCGTGGTGGGGAAGAATACTGCAAAATCCCCATTCCCTCCCCACTCCTGGGGGAAGGATATTGCAAAATCTCCATTCCCACCCCACTCTGGGGCCAGCCAGAGGTGGTATTTGCTGGTTCTCTGAACTACTCAAAATGTCCACTACCGGTTCTCCAGAACCTTTCAGAACCTGCTGGATTTCACCTCTGATCCATCCTCTTAATGACATATTTTTCAGGTAATGATTTTTAAAAATTAAATTTCTTTCTCACAGTCTGGCAAGTCAACATATCCAAAGAAGGAAAGTATCAACAAATGAAGGCAAATATATGTTTTCCAGGATAATAGTACACTCTGCTAGAGATAAGTTTCCTGAGGATGGGCTCCAGCATGAATCCAATAGCTTGGAAGACTAAACTTCTGGTACCGGTGACCAACCCAGATTGGATCCTGCAAAAGTATCAGTGTTATACATTCACCTTGTATAAAATAAACACTTCTATTCATCCCCAATTTGAGTTTTTAATATCATGGCAGACCACATTTTAGCACCTGCAGCTTATCTCTTTATTAAAGAACAGCAGTTGGATTCTGCATGTCACCTGTTCATTTATTTTATCCCTTGAAAATAATTAAAGACACAATCCAATCCAAGTGTGCATGCTTGAAGTTAGGAACTTTTCTCCATCCTCACATAATTGCTGTGTTCAGAGTTTACATACCCTTGCTTAACCATAGTTTACTCGATTCCTGCATGTTTCTTCATTCATACTAAATCATAAATGAATCACATTAGTTTGCTAGTCTAAGCCAGCCCTGCCTTAAGACTTTTATTCCTGTCCACAACTGATCTTCCTTTCAATCCCATTTGCAAGGGCCAATGCAACCCTCTTTTCAAAGTGTCTCTCCTCTCAATGGCAAGTCAGCATTAGCCCTCAGTACTGTATCAGAACCCAGCCTGCTGCCAGACCCCTCTGAGACCTCCTGATACAAACCCAAGACAAGCTGTTAATCTGTATTTATGCTTTTCCCCAGATGAAAGCTGCCCACTCTTTTGGCTGTCCTGTCCTTGCACAGCAGAGTTGCAGTCCAAAATACCAGCTGGAGGCTGGTGTGGCTGAGGGAGGCAAGATGAAGGTTGAGTCCACAGTCTAACTCCTACACACACTTCTGGAGGACTCCTCCGTTTGCTTCTGGCATCATTAGAGTCAGCCATGCCAGAAGAACTGAGGGCTTCTTCCAAATGCATGCTTAGTCATGAAGCCATTATCTCTCAGTTTCCATTCCCCATATGCAAGTAGGGATTAGGATCATATATCTTATCCTGAGAATTGCTCTCCATGTAGGAGTGAAAAGAAATCAACTCTTTTTTAAAGACTTTAACATATGAAAAGTAGTAAGGCACACAGATACAGTAAATGACCATCATTGCTGGGGGGGGGGGGCATAGGTTTTTTATCCATTAGCTAGTTTTATTAACTGTCTAAGTGCTGGATTTTCTTGAAAACTTAATATGCAATTTATTTAGAAAAATGACTAAACTGGGGAGGTAGGAAGCACTTTGGGGGCTTCAAAGAGAAATAGTGGAAAACAACTCATTTGTCAGCTTCAGGGAAATGGGTGTTTTGTGGTTGATATATACCATTGCAAATAAAACTCCCCCCACCCCACCCCATGCCTGTAGTCTTTTTCTGATAGCTTGCACAATATGAGCCATGAAGGTTCATTTCCCTTATAATCAACGGAGTATGTATTTTTATTTCTTATACATTACTGTATTGCCTTCTATATTATGAATGTTTCTCCAAGGTTCCCTTTCATTCATGACCTTAGTCTGCTGATATTTGGAGCTAGAGGGTGTAGAAAAATTCTTTCAAAACTCAGTAAACCAGACTACTATAAATTTGCATATGTAAAACTGGTGATTCACTCATTCCCTGTTAGATCTGCAGATAGTTTTCTTAAGAGACATCCCAAAGCTCTTACTTTACCAAGACCTTTTTGTAACTAGAGCCCCTGGAAGTTAGTGAGGCATTCTAGGTGTATATTTTAAAAATTGCATTATGTATTGCACAAAGTCTTAAAGGGCTTTCATAGGCAATCATATAATCTTTATTGAAATATAATCCAACTAAATTTAATGCAATTTACTTCTGAGTAGATACATATGATTGCAGGCTAATCCCTGATGGGTTTTAAATTGCCATTTTTGGGTACTAAACAATCTTCCCCCCCTCCCCATAACATGGCGATGAAAAAATATTTTTACTAATAACCCTAAATGCTGAAAGCATCTAGAAAACTACAAATTATATGCCTTCCTTTATATTTATAACATGCATAACAATATATAACATATATTATAGTTTGATCTTTTTTTTTACTTCAACGGTCCAAATTAGAACTGTTTGGTCCGCATTATTCCTTTCAGGGGGTAATATATTTTATTTGTAATAATTTTATTTTCTAAATAAATACATATAAATAACACACACACACACATATAAATACACACATGTATGTATGTATGTATGTATGTATGTATGTATGTATGTAAGTATATAATATATAAATAAACAAAAGGTTATCACCGACTGAACTGAATTCATCCTTATCTCTCTTATTTAAAGAAAGTAACTACTAAATGTCCTGCAAACAAGTTGATTAATCCTAATCCAGCTGCAGCTAGCCACACCCCCTTCTTTTGATTGGTTTAGGTAGCTTCATTTAGTCTTCTGTCTTGTTCAAACTGACAAAGAAAGGAAAGAATTAAAAGAAGAAAAATATTGATGGTGACAACTAAAGTAGAAAGGTTTGCTCTTAAAGAGGGAAGAGGTGATGTTTGGGTGGGGATGATGTTTATATGAGAGAGTAACAGCAAATTTTTACATCTAAGTAGTGTGTAGCTAGGAGTAAGCAAATATTTGAAAGGTGTGATGCTACCCTATTAATTTTTCCTTCTTTTCTTTCAGGGATATAGCTTTTTAATAAGCCATGGCTTTTGTGGAGGCTGTGTTACCCCCAGCTGGTATCCTGGGGGGAATTAACAACTTCCAGGATATACAATCTGAAAGTTTCCAGGTGAGAAGTTGTGGGGGATACTGGCTGGCTGGTTGAAGGTGTCCTCTGATAAGAATTAAAAATGTCTGAAGGGAAGGAAGGTGGTAATAAGTATAGGCTCCCAGCTGGACCCAGTCTGTTTCTTACAAAATCAAGGTTTATTTCTAGAACAGATGTGACAAGGTATTTTAAACCTTTGCATTTTAGGAGTTCTCTTTAGCCAGATGGTGGAAAGAGTAGAAGGCATTATTAGTCTTACTCCATTATAAAGAAAGCAGTAGAACAGAAAGTTTGAGGCACCAAGTTTTCCTTCTGAAGGGAAGACAGGATATAATGCTGATTAAATAGATAGATAAATAGAAGTTGGTGATTTTGGGGTACTTATGCTTGTTTAAGCTTAAGTGCAAAAATGTGAAGAATTGTTTGCATGTTTAGAACATATTTCATGATGATAGTCTGTCTGGGAGAGATAATGTTATGTAGTTTTAGTGTGTTTTTCCCACCTTAAATTAAGAGATGTGTGTGCAGACCTGGTAGATAAGACCCACACAACTAGCTAGAGCTAGAGTCTCTAGAGTCAGTGGGTTGCATCAGTGGATATAATGTTTCTCAGAAGGAACTTTCCTGAAGTCTTCTGGAACTCCTGATATAATCTTGTAATCAATGTGAAAGGAGCAAAATGGCCCTCCTCCCATTGCCTGTATTTATTGTTTGTAAGACAAATGTATTCATGATTAAACCATGTTTTAACTGAATAAAATACTGTAGCCACACTGGCTGAACTACAAACTAATTGTAGGAGCTGAATTCACACTTCATGCTAACTTGCAATTCATGCGCAGCTTTATTGACCTTACATTGATTATGCATCATAGTTTATTTTTAAAGTCAGTTTCTCCAAGTTTTTATTAGATCAAACTATATAGAAGAGGAGACTGCCTAAATTGCAAGGAATTATAAGCTGTCCTTTGACGCTTATGGTGGGATTAAGTTTTTAATAGGGAGGAAAAGGGACCTTGTTGCACTAGGAAAGCAGAAGTTAGAAGAAAAAAACATAGTTTGAAACGGCCAAATTCCAAGCAGAAGCCATTGTATTACAGTTGTTATATGTTAATTGAAATGCTAATGTTAATTGAAGCGCACACATGCTTTATGTTACGTTTTTGTACAGTAACCCATTTTTTTAAATGTAGTTTATCCATAAAGAAAAATATTACATACTTACAAAATAATAGTTGAGTGATAAATATATTTTAGGCCCAATAAAATGTGGCATGTGGTGTGCAGAATTCATCTTGAGGCAGATCTTTTTTTAAAAAATAGGAAAACAAGGAATTTAAAAAATAGGATGGGAATCTGTCCCTCTGACCTGGAGAAGCCAAAAACTCTAGCTCACACATTTCTTGGATTAGCATCTTGCATCCTACTCCTGTAATTCTACTTATGAATAGTAGTATCTGTGGTTCTATGAACAGTTTGATTTGCTTCTTACTGTAAAGGAGCTCTAATATCTCTAGAGGAGTTGCAGATTTTCTTTCGGCTGCCATTGCTTCACACAGGAAACTAATATTACTAATACTATTAATATTAATACTATTAATAAACACTATTATTTATATACATATATATAATATGTTTATATTATATACTCTTAACCTTAATAGGTTATATACATGGATATACATATTACTTCATAATATTTAGTATGTAGAGTTTTCATCCACAAAATAGTTTTATAATCTTGTCGATTAGTTTTTAATACTAAGTTTTCCTAATGTTATCTGCATTTATAGCATAGTGTCTATGCTTTTAATTTCTCCTTTGTAGCATCTCATAATTTTATAAAATGGTGGTCAGGGGTCATAATAAATTTAAAGTGATACTTTATCATACATTTTGTAGTTGCAAGTCAGAACCTGAATACAAGCAATGGAGATACTGCATTTATGGTATCAGATCCAATTTTGGGAAGAAATAAAATAAATTGCTGTTTCTGTATTGATTACCCTGCTATAATAATACACATCATAAATAGTTTTATTCTACTTTATTTATTCAATCCGTCTTACAATCATGTGATACTCTTCAAAGAACAAATGTTAAGTATTCTACTCTTCTAATCTGTAGTCCTTGAAAGTCTAGAGTAGAATAGCCATAGGATGCTGTCCAAGCCTGAATGTTTCTGTTGCCTGTTTCTAAGGGCCGGTGAGATAAGTAGTATACAACTTCTCCCAACTGCAAGGCAGAAACTTATGCAGCTCTGTGATAGTGGGCTTCTTATCTCCACCTTAACTCCAGCCTGTGCCTGCCCTGGCTTCTGAAGCTCATCCATCACAATTTTTGTGACCTACTTTTGTCTTTCAAATAGTGAAAGGCACTTACTACAAGAAGTCTATCAAGAGTGCTTTTTTCTCCCCCCAGCTTCTACCTGCATTTCATACCTGGAACGCAATTTATTTCATGAGCAATTTACTTGCTTTCTAGTGGTGGAAGACCGAAGACTGCCCTGAAACTCCATCTCTGGAGTTCTTGGAGTCGAACCAACCTGAGGGGATCCAGCAAGTCAAGCAGGAGCATGAGGAAGCCTATTGGGATCTCGACTTTCTCATAAGAAATTTTTCTACCTCTGGGCAAAATGCCGGTCTTTCTCAAGTTGACCAAGAGGACCAGATCTCGATGTCTGCTATCTCTCAGACAGTGTCAGTTGAGGAGGAAGTCAGAGAAAAGCTCCCAGGAAGCCTCAAGGTTCCAGAAGTTCCTGGTCCTTCAAGCTCAGAAGTCCCGTTCTTGCTAAAAGAGAACTCTGTGAACTGTACCCCGGTTCTACCCGGTTATTTCCAGGATATAATAGAGCCCAATAAAGGTCTAGTATTTTCCAACAATCAGTTGTCACACTTTGCCCAGGGAGATTCTATGGCTCTTGCCGCAGCAGGGCAACAGCCCAGGGAGCCCAGACAAAGATCTCATGGGCAATATTATCATTTAACCTATGAAACCCCTGTACAGCCAAGTCCTCACTTGCTAGGCAAACATGCTTCTTACAATCAGCTTCCATCAACTGCAGTGGCTTCCCAGCTGCCACACTGCAGTCTGCTGAATGGTTACCATCCTTTCTCCCATAGTCCATATCAAGCCCGAGTTCAAATGTACCAGGCAGATTCTGTTCTCCATGCTCTGCCACTCCTTGGTTTCAGGAAACCACCTTCACCTATTAGAGAAGCTATAGCCAAGCCAAAGAAGGGACACAAACAATGGCCCCACAAGCGGCCTGCTAGTCACATGTGCAGTCATCCCAGTTGTGGGAAGACATATACCAAGAGCTCCCATCTCAAGGCTCATCTTCGCACACATACAGGTAAGAAAGAATGATATAGAGGCCGGGTGCAGCTGGGTGTTGGATCTTGGGGCATTTTATCCTCTGCTCTGGGGCCTTAGAAATTGCTCACCTGTTGAGTCTACCTCTAAGGGGGTCACCACATAATGCAACATGCAAACCTTCGATATTCAGCAGACCCAGCAGAATATCGAAGGTTTGGATGTTGCATTATGTGATGGCCCCCTTACCCTGAGACTTGGGGAGGGAGGTGTGGGAAATCCTGTAATTTGGGGCTGCTTATTTCTTCAAAATTCTGTGCATGGATGTTAACTGTAACTTAAAATAATAACCCTCCTTGGGTTCAGTGGTAGCACAAGGACATAGTGGTACTATTTGTTTTACAGGAGAGAAACCATATCACTGCACTTGGGAAGGATGTGGTTGGAAATTTGCCCGTTCAGATGAGCTGACTCGCCATTATCGTAAACACACAGGACAGCGTCCATTCAAGTGTCGCCTCTGTCAGCGTGCTTTCTCCCGTTCGGATCACCTCTCTCTGCATTTGAAGAGACATGTGTGACAAATATAAACATTTTGGACTGCAATGGATGGTCTAACTCACAAGGGAATCATAGTGGGATAGTGATTATGGGATGAGGGGGGTATCTCTGCATGTTTCCATTTCCTACAAAGAAGTCACACCTGCCTCTGCCCCTGGTAGTATTAAGCCAAGAGAATGTAATGGAGACTAGACCTGGTTGGGCTCCCAGATGGAAGAATTTTGGAATCTCAGCTGTATTATTCTATCGCTACTAAAAACTCATTTATATGATAATCATATTTTGAAACCTAAATTGGGCACTTGCATGTCTTTTTCTTCCTATTAAATAGTATTCCAGACCACAAAGATATTGTCATCTACTGTAGGATATATAAGAACCTTTTGTATTTCATTGTCCTTGCAGTAAGAAGAAATCATTTTTTCCATAGTCTAAAACATTCCTGAAGGTATGGTCTACTTCGGTTTAATGCCAGAGATATGAGGAAGGGATCTAAGGCAGCAGTGGAGCCAAAGCAATTGGTCTAGTGCATTCTTCGATATATTTTCTGAATAAATGAAATTGGGATAAGGGCTAGGTCTATAGCTAGCAGTATTACAACGAATGCATTGAAGTTTCCATCATTGGCAGATCCTGGAAATGAGTTTTATCTTTATCTTCTATTAGGATCAAATGTTGAAGGAGCTGATGGAGTAGTCCTTTTCCCCTGGGCTAAAAATTAAGGGTACAAAGGAATTCCTTTATTGTATCTGGCAGTTTCATAAGTGAAAATGGGCACATCTGCATGTATCAAATTGTTATTCCTTTTTATTATGTTTTTGTATCTATCAAAGTGAACAACTATGATGCAAAGGAGAACACAGCTCAATTTTTACAGTTGTGTGCTGAAGAGTGTAATGCAAATTAGACCAGCTGAAAAAGCCACTACTCAATGTCAAATGAGCCTTGGTTCTGTTACTTTAATTGTGGGTTCACAATGCTAAGTCAAAATATGAGTTACATATTTCTGGCATAATATTATGCCACCCAGTAGGTGTGACTTCCATGGCTCATGGCTTAGTATATTATGTATATTATTCAGTAAACCATGCATAATAAACCATTCTCATTCTCAAGGTTGACTCAGCCTTCCATCTTTTTGAGGTTGGTAAAATGAGGACCTGGATTGTTGGGGGCAATATGTTGACTCTGTAAACCGCTTAAAGAGGGCTGTAAAGCACTTTCTAAGTGCTATTGCCTGTTGTGTTTCATGAATCCAGCCAATGTATAGTTGCTCATCTTGTTCAGCTGATATGGTGTGAAAAGCAAGACACATTTGGGAAATTGCTATGCAAAAGATCTCAGCTGTTATCTGAATGCTTAGATGTAGCTCCAAGATGACTGATCATCATTTGTAAATTTGGCATTTTGAGAAGGAACAAAACTTACTAGCTGTTCTGAGCTGCCACAGGTCTACAGCAACAAAGTCTTATTCTTTGCATCAAAAGAAAAGCTGCAGCCTTTTTTATTTTTTATTTTTTTTAAGAAGGAACAAGTTTTCCTATGAATTTGAAGAAGCTGCAGCTGAGCCAATACTTCAGAGTCACTGGTTTCCTCAACAACAATAATCATGGAAATATTACTTTTGGACACCTCCAAATACTGGCTCATCTTGCCTCTCTTACCCTCCACAGTAGTTATGAGCATTAATAGTCTCACTCTTGGGAGGACCCCTGGTCCGTGAGATAGGAGCGCAGACATTTGAGCAAGCACTCTGCCACTTCTTTTCACTCTGGGTTTGTTTTTGCAATGCAGGATACCATAAGGGGGCTCAACTAATCTATATCTTCCCTCCTAAAGAGAGATCTGATGGTGTCAACACATATGGGACCCAGGTTTTGAGGTGGGGTAAGGAAAAATTCCTGGAGTCCCTTGGCATGTCATTGGGGTTCACTTCAATATGAAATTGCTTATCCCATAGTTCAGGAAGAAATGCCACAAAGTAGTTGTTGCTACAGTTCCAGAATTCCCTCCAAGATAATAGGTGAAAAAGCCTAATAGATTTTGCCTGCCTTAGACTGCTGGGCTAAAAGGGGAATGTTAACTGAAGCACTGAAAATGATTTAATTACAAATTAACAAGAATTGGAAGGGACCTTGTAGGTCATGTAGCCCAACCCCTCCACCCCCCCCCCCCGCCCAAGCAGGAGACCCTACACCATTTCTGACAGATGGCAGTCCAATCTCTTCTTGAAAGTCTCAAGTGATGAAGCTCCCACAACTTCCGAAGGCAACTTCTGTTCCATTGGTTGATTGTTCTCACTGTCAGAAAATTTCTTATTTCTAGGTTGAATCTTTCCTTGTTCAGTTTCCATCCATTATTTGTTGTCTGGCCTACAGGTACTTTGGAAAATAGCTTGGCCCCCTCGTCTCTGTGGCAGCCCATCAAATATTGGAAAACTGCTATCCTGTCTCCCTGGTCCTTCTCTTTATTAGACTAGGCATGCCCAGTTCCTGTAACCATTCTTCATATGTTTTAGTCTCCAGTCCCCTAATCATCTTGGCAGTGGTGGGTTTCAATTTTTTTTACTACTGGTTCTGTGGGCATGGCTTGGTGGGCGTGGCATGGCATGGCTTGGTGGCATGGCTTGGTGGGCGTGGCAGGGGAAGGAAAGTATAAAATCTCCATTCCCACCCCACTCCAGGGGAAGGATACTGTAAAATCTCCATTCCCTCCCCAATCCAGGGGAAAGTTACTGCAAAATCCCCATTTCCTCCTGATCAGCTGGGACTTGGGAGGCAGAGAATAGATGGGGGCGGGGCCAGTCAGAATTTTTACTACCAGTTCTCCGAACTACTCAAAATTTCTGCTACCGGTTCTCCAGAACTGGTCAAAACCTGCTGAAACCCACCTCTGCATCCTGGTTGCTTTTTTCTGCATTTTTTCTATAGTCTCAACAACTTTTTAATAGTGTGGTGACCAAAATTGGATGCAATGGTGTGGTCTTACTATAGAGTGGTATTAGTGCCTCACTTGATCTTGATTGTATCCCTCTGTTAATGCAATTTAGGATTGCATTGGCTTTTTTGGCTGCTGCTGCACACTGCTGGCTCATATTTAGCTGGTTGTCCACTAAGACTCCAAGATCCCTCTCACAGTTATTGCTATTAAGCCTGGTTTCACCCTGTCTATATGTGTACTTAAGCATTTAAAACTGTTTCACTCATGGTCTGCTGGATGTGAGATGGGGCCAATGAAAAACCTATTGCCAGGACGGATTGGCTCTGGGATTAGGGCATGCCTTATGTTTGAGATGCATTGGAAGGTAGAATGGTAATGCTTGGCAGTTGGTTGCCAAGCAACATATTCCTATGTGATGGCAACTGGCCTAGGTAGAAGGTATATTTGATTGGCTGATTTGGTCACTAACGGATGTCCTGATGAATCTGACCCTGAGTGGCAGGTACCAGGTAAAGGCCTCAGTTTCACAACGCACAGACAAACATGCAAGTTGACCATACAAAAATATGACATATATCTGGCCAATTCTTCCAGACTGCATTTGTTATTTTTGTAACATGTTTGTATGCATTGGATCACATGCACAGAAATTTTGGGGTGTCCTCTAATGTAGTGTGTCTTCAATATTTCTAAATGCTTGAATAGTTTGATCTTTTCTTTTTCAGGGTCTCCAATCCATGCTTGCAAATGTATTGATTTTCTCTAAGAAAGAAATTGCCCAACTAAGGCATTGTGGAACATGAATATGGCACTGAGTCGAAGCAGCAAACTCAAGCAAAGAAGTCCTGGGTGTGTTTTAACAACTTTTCTTTGCAGCCTGATTGTGAGCAAGAGCTAGTTGTAAATATGGGATTTGGTCAGGCCATGGGAAATATGTTACGGAAAACAGATATCTTTAGCATACTGAATAGAGAGCAGTGCGGATCAAACTAGATATTTACACTTGTCTCTTCCCTGTACAGGAATAGCAATACCATTACCAACAATGGAACCATTTGGGGCTTTTCATACAGGTAGAAGAAACAAATTCAGCTTTCAGGAAGTACAGTGGATATAAAAAGAACATATTTTTATTAAAATGCAAAGTTTTTGAGATGTAAAAATCAAACCAAGATAAATAACTTCAGAATTTTTCCTCCTTTAACATACTGTAAGCTGTACAATAGAACCATCTGGGGCTTTTCATAGAGGTAGAAGGATCTAGACCCAGTTTTGTATAATGGTTACCATTTTAGACAGATTGGAGAGATCCAGGTTCAGGCTCAGAGTCCCGTTCAACCGTGGAGTTGGGTGACCAAATGAGCCAACAGTACCTTTCTGAGGACAAAATGGGAGATGTTTGATGTATATTGCCTACAGCTCTTGGACAAATTACAATAAAACAATCTCTTTGTTTCCATATATACTCCCTGTTTAGCCAAAGAAGCTTTTATCCCACTACACATCATATTAGAAATATGGGGAGGAACACTTGATTCACATTATTCCCTTTTGATTTCAATTACTCCACCCTCTCTTATCTTCTCTTTATATAAAGAATAGCAATAGCATTTAGACTTAGATATCACCCCATAGTGCTTTACTACACTCTCTAAGCCGTTTACAGAGTCAGCATATTGCCCCCAACAATCTGGGTCCTCATTTTACTGACCTCAGAAGGATGGAAGGCTGAGTCAACCTTGAGCCAGTCAGGATCGAACTCCTGGCTGGGAGTAGAGTTAGCCTGCAATACTGCATTCTAATCTCTGCACCACCAGGGCTCTTAAAGAAAATGTTAAATATGCATGGGCAAAATATGTTGGCTTCATCTTCACACAACAAATTTTTAAAAACCCTCTGTAATTGAGTGAATATGGTCAGTTTTAATTATAACCAGCTGTTTCCCTGAATGAGCAGACAGTATGTATTTAACAAGTTACAGACAGACAAATGCTTAGATAAACACAGAACCTTGAATTTTTAGCCAACAGAAAAGATTGGCAATAAGTTTAAATCAGAACAAGAAGGAACATTCTCATAGTATATAAGAAAGGAAGGAACAAATTCAGCTTTTAGGAAGTACAGTGGATATAAAAAGAACATACCTCTATTAAAATCGAAAGTTTTTGAGATGTAAAAATCAAACTAAGATAAATCACTTTAGAATTTTTCCTCCTTTAACATATACTGTAAACTCTACAAGGGGGAAAATGAAAACAATCTTACAATAACATTGCATAAGAGTGCACATCCTCTTATAAATAAATTGAATTAATCACATTCAAACTGATATTAAATAGTAATGCACACCTGCCATCAATTAAAATGACTGATCAAGACCTATAAAGTTCAGCTGTTGTAGTAAGATTTTTCTGATAGTTACTCAGTTGCTTCTTACAGCAAAAGCCATGGTCTGCTAAGAGCTTTCAAAGCATCAAAGGGATCTCATTGCTGGAAGGCAACAGTCAGGAGAAAGGTACACAAAATTTCCAGGGCATTTAGAGGGGGAAATGAAAATAAAAAACTTACAATAATGCAAACTTAAACTAGTACTTTGTGGAAGCACCTTTTGATTTTATGACAACATCCAGACTTTTGGAGTAGGAGCCTATCAGCATGGCACATCTTGCCTTGGGAATCTTTGCCCCTCTTCTTTGCAAAGGTGCTCTAAATCTGTTAGTTTGTGAGGGCATCTCCTGTGCACAGCCCTCTTCAGGTCACCCCATGACCTGGGGTTTTCAATTGGATTGAGGTCTGGCCTTTAGCTGGGCCATTCCAAAACTTTGATCTTCTTCTGGTGAAGCTATTCTGTTGTTGCTTTGGAGGCATGCTTTGGGTCATAGTCATCTTGAAAGGAGAAATTCTTCATTTTCAGCATTTTCGCAGAGGCCTGAAAGTTTTGTGCAAAATTGGCTGATATTTGGAACTCTTTATTTCCCTCTATCTTGACTAAAGCCCCAAGTTCCAATTTCAGAAAAGCAGCCCCAAAGCATAATAATGCCACCATGCTTCCCTGTGAGTATGGAGTACTTTTGGTGATGCATTCTGTTGCACCAAACATAGTTTTTGGTATTATGGCCAAAAAGTTCAACCTTGGTCTCATCAGACCATAACGCATTTTCCCACAGTCTTTTGTTAGACTTGATGTAGGTTTTGGAAATTGTAGCCAGGCTTGGATGTTTTTCTTTGTAAGAAAAGGCTTCCATCTTGTCACCCTACCCCATAGCCCAGACATATGAAGAATATAGGAGATTGTTGTCCTGTATACAGTGGTGGGATTCTGCCGGTTCTAGGGGGTTCGGCCGAACCCTTTGTTAAATTGCTGGCTCGCCCCGCCCCTTGCCCCACCCCTCCGCACCACTATTTATTGCCAATAAATAGTGGTGGGCGAGGGGTGGGCGAACCAGCAATTTAACAAAGGGTTTGGTGTTTTTTTGTAACTTTATTGGCCTGTGGAGCTTCAGCATAGGCTAATTAGCCCTTGCTTAGATCGGCCTCCCGACTCTCAGCTGATTTGCTCTCAGCTGTTTTGCTCAGGGCTCTGCTGCTTGCTTGCAAAGAGTGCTGGAGCAGATTTTTTTTCCCCTAGCTATGCTGAAAAACGAAACAGAAAGTAAAGCAGGCTGTTGGCTTTGCTGTTGTTGCAACGTTGGAAAATTAGGCAGATTTCTTTTCTTTTTCCTCACCAAAAAAGGTAGGTGCAAACAATGGGAAATTTAGGGGAAAAGAGGAGAGTTCAAGATTTTAAAACACAAAAGAAAAAAAGCTCTATTTAACTAGGGCAGCGGTTCTCAACCTGGGGGTCGCGACCCCTTTGGGGGTCGAACGGCCATTTCACAGGGGTCACCAAAGCCCTCTCTTGCCCCCCTCCCCATGCCTTCACTCACCCTCACCCTCTGCCGGATCGCCGTTCGCTGTTCGCTTACCCCGCCCACTCCCAATCTATTGCTGCCTCCTGAGTCCCAGCTGATGGCTAGAGGGAAAAAAACTGTTTAAATTCTTGCCGCGGGGCTGCAAAGGGCCGCCCTACAGCTGATCAGTGTTAAAAGAAAACAAATGAGTAGACCGGTGCCTGCAAAAATAGAAAAAACAGCCCCCTTCAGCTTCAGCATAGGTTAATTACCACAAGTTGATTAGATCGGCCTCCCGACTCTCAGCTGATTTGCTCTCAGCTGTTTTGCGCAGGAGTCTGTTCTCTGTTGCTAGCTGCAAAGAGAGCTGGAGCAGATATTTTTTCCCCTAGCTATGCTGAAAAAGCGAAAGCGAAAGTCAAGCAGGGTCTTTGCTGCAACGTGACAAAATGAGGCAGAGAGAGATTTCTTTTTCTTTTTCCTCACCAAAAAAGGTAGCTGCAAAACTACAAACAATGGGAAATTTAGGGCAAAAGAGGAGGTTCAAGATTTTAAAACACAAAAGAAAAAAAGCTCTATTTAACTAGGGAATTGTAATAATTGAAATACTATTAATTGTATATTGTGTTGAAAGCAGAAATGGTTAAGTTGTGGTTTGGAGGAATATATGGGGGAAATTATTTGGTTTATTATTATTGGTAAATATAATTAATTAATTTGTAAGGAATTGGATTGCATGAAAATAATTGGAATATTCATGTTCATATTGATTAATATACAAAAAAGATAGTTATATAACTAATTGATTTATATTAAAATGTTGAATTTGTATTAAACAACTGTATTACATAATTACATAATTAACCAATGTGAGGATGGATATAAAAATAGATGACAATGGGAAGGGGTATAATATAGAATAGAAGGGAAAAATTGAATTTGATTAAGATAAGAGATAAGGATGAAGGGTAATATTGTTTTTTTTTAAAAAATAGATGAGGAATAAATATGGCAAAAAGGAAATAGAGAAACTGTAAATTTAACTGAAATGACTAAACACTGTTTAAATTTGTGAACCCGCCAAATACTCTGTTCAAAGAAAATACATTGTATAGTTTGTATGTGTGTTTCTAATTATTGTTATTTATTCATATTTGTTCTCTTTTATTCTTTAAAATTTAACAATTCATTCTTTATCTTAATATCTTTATATTTGTTTGGGGTTGGCTTTCTTCCCTTTCATCTTTTTTATTGTACGCAATCTTTCTCCTCAAACCTACCACCTCTCTCTTTTCTTTCCTTCTTACTTTCTCTTCCCCCCCTTCTTTTCCTCCCTACTTCCTCTTCCTTTCTCCTTCTCCTCCTCTCTTCCTCCCTCTCTTACCCTCACTCCTACTCTAATTTTCCTTCCCTTCATTCATCCCTCTCTATTGCTGTATCCTTTTATGCATATGGACTACTCAGAGGGCTGAAAAAGTTATTTTTGACTGGTCCTCACACTTTTGACCAGTCCTCGAACTTACGACTGTCCTCACATTTTACGTTTTTGCCCTATCTTGTCACCATGGTGAAGAGAAGCAGTTGTGAAATGAGTGACACGGTTGTTAAGAATGCTACAATGGGCATAAATGATGACCAGTCATAAGTGCGAAGACCGGTCAAAAGTGCGAGGACCAGTCAGAAATGACTTTTTTCAGCCCTCTGGGTAGTCCTTTTGTGCATATGGACTACTCAGAGGGCTGAAAAGGTTATTTTTGACTGGTCCTCACACTTTTGACCAGTCCTCGAACTTACGACTGTCCTCACATTTTATGTTTTTGCCCTATCTTGTCACCATGATGAAGAGAAGCAGTTGTGAAATGAGTGAAATGCCGCAACGGGTATAAATGTGAGGATGGTCATAAGTGCAAGGACCGGTCAAAAGTACGAGGACCAGTCAGAAATGACTTTTTTCAGCCCTCTGTAGTCCCTATGCAGATAGCCATGCCTACTGGTCACATGACCAGCTAGCCATGCCCACCCGGTCACATGACCACCAAGCCACACCCCCAACTAAGCCATGCCCACAGAACCGGTTGTTAAAAAAATTGAATCCCACCACTGCCTGTATAGTACATAGCCAGTACTTGCCAAACATTCCTACAGCTCCTTTAATATTGCTGGAGGACTCTTAGCAGCAATTCTTATTTTCTTGTTGTATTTTCATCAATTTTGGAGGAACATCTAGTTCTTGTTTTTCACATTTATCAGTTGGAAAGGAAGTATCATTTCTGCAACCTCTCAGATTTACCAGAATGTCCCACATTCACCTCTCATCAACTTTCTCCCCTACAAACTCAGGAACTTTGAAGATGAGAATGCTTGGCTACAGGAATGGATCCATGAAGAACTTGCCCATGGTGAAGTCTGGCAGAAGGAATATGAGGCACTGTTAAGACATCAGACCCAGCTCTGTACCTTGCTACAGACCAAGAGGTGAGAGGCTGTCATGGGGTTTCTCCCCAATTTTTTCTGGCAATTGCTGATCCCTCAAAAAGCTGGAGAGAAAATGGGCACCCTTGAAAATTATTTATTCATAATTCAGCCTGACATTTTTCTATTTAGTCAACAATCAGGAATCCTTTGTTAAATGTAGAGAAAAGTAAGGTTTTACATTTAGGCAAGAAAAATAGATTAGGTGAAATGTGGCTCAATGTCAGTAACTCTGAGAGGGATCTTGGAGTCCAGGTGGACAATCACTTAAAAATGAGCCAACAATGTGCAGCAGCAGTCAAAAAAGCCAATGCAATCCTAGGTTGTATTAACGGGGGGATAGGATCAAGATCACATGAAGTATTAGTTCCGCTTTATAAAGCCTTAGTAAGACCACACTTAGAACACTGCATCGAGTTTTGTTCACCATATTATAAAAAAGATATAAAGACTCTGGAAAGAATATAGAAAAGAGGAACAAAGATGATTAGGGGGCTGGAGGCTAAAACATATAAAGAACGGTTGCAGGAATTGGATATGTCTAGTCTTGTGAAAAGAACTAGGACATGATAGCAGTGTTTCAATATTCGAGGGGCTGCAACATAAAAAGAGAGGGTCAATCCATTTTCCAAAGCACCAGAAGGCAAGACAAGAAACAATGGATGGAAATTAATCAAGGAGAGGAACAATCTAGAACTAAGGAGAAATTTCCTAACAGAACAATTAACCAAGCTTGCCTAGTTGTGGGTGCTCCATCACTGGAAGCTTTCAAAGAGAGACTGGACAGCCACTTACATATCTGGAATAGAATAGGTCTCCAGTTTGAGCAACAGTTAGACTAGAAGATCTGTTATGGCTAAATTGAAAGCAGTTTTTGTAGAGGTTTTTCTTTATTTTCTAACCGAAAAATACTGCAAGGATTTGCAAAGGTTAGCTGTTAGGCTCAGCTCAATGTATTGACAACTGTAAATGGAAGGGACACAAATTTGAAGCAAGGTCAGGATTCTTCTGAGTAAGGTGCGTCTGGGATTAAATTTTTGGCATAGGAGATGGTGAGGATACCTTCCCTTTTGTCCTTTGCAGTCTTAAGCCCCTGGAGAAGAAAACTCGAGCATTGCAAGAGGAGCTGGAAGAAATCCAGGGAGTTCTGCAGGAATATCAGAACCGAAGCCGTCAACGCCAGCTGCATATCCACAAGCAAGTGAGCCCCTCAGGGGACTAATTTAAGAGCTCTGCATTCTCTCCTCATTGTCCTCAGCTTCCCCTCCTTCCTCCTTTATCCTATTGTATTTACCCCTCAGGGTGGAGATAAGAGAATTGGTTATATGACATGGTTTTCTAGAAACCTTGGCCAATTTGTATTCTGGGAGGAAGAAGTTGGGCTCTTTAAACTGACAGGAACCAATAAAGGGTGTGGTTTTTTTGGTAATTTTTGTAATTGCTATTTCAATGTTCTGTTTTTAGTCTTCATTTCTGATAGCCAATGATACACCTTCTCCTTCACATTTAGGCATTCAACAACTTTTAAAAATACCCTTGAGTGAATTGATCACATCTAGAAAAGTATTCATGCCAGTATGTGGTTACTCATGATTCTATCTGATATGTAACATTTTTAATAAATAAAAACAGTATCTTTAAAGACAGGCATTCTGGTGCTCTCTAAATGTTTTGGACAAGAGTTTTGATACTTCTTTCTCATTCGTCATGCCATCTTCCTGATGAGAATCCCAAACCTGCCTTTTGTATATGATTGCTATGGCAAATGCAATAGAAATTGGATTCTTTAAAAAACTCTACTCTTTTTGAGAATTTCAGACTAAGGCCATTCAGATAAAGAAAATAGCGCTAAGTTTAATAAAAGTTTGAATTCATTAATTTAATTTATTTTTTTTATTTTAGAAAATTTATATTGCCACCTATTCACGCATGGTGACTCAAGGAGGCTTACACGAACATAAAAACATCAAATATAAAAATTAAAACTAATAAAAGAAAATAATAAAATAATAGCCCCCCACCCTGGCAACAACACATCACACAAGCCATTTAATGGGCTCCATCCAGTGGTGAAATGCTCCCGGTTCGGACCGGATCGCCCAATCTGGTAGTGATGGCAGCGGGTGGTTCGGAGAACCAGTAGCAAAAATCCCTGCCCTCCTCCCCCCACCCCATGCCCAGCTAAGCCGTGCGATCATCAGAGGGTTTTGTTTTTTTTACTTTTAAAAGCATTTTTTCTACAACGTCTTCGGCCAAAAAGGTTGTACAAAAAATGCTTTTAAAAGGCTCTGATGATCCCAGCTAAGTTGCCTGATCATCAGAGGCTTTTAAAAGCATTTTTTAAACAACCTCTTTGGCCAAAGAAGTTGTAGAAAAAATGCTTTTAAAAGATAAAAAAAAAGCCTCTAATGATCCCAGCTGAGCAGCGTGATGGTCAGAGGCTTTTTTTTTTACTTTTAAAAACAATGCTTTTAAAAGAAAAAAAAAGATTGCACGCCACAGCTGATCACCCCCCCCCCACACATACACACTGTTCTACTTACTGCATGCCTCCTTTTGGCGTGCACTGCACGCGTGCACCTCGCATTTGGTGCATGGTATGCACTGTGCATGCGCAGCCAGCGAACTGGTAGTAAACTGGTTCAGATTTCACCACTAGCTCCATCCCACTCTTCCCCAGGCCCACTGGCAGAACCAGGTCTTCAGCGCCTTCCTAAAGCATGTTAGAGTCAGGGATAGTCTAATCTCTGGGGGAATGATGTTGCAGAGAGAGGGGAGCCACCACAGAGAAGGCCCTTCTTCTGGGTCCCACTAGGTTTATCTCTCTAGGAGGATGGGACCCACAACATTCCTTGCCTCCCCACTCTAGTGGCAATCTTAGCTGCAGTCCCCATGTCTACAGGATAGGAATAACAATAATAATAATACTGATTTACTGTACATAAATTGCATAAAGCATGCTGAATATTCTAAAGTGCGACAGAGTATGATTTTTAAGTGTTAATAGTGCTGATAATAAAAAAAATACAAAACTAAAATTGTTCAACAAAAAAAATCTGAGCAGAGGGATTAGATTGTTTCATTTCTTTGCTAAATTGCAGGAAAAGGAAAATCAGAAAATGGCTGAGATAGTTAAAGAACTGGAAAAAAAGGTGAGTACTTAAGAAAGGGCAGAGTTCAAAAAGATTGCTGCCCTTATTCTAGACTTCATTTGACTATAAAATAATTACTTTGGCTTACGGTTATCACTTTATGCTCCAAGTACAATAAATCATAAACTTGAAAAATAACAGTGGCATATCAGATGAAATAGATTGACATTACAAATATGCCAAATTTCATTAACCAACATTTGAATATGCAGCATTTAATTTGCAACCTGAAATAGAAATTGGGCATTGTACCTGCCATTTGACTCCTGGTGATTCTATGGGATAAACCCATATAGTTTTCTTAGCAATTTCATGGAAGTGGTTTCTTATTGCCTCCTAAAAAAAAAAAAATCCCAGCTCCGAGATTTCCTGTTAGTCTCCCATCCAATTATTAACTAGATATGCATTTGAAGATCTGCTAATTTTGGTTAGTTGCTGCCACCTAGCAGTGATAGCAGGGATAATCATGCGGAAACCTGGAAAAATAAGTGAAGAGCTTCCTCTTTTGATGGGAAGTGGGGAAGGGTAAAACCTTAGAAACAAATGTAAACGTAAAACCTTAGAAACAAACCTTAGCAAAACACCAAATGCTAAATAAGAAACCAATTATAGCCTGGTAAGAATGGTGAGAATAAGTCAGCAATGCAATCCTGAATTTGAGATAATGCTTACTTGGGGTGGCAATTTTCAGCATGTAGGAAGATTCATTATGTCAATAAAAAGACACCAACTTCATGTTAAATATGTATCAGAACTGTACTTAGATGGCTAAACATCTTTGGATATACTGTATGTTGCTTATCTAGCATTATTTCACAGTTGTGATTACATAATGAATGGTGATAGCACATATAGGAATTGTATGACACTATAAATCTAATCTGGCTTCAAATATAGTTCAAATGAATCCAAAAATTCAGATCAGAAAAGCTAATGCAGTAGTCTGAATAAATGATTAGCCACAGGGGCTCTATTTATAAAGATAAGGTTAAATTTCCTGCCTTATATAGGATTCAGGATCTTTGCTGATTTCAGAAATCTGGAAAATCTCTTTCCACCCACTGCTGTTCTTATTCTTCCAAATCATATTAAGTTGGACGAAGGTTGGCCACCTCTGGTTCATAGGGATCCTTTTCTGAAACAAATGGGGGAACAAGCATATGAACATAGCAGGAATTGTCTTTGATACGAGATACTTCATTTGCTAATTCTTCAGAAAGTGAAAGTTCAGCAGATGCAAAAAACATGTTAGTCTAGGAGAATCTGTTCTTGGCTCATCTCTGAGAGGGCAGGCTGATGTGGAAATGTATGCAAGATCAAACAAGAAACTAGTATCCTGCTTCCTACAATAGTAACTATCTAACTGTGAGCCCACATAATGGCACTGCCTTCTTCCCAGCTATGAAAACTTTGGATTCTTTTTTGCAATAATTACATACATACATAGGTCTTCAAGCAACAGCTGGATGAGCAGTCCAACAAAGATGTTCTGAAGGAACTCAGATCAGAAGGCAATGAACTGAAGGTAACTTTCACATGCTTTATATATTTGTCATAAGGACCTACTAGATTAGGAAATCAATACAATTAATGTAAAACTGATCACAGAATTTGGTAGTAGTGTAATAGAAATTCTATTAGTTGATTAGTTATCTTGTGTACTTATTTTATGCACACACACACACACACACACACACACACACACACAGAGTTACCTACTAAATACAGTTCTGCTTCTTTGAGTAACTGTCTCTTCTCTTTCACAAGATCCACTTTGCACCTGGCTAAAGAGAAATACACATAAAGCCTATGAAAAGGAAAGAAAACAAATACTGTACCTTTACAGGGAGGATACATGGGATGAGGGTTTGGCTAACTGATGAGGACTTATAAGTCCGAAATAGATCTATCTTAGTCTCCTAAGTCTCCCAATGGGCAGCAGAGTGTTTGCTGGCTGCCAGCAAGTTTTTCTGCCAGGTGGGAGACTTATATAGATCTATTTCCAGCTCGTTTGCTTTCATCAGTAAGCCACACCCACATCTAATGTATCCTCCCTGTAAAGGTATAGTATCTATACCTTTAAAAACACACATAAACCCTACGAAGAAGTAAGAAAATATATATATATATATATATATATATATATATATATATATATATATATATATATATATATTATATATGTCTTTTTCTTTTTCGTAGGCTTTTATGTGCATATTCTTTACGTAGGTAAAACCTGGCTAGAAAGAATATGCGCATATATATATATATATATATATATATATATATATATATGCATATATATGCATATATATATATACAACATTCTTCTAAACATTATCTATTTTTATTTCGGTTATCAATCCACCTATACCATTTATCCCACACCGCATAGTATTCTGAATCCTCTCTTTCTTTTAATTCTAAAGTTAATTTGTTCATTTCGGCACGTTTGAATATTTTTTGAATAATTAATCCCTCTGGTGGTACATTATTTCCTTTCCAATATTGTGCATAAGCTATTCTCACTGCTGTAAGTATATGTAAAATCAAATATCTTATTATTTTATCATATTTAGTTTTTAGTACACCCAGGAAAAAGTTTCTGGGATTAATTTGATTTTACTGTTAATTAATTCTTGAAACCAATGTTGTATTTTCCTCCAATACCTCTTCGCTTCGGGACATAGCCACAACATATGAAAAAAGGTACCTTGGTGATGATTACATTTCCAACACTTAGGGCTTAAGTTCGGATATATTTTCGCCAATCTTGCAGGTGCTAAATGCCACCGATATAGCATTTTATATTGATTTTCCTTGTATGCTGCCGATTTTATTAATTTATAGTTTTTATTCCAAATAAATTCCCATTCATCTAAATTTATATTGTGCCCTATATTTTTGGCCCATGCGATCGTTGGTTCTTTTACCACTTCCTCCGCTCTATCAAATTCTAATAAGTAATTATATAGTCTAGATATTAATTTTCTTTCCGGGCCCATCAATAATTTATCTAATTTATTTAATTCTAACTCAATACCAAATTCTTCCATATCATTCTTGTATCTGGACTGTATTTGTAAATATGGCCACCAATTGATAGATATTCCCTGCTCTTTTAAAACCTGATTACTTTTGAGTTTTCCATGCTTGTCTAATTTTTTTTTAGTCTAATCATTTTACTAATCTCTACTGTATTGGGATGGATCATGGCTTCCATGGTTGATAACCAGCTTGGGATTTTCAAATACTGCTTCCTCCTTACTTCTTCCCATACTCGTATTAGTGCTTCTTTAATCTTATCTCTAAAAACATATGTTTGTGTCTTATTCTTTTTGTCCCATATAAAAGCATGCCACCCTTTTTGTAGGTCATGTCCTTCCAAGGTTAAGATTCTTTTATCCCTTAAAATCTCTTATCCAGACTAGAGTGGCAGCCATATGGTATATTTCCCATGCCGGAAGACCGAAACCACCCCTACATCTACTATCCTGTAACGATCATAATTTAACCTTGCTTTTTTCCCCGCCCAGACAAATTTAGTGGTAATTTTATTAAGTTCTGTAAAAAAAAAATTATCTAATGGAATCGGTATCGTTTGAAATAAATATTTAGACAGGATGTTCATCTTAATAGATGATATCCTGCCTAAAAGTGATATTTGTAATCTCCCCCATTTTTCCAGATCCCTTTTTATTTTTTGGACCAAGGCCACATAATTATCTTCTTTTAGAGATGAGCATCTCGCTAATAGCCAAATCCCTAGGTATTTAATTTTTTTAACGATTTGTAAATCTAATTCCTTTTCTAATTCTTTTTTCTGAGTTATTGTTAAATTTTTGACCAGCAGTTTAGTTTTCCCCTTATTGATTTTAAATCCAGCTACTTCCCCATACATTCCTATTTCTTGCAATAAAATTGGGCCAGATTCCAGAGGTTCCTCAATAATAAATGCCACATCATCTGCAAAGGCCTGTGCCTTATATTTCTCTCTTCTAATCTTTGATCCTTTTATCTCACAATTTGTTCTAATTCTATTTAATAGGGTTTCTAATGTTAAAATAAATAATAATGGTGACAGCGGACACCCTTGTCGTACCCCTTTTGTTATCTGAAAAGTGTTTGTAGTATCTCCATTCACTATTACCTTTGCCCCTTGTGATTTATATATTGCCTCTATCATGTTCTCGAATTTAATTCCAAATTTCATTAATTTAATTTGACTAGTCATAAATTGCCAATTCAGATTATCGAAGGCTTTTTGGGCATCCAGAAAAACAAGAGCCACTTGTTTTTCTGGATGGGCTTCATAGTATTCCAGGGTGTCTACGATTATTCTAGTATTGCTTCTTATTTGTCTGCCCAGGAAGAAACCATTTTGATCTGAATGTATAGTTGCGTTTAATATTTTTTTCAGCCTTTCTGCAATTATGTTCATAAATATTTTGTAATCAACATTTAAAAGGGATATCGGTCTGTAGTTTTTAATCTGACTTTTATCTGTACTTTCTTTCGGGAGTAGTGTAATATATGCTTCCCTCCACGATTCTGGTATCTTCACCTCAAATAATGCTTCATTACAGATCTCCAATAATGTTGGTTCTATAATTTCACCTAATTTTTTATAAATTTCTCCTGGGAGACCATCCGGACCTGGTGTTTTATTATTTTTGAGTCTCGAGATTGCCGCTCTTAATTCTTCTACTGTTATTTCTTTATTCAACAGTTCTCTTTCATCCTCCCCTAACGGTATAATCTCTTTTTCCCTTAAGTAATTGTTGATCTTCTCCATTGATATATTTTCTTTATTATAAAGATCTGTGTAGTAACCTTGTGCTATTTTCTTTTTCTCTTCCTTGTTATTCTGAATGTTCCCCATCACATCTTCCAATTGTTGAATAATCTGGGCTTCTCTTTCTTTTTTCAATTTGTAGGCCAACCACCTTCCAGTCTTATTGGCATGTTCAAAATGGAATTGTTTAGAGTGTTTTAGGTTTTTTGTGATTTCATCTTGCTCTGATAAATTTAACTTATGTCTCAGTAGGGTCAGCTTCTCTTTGATTTATTCGTCTCCTGTTTTTATTTGGAATCTCTTTTCCAAATTACCAATTTCTTCCAGAAGAGTATTGTGGATTTCTCATTTTCCTTGTTTTTCTTTGCGTTATAGACTATTGTTATTCCCCTTATATAGGCTTTCATAGTATCCCATAAATTAGTTAAAGAGGTATGCTGTTTTTTATTTTCTTTAAAAAATAATCTTAATTCTTTCATTATCCTTTCTACATACATTTTTTCTTTTAATGTTCGTGGATTTAGCACCCATCTTTTAGTTCTTTTTTTGGGGCCTTTCCATGTTACCTCAAGGGGGTTATTATCTGCCCACGAGTTTGGGGGGGAAATCTCAATTTTTTCTATTTTTAGTCCTAATTCTTTGTTCATTCATAACATGTCTATTCTGGACCAAGATGCATGGGGATTAGAATAAAAAGTGTATCTATTTTCTTTAGGATGAAAAGTTCTCCATATATCTATTAAATTCAGTTCCTCTGCCATATTAAAAAATGTTTTGGGTAGTGTATTTCTTTTCTTCTTATTGTCTTTACTGCTGGTGTAATCTTTTTTAACTTCTATAGTATTATCCCATTATAATTGCCCATGATACAAATATTCCTGTGGCCTATCGTAATTATCTTTTTGTGTAGTTTTTTATAATAATCCCCCTGGTTTTTGTTAGGCGCATAAATAACTACTAACAAAATTGATAAAAACCCTCTCTTTATTTCCACCATTAATGTTCTTCCTTTAGGATCCACATATATTTGTTTAGCTTTTATTCCTCCTTATGTGTTTATTTATTATGCCACATGCTACAGCTGCTAGATTTATTAAGACGAGGTAAGATTTTCATATGCAGCAGGTTATTAAACTAATAGTACTCTACTGCTGCCCCATTCCCTACAACCAGATGCTGTAGCTGTTGGGCAGTGACCAGCATGGGAAATAAGAAGTCTGCTAATTCCTCTTTTATTCTTTTCCAGGAAGTGGGAAAAATCTGAATGGAGATAGGAGATCTCTGTATGTTTCCTCATGGGGAGAAAAGAATGAGCTTTCTTGAGCATGGAAGAGTCCTCTGAGCAGCAATATTGTGCCCATAGTTGGTTCCCTTCTGTTTCCCAAAGTATAATAATGGAAAATGTCCCTACTAGGAATATAAGTTTAAAGGCCACCTCTTTCTGATTAAGCTTTGAAGTAAACCTGCAAAGCCCCTGCTTCTATGCACTGGAGAGGCTACCCTGTTTTGCTGCTCTTCAAGAATGTAGTCCCTGGGTATTTCCTTTGGTATGAGTTGTCAATCAAGTGCCAGAGATGTGCATCTCAGTGCTTTAAGAAGTAGGGTGAAGCACTGAAGTAGAATACATTAAAATGTGTTGTTGAGGTGGAACATTTTTGTTTTGCAAAGTACAGTATTTAGTAGGGCAATTAGAGCTACTAGGGAAAAAAATATGTCCAAGTTTTCATGTGTGAAGAAATTGAATGCATTCTTGCGGTTCTGAGAATATAGTTTCTCACCAGCTTACTCACTTGTGGAAGACAAAAGAGAACTACTGTATTGAAACTAGAGCTCCACAATTGTCCCAGGTTTGGGACAGAAATAATCTTGGATACTCAAGATATAGTTGTGACTGTGTCTTTGCATTTGAAGACTGGAAGTTGCTGCAACTATATTATTATAATTTTTTCTCCACCAACATAGAGGCACTTGTTTGAATGGGAAGCTCAGTGGCAGACAATGTATGACAGGATCAGGCAGGTAAATCAATTATATTTTTGGTTTCAAAGCTCCTGTGTTTTTTATAGCAAACTAAAGTATTCAAGGGTCTCTGAGAAAAGTGAGTCAAAGCAGGGTGATTTTTTTTCAGGTCTCTATAATAGCCAATTTTGTCAAAGTTCACAACCTATATATATTATTCAGCAGACAGGGTTATTGTTCAGTAGCTATCTCAGCTGCTACTGCCTGGATCCTTCCAGTTATACTTTAATTTGAGAGATACGTCATTGCTTAGAAGCAGCTTCTAAGACTATAAGGTCCATTTATTCATAATAAAAGCAGCATTATGGAAATATTGAATATAAGAATTAGAGACAAAGGCTCTGATAGTACATAATTTTAATTTTCCACAAAGCTCAGCCAGATGCTTCTGGGAAGTCCCCAAATATTAATGTAATAGTTTCTTCCAATGCTTTTTCCCAGAAATAGGCACTGGGTGGCCTACTGCATCCCATACTTATACACTATACAGCCATTACAACTAATTGCTAGTATCAGCCCAGCCGCCCCAGCTCCTCTGAAGTTGTCTCAAATTCATTCAAAGCAGTCCAAGTTCGTAACTATCACTGCCTTATCTTCTGATTTCCTCTCCATCTTCAACATTCAGGCTCACCAGATCATTCTGAATTCTAGAATTATGAAATAAACAATACGTACCTTCCTCCCCTGTGTTCACTGTTCATTATGCACTGTCCTTCAAACCCAAGAAAGACTGCGTGAAGCCTTTCTTCACCTAATATCTGATCAACCTCCTCACTGTATGGAACAAGCTGCCATGATGTGGTTGAGTTCTTTTTTACAAGAAGTGGTTAAGCAGAGGCTGGACAGTCAGTGTCAGTGACATTTCTAGGGGAACCTGCACTGGGCAGAGGGCTGGACTATATAATTTCTAAAGTCCCTTCCAACTGAAAGATTCTACGATTCCCAAAATACCAAAATACCACTTTGATGAAAGAATAATAGAACATAAATACATGTTAATATAATTTCAAAACCTACACTTTTCAGTTATATATTTTAGCAAACTGGTTAGTGGTTAGCTAAATATTTTAGTTTTGTATAATACCGTATATTAACGTTAAAGAAGTATAATACAAGCCTGTTCACAAAGCAATTGCAATTCTCCCTGTAGCTTCTAGAAGAGTAATTATATATTAATACTATGAGTTTTTAGCATGGAAGCACCTCCAAGTTCATGCCCTCAAAGTATGCATGGCTCATTTTTTTTCTACATAGGAATAAAATAAAAGTCTTCTGATTTTTGGCATTTTAGAAACAGCAGCATATTGAGAAACTGAGCACAGTAATCCAAGGGCTGTCTCTGAAGAGCCAGGTATGACTCCCTTTAGGCCCAAACTTTGTTGCCTGCAACAGAAATGTCACATATATGAAGCTAACAGAATCCATGCAGGATCAAAGGGAATCACAAAGTAAAAGTGAACACAAATGAGGCACTGCACTGTCTTCTAATAATAAGACATAGACTTAGAAAATGAACACTGGAGAAGTGTGGTCCAAAAAACCCCCAGCAAAGATAGGCGCTTCTGCTTTGGCTTGATGCAGAAGGTAGAAGGTTGGTGCAGGAAACTGGGAGAGAAGGCAACTGGGTGAACAAAAGCTTGTTGGGGCTTCATAGAGACTATGGCTTGGTGCTGTTAGGGGAGGTGTGGGATCCATGTGTAGGAAACCAGAGAAGCTGGGGCACACAAGGTAGCGTAAGTGACCAAAGGTCTGAAAAGGAAACAGCAAAGGCATTGAAATGCTTCTGCTTCAGCTGTGATGGCTGGGTGCAAAAGGTGAAAGGTTGGTGCAGCTGGGCAAGCAAATGCTTGCTGGGACAGACTCTGGTGACTGAGGCTTCCCAGGACATGGCTAGCAGCTCCAGTCACACATTTCTGGGGCCACTTGCCACCTCTCAACACAGGGTGCAGGATGGCCAAAATACAGTTGGGGGGGGGGATCAACGGTGTTGGGAGTTGGAGCCTGTCCCTTATCTTACTGAGGCTTGGGGGTGGGAGGGACCAAACCTGGAATGGCTTGGAGTGGGTAGTTGCATAAAAAAACTGCAATTCCTGTTTAATGACTGTAATGGGGAGTGCTGGGATTGCCATCATATGTTGATGTGGTCATGTGACATCTTGCTTTATGACCACAGTGATTATGACAGCAATCCTGGTCCGAAGTGAGACCATAAGTTTCGGACTACCTATAGCTGCCACATCAATCTAAGTGCTGAAACAATAGATAAAAGTTGAAGATTATGATGAAAATTGTGTCTGCCAAATTCCTAGAAAAATCCTCTCTTATGCTTGATTTCAGGTTTAGATTATCTTCAATTAGAATTAGATGGCATATAATGAATCCAATATAAAATATCAAGGATTAGAGATCTTCAAATTAATCTCTCTTCCCGTATCCTGCCATCTTAGGGTTTTCAAGAGAGTTGAAGCCTAGCTGAACTAGTGTAAAAACTTAAGATAAAAAAAAAGAAAGCCTAAAGCAATATTGTTTTCTTTCTAAATCAATGAAGGAGCTGCACCGACACATCACCTTCTTGGAAGACAATGTGGTGGAAGTTCAACAGGAAATAGCACTGTAAGGATGACTAATCAATCCTCTTAGTTGGCTATGATGATCAATTAATGAGCTGAGCATAAAAGACTTAGACCAAATCTTGGCCAAAAATAGTATGGTCACAATTTCTTGGACTTAGTGCCTCATCTGTAAAACAGGAATAGCAATAATATCCATTTGAGGGTATCTCAACAAACGGGCCTTGGGAATGTAGGCTTGAAATAAACAAAAGCAGAGAGAGATTCCCATAATTTTTTTAGATTTAGCACATGTTCTCATTGAAAACATCCTGTGATGGAATTAGTATTGGAGTTTCCTATATTTGACAGTGGAATTGCATTTATTTGCAAGAAACATTATGTTTTTGTGTGTGTATGCATGCATACATAAGAGAGGAGATATTTTTGGAGACTTCAAACTTTAGTTTAATCAGCATCTTAAAAGACCTAGAAGGGAAGTTCATATTTTCCTATTAGGTAAAGCAAGAATAGGTTACAGAGTTACAAATCACAAAATATTCTCTCCAAAGTTGCATTCTCTCCTGTTCTGCTAAGCTTGTTATGCATAGGGAAAACATAGCCTGCCTTTTTACTACTGTGTTCTATTTTAGTTTGCAGAAAGATGCACTGTTTGGAGAAATGATGACCTCGGCAGGGGGCTTTCTTTGGGAGGAACAAGTGTGTGACCAGATGGTATGAAGTATGTGGTTGTGTGGTTGCAATTGTTCTTAATGCCATCCTCTTCCAAAAACAAAATTCTGGATGAGTTGGCCAGTGCCTTCTCCAACTAGTCCCCTGCTTTGAGATACTTTGGTATTTTCCTCTGACCAGTCAGTATGAAAGGGGCTGTAATGCTGCCATCTTTCTTGTTTTTTAAAAAAATGATGGCACAGGATCATGATTTCAAGAGTGAAGAGCCAATGGGATAAAGCCAGAGTCTGTATCAATGGGAACCCTGACATTCTGACATGCACACTATAGACGGGGGTTGCAATGATTTTAAGTACGTTGGAGCAGAGCTGGAAGTTAATACTTGTCCAAAAGGGCCTAGGACAATTTGCCACAACCAGCTCCCCATGGCCAACTTTCCGCAGGATAACTTACCATGGGACAAGAGTTACATTAACATCAAAGAAATGGTGGAACAGAATAATTAAAGAAAGGATGCAAAAGGAAGGACAAAATGAAGTGTGAATGACAAAAATTAAAATATGTTTAAACATTATTTTAAATAATTAAATTGAATTGTTGAGTTAGCCATGGCGAGTTGGCCGCAAGTCGGCCCTGACAAATTGGCCATGGTGAGTTGGCCACTGCGAGTTGTCCCATTCTACGGCCACAAGACTGGCAATTGCACTTGATCACACAGCTGTAGAACCAGCCCAGGACACCTGCAAATCCTATCTTTGGAGGGCCTTCATCTTTGCCATTTTTTTTCTGTTTGATTCTTGCTTCTTAAAGGGGAAAGAAACTGTCAAAGGATACTCTTTATTTGCACTCCACTACAGGTAGCCCTCAATTTATGACCACAATTGGGACTGCAAGCAATGCAGTCATTGAGTCACCATGTGACTGGACCTGATTTTACAATTTTTGAATTGTGATCATTAAGTGAAATATGCAGTCATTAAATGAATCCAGCTTCCCCAATTGACTTTGCTTGTCAGAAGCCTGCTGGGAAAGTTGCAAAACATGATCGTGATCGCAAGACTGTACAACAAATGTAAATGCAAGCGGTAACCCAGTGCCCAAATTGCAATCATGTAATTGTGGGAGTAATGAGACTATTATAATTCTAAGGATGGATTGCCACTTTTTCTATGGCAATCGTAACTTTGATGTGTTGTTAAAAAATGGTTATAAATTGAGGACTACCTACATGCTCTGTTCTTTGAAATAAAGCACACAATGTTCTTAACAATTGCTTAGTGGGATTCTTGCATGTCACATTTTGTTTTTCCTATTCTCTCAGAAGAGACTTCCAAGTCTGGAACTATACAGAAGTACTTCCAAAGGCAAATGCTCATCCATGTAAGTGACCAATGGACTATCAGAGATGATTGTTAACATTTTAACATTTGTACAATATTTTAATTATCTGACTGTAAGCTGCCTAGAGTTTCCTTGGCAAGTTTGGTGGCATATAAGTCTAAAAAATAAACATGCAGGTACTGTAAAATAGGTAGACGCAAAGCAGAAGAGTTGGAGATGGGGGAAATGGAAAAAAAGGAAAGGGCATTGGCTGTATTCACACAAGCTTTAACCAGATTAGTAGAAAACCAAAAACTGAATTGCATGATGTGTAAAATTTACTTAATCTAAACTGTTTTCTCCCCAATATTGTGTTAGGTGTTTTCTATACTTTAGCTTTAAACTAGTAATCTCCCATGAATAAACCAGATGGAAATAAAGCTAGTTTAAGAAATCCCATTCTGGATTTCAGTTCCTTCGACTGCTTTGGCTATGATTGTGGCCTGTTATTCTGATTGGTGATCCCACCCCCACCCCCCTTTTAAACTTCTCCTGAATTGATTAAAAAAAAAAGACAATACTATGGCTTTACCATCTTTTCTATCCATTGGCTATAATTTAGAAGAAAGTGATGACTCTTTTCAATTTCACCTGGTTAACAAAAAGAAATGGTGCCTTCTTAGCATTATTCCAATATTAAATCAATGACTTGTTTAAAAAAATGAAGACAAAGTAAATCCACCTTTTCATTGTTCCACCAGGAACCATCAGCTGTATTTGATCCTGTTCTTGTGCCATGTCATTCTTTCCTTTTTTTGTGCAGCTCTTTCCCACGTCCAACTCTCCAGGCTGCTTGGAGGCTGCTGTGGGCCTCAGCCAAAGTCCTGCTTCTGATCCTGCTGTTAGCTCTGCCTCTCCATTTCTTTCATGGTGGGTACTCCAGGCAGCCATGCCTGCAGCTGCACTCAACACCCCTGCTCTACATCCAGTCCAAGCGGTTGTTTCCCCCTTTAGCTTCTTGAAGGCACTTATGCACCCATCATTAATGACCTTTAATAAAACTGAATAACAATCACTACAAACTTCTGTTTACCTGAAATTGAAACCAGATCTGATGTTTATTGTGCAACTTTTCTTTATGATGTGGTTGTTGTTTTTCATTTACAATAGCCAGACTAGAATATCTGGTCTCAATTTGGAACCACAACTTTATTATTATGGTTCGTCGCACAGTCAGCCAGATATTCAGACTGGGTTTGGCATTTTTGTCTACCTATCGAATCCTTTCCAAGGACCTAGGATAGGCAGATGTGGATGTCTGATGGGGTTCCAGGTATTGTTGCAGGATGGAAGCTGTTCCGAGTAAAGCCGCCTTTTGCAATTGACTGATGGCAAATTTGTCAATGCCAATGGTTGTTGTTGTTCTTCTTCTTTGAGATTTAATCTTCAATTTGATTCATAGTCTGGGACTGGTAAAAACCTAACAGTTCCAAGTACTAACCAAAGAGCTAAGAGATGTTAGTGTAGTGTCTGAGTATATATGCAGTTCTGAGTAGGGTTCTAAGTTGCAAAATCAGAATATTCAGTTCTGATAAATTCAAAATTTCCAAGTATCTAGGCAACCCTTTGGAGATTTCTCCAAGGGCTCCTATTACTATTGGTACAACCACCAATAGAAGGAAGGTACAACCACCAGAAGGAAGATTTCTTCTTCCTTCTCCTTCTTCCTCTTCCATCTGTTGTTCTGCTTCCTCTTCCTCTTCTTTTTGGTTACCTATTGAATGTACTGTAGATAATAAAGTCGGTCTTGTATAGTGGTGAAGGTGCTGGCGCAGAAACCAGGAGACTGTAAGTTCTAGTATCTTCTAGGTCCTAGGGCAGTGATGGCTAACCTTTTTTTCTTGGGTGCCAAAAACACATGCGCGCGATAGCACGTATGCCCACACCCATAATGCAATGCTTCCCCATGCACACCCTGCCCCGTGCGTGTGAAAACCTCTCCTCCAATGCTCCCCCATCCCCTGTGCAAGCACGCAACCCCCTGTGCCCTGTTTTGGGCCTAGCAGACCACCCTGAAGCCTCCGGAGGCCGGAAACGGCCCGTTTCCAGACTTCTGGTGGGCCCATTTTTCGCCCTCCCCAGGCTCCAGAGGCTTTCCTGGAGCCTCCAGGAGGGTGAAAACGGCCTCCCCCAGCCCTCCAGAGGCCGGAAACGGCCCATTCCTGGACTTCTGGTAGGCCTGTTTTTCATCCTCCACAAGCTCTGGAGGCTTTCCTGGAGCCTCCGGGTGGGCGAAAACGGCCTCCCCTGGCCCTCCAGACGCCAGAAATGGCATGTTTCCAGACTTCCAGTAGGCCCATTTTTCGTCCTCCCAGAGCCTCCGTGCGAGCCCTGTACTTACCTGCCATCCAAAACAGGTTGCGTGGAAACTCCTGGGACAGGCAGGCTGGCATGGGCATGCGCACGCATCTCCCGCATGTGCGGCAGAGACCCAAAAATTAGCTGGCTGGTGGGAAGCGTGCATGCATATGCAGTGGAGCTGACCTAGGGTGATGGCTTGCGTGCCTGCAGAAATGCTCCACGTGCTACCTTTCAGGGCATAAAAGCTGGCTGAGTGACTTTGAATAAGTCCCTTTCTCAGCCCAACCTACCTCATGCTTTGGGGTAAAGAAAAGGAAGGAGTATTAGGAATGTTTAAGTGCTATTGCTATAAAAGTGATGAATATATTTATACTGTACATTGCCCAGAGTCTCTCACTGAGGGAGATGGTCGTCTATAAGCATGAAATATATAAATATATATAAAAACATATAAAAGTGGGATAAAAATCTAATAAGTATAGAAAAGAGGAAAGAAAAAGAAAAAAAAAAGAAAAAATTATATCCATACAAGAGAGGATATTCTATCTATACTAGTTACAGTTTAAAATATTAAAGTTACAAGTATTATGATTATTTGGCTTTCTCATTGATAACATTGAAAATGATGAGATGAAGGAAGAGCATACATTATATCAAGATACTTGTTATGTAATAAATGTTTTGGTCTTAAGCTAAATAACTTAATATTGAAATTTCTTTAGAATCTTGTAGAAATTTTTGCTTAACACTAGTCTCTTTAACACTAGTCACACTCCATATGAAGTTACTGAGAGATTCTTGCCATCTGTGTAGAATTATCTCAGAAATTATAATTGATGCCATTTGAAATAGTTTATTTACTTTGCATAATACATTTATTTTAATGATTGCAATTGATCCTAAGCAAGATATGGATTCCTCTTTTTTAATCTTTTGCCAGCATTTAACATTATAAACATTGTTATGTTTCTTGATTATTTACTTTCAAATGCAAACCAAATATTTTGGTCAAAGGGCTACCTGACAGCTGATTCTTCTTCCAAAAAAAAGAAAGAAAGAATCTCTTTCAGAGAAGTTTTCAGTCTTTAAAAGTGTGTTAGGGTGTGTCCAATCATCCTTTCTCTCTGGTTATTTAATAATTAAGCATTGTTCTAGGACTTCACTAGGTGGTATTCAAATTTATTATTTATTTACATGATTTTTGACTCCTAGCTTTCACAGATAGCTTTTCTGGGTAACAGTCTATCCCAGTGGTGAAATGTAAAATTTGTTACTACCGGTTCTGTGGGCGTGGCTTGGTGGGTGGTGGTGGTAATGTGTGACTGGGTGGGAGTGGCCAAAGAGGTTATAGAAAAAATGCTATTAAAAGTAAAAAAAAAAGTTTCTGATGATCACGCGGCTCAGCTGGGCATGGGAGGGGGGCAGGAATTTTTGTTACTGGTTCTCCAAACCACTTGCCACCATCACTACCCGATCAGGTGATCCGGTCCGAACCAATCAGGTGATCCGGTCCGAACCGGGAGCATTTCACCCCTGGTCTATCCCTAATCTCTTCCTTTAGGTTTCCCAATGGTGCACTCATTGCCATTATCATCAAGTCCATCCACTTTGCTCCTGGTTGTCCTTTATTTTTGTTTCTACTTTCCCAGCATTAAAGCCTTTTCCAGAGAGTTGTGTCTTCACATACTTTGTCTGAAATAGAATAATTTATGGTCATTTATAAGTGAGAACTTTTCATTGATTTGTTCAATGATCCATTTGTTGATTTTTTTGGCTGTCCACAATATTCTCATAAGTCTTCTCCATCACCAAAGTTAAAAGAAATCACAGTACTCTTTCTATCCTGCTTCTCTAAAGCCTTTAAAGATACAGAAACAAATGATTTAAACTATGCAGACAGTGTGCTAGTGCTGGAAAAAGGGTCATGACCCAGGCTCATAACTCAGATTTTGAATCTGAAGAAGCTGCTCCTATGGAACCTATGGAATATCAGCTTCAGAAGACACCAAGTCACACCAGGCTGATAAAAAAACAGCACCTGGACAGCAGAACACGTAGGACAATCAACAGGTAAAGTCCGATTCGTTGTGCTTCTTGTCTGGATTACCTCAATGAGCTAACATCTACCGAGATCTCAGATCTTGATTCATCTCTAGGGAATTAAACCAGGGTCAGCACTTGGTGGCGCTAGGATAGGAGATCGCCAGGAGATTCCCCGGCAGTAAATTTAATGAGGAAGCAAAGCCGCAGGGTTGTGTCCGTGTAATTGAGCAAGTCAGTTCTAAGGCGTCTTGACAACTACAAGAAACTTCCCTACTGTTGTTTTCCGAACAAACCACCGAGTAGCTACGATTTTCCACCTAGTCTGCAATGTACAGCAGGCGGCTGGTGCCCTCAAATGACCATCTTCCCTCTTCTCATAAGCGCAGCTGCCTGGGCATAGGCAAGCGCCGCCAAACGCCTTCCGCCACCCCCGCCCGGCGCCCGCTGAGCTTGGTATCGCCTTCGCTTTCTGCCCGGGGTTTGCTGCAAGAGCCGCCCCGCCGCCGCCGCCGCCGCCGCCAAGTGGGAAGGGTGGAGCTGAGACACATGATTTTCTTCCCCGTGGGGAAGTAAGTACTGTACAGTATTGCTGGCTGAGCTTTTGGCAAGGTCGCTCGCCGTTTTCTCCTTTCACCTGGAGCGAGGCGGGGCACTGCTAAGGCAGCTGTTTAAGAGTCCAGTTCGCATTGTCCCCCTTCGGCGGCTGCACTACCTGAGTAGTACGTCCTCCGGAGCATCCGAAAAAGCTTCTGACGGTCATCTCTAGTAACAGGCGAGGCGAGGAGGAGCAGATCCCTCGACAGGCGGGGGGCATCGCGCCCAGGAAGTTGAGTCAGAAAAGGGTCGGCAAGCGGCGGGGAGCGCTCGCCTTCGCGGATTGCAGAGCGCCGGGCGAGCGCTTTCTGCGTGCTCGCTCCCTTCTCTGTGATTTCTTTCTGTGTCTTCCGCCCCGGAGAGCTTTAACGCTGGGAGGAGAGACTCCCTGTCTGGGATTATGACTCGGCTTTCCTGACGCCTTTCAGGAGCGTTGGGTTTCTTTCAACTCCCATTTTCCATAATTATGCTGTGCAGGGAATGTGGCATTGCAGTATAAGATAAGTGGAGATCATCAGGTTGGGTAAGATTGATTTAATTTCTCCGCGTTAGTCCTTGGACTAGAATGAGATGCACGGAGATGTAAATCTCTTTTTGGTTAGTCCGATTCTGGGTTGCCTGTTTTTCCTCTTTTGAGTTTTCTGTGCCATGGCTGTCTTAATCTGAGTCTTGAGTTATTGGGGGAAAAAGAAGTAATAATCGCACCCCAACGAAAGATGCATTTTTGTATTTTTCACATGGATTGGTACAATGAGTGATGGGTAAACCGACTAGTTCTCCGTTGTGTAAATCCAGCACATGTGGTTGCTTTATGCTTCAGTGTGAATGTGTCCTTTGAACACAGTTTTAAGTAGAGACCTCCAGGGACTATGCAAGACAAAGTCATTTGTATTTCAGGATTACAAACCCCATTTGCTAAATGGAGAAGTGAAAATAAGTTGGGAAGTAAATGTAAAAGAATCAACAACTGAGATAGGCATATTGGAAAGGGGAAAATACATTGGACCATAAACCAGTTTTCCTTAAAAAATGTTTGGTTAGAAAACTGCCCTCAGTTAAATAAAAAAAATGGGAACCTCATGGGTAGGATAATGGTGGAAGTGGCAATTGTTGTCCTGACTTTCATTTTTAGCCTTGATTTTACATCCTTTGCAGGGATTCTGCAGAATCCTGATGCTGCTCATTCTGGCACTCTCTTTGGCTCTTACATACAATGTTGTGTATGGGAGCATTTCCTGCTATGACGACTCTGGGAAGCCTGTGGACTGGTATGTGTCTATTTTACCTGGCTTTATCTTTTGTTTTTTCAAAAACGATTCCTTTCCTGCCTTTCGTCAAAGTTTCTAGAGCAATTTACAAAAAGTAAACTAAATTCTCTCCCTCTCCCTTTCCCTCCTTGGCCTTCCTGTTTCTTTGGCAGTTTGTAGCCTTTACCCCAACTCCTTCCCTGCAACCATCCATGAAGAGGTGTATTTGAAATGTCTTGTGTAAGAGATAGTACACTCTATCCTGGCTGCCTTTTAGTCAGAAATTGCATTTATTTATTGTATTTATCAACAATCACACTCTACATGGACTCTTGGTGGTGTACAATTAAGACAGAAGTACATATATAATGAAACAATAATCCTTAAAATTATCCAAAATTTTCATAAATTACTACAAACAAAATTCCTAATGGATGTATTGATGACTGTACCCTATGGAACATCTTCCCTCTTAAGGTTTTTCTAAAGATCAGAAGTGATTTGAGTCATTTGGATTTCTGGCAGAAGATTGGTCTCTAATGTAGTGCCACTGCTGGGAAACATCCTATTTCTCAGTGAATTTCTCAGTGAAGCTGTCTTTGAAATCCTGTGAATTTCACCACTTCCCTAGATCGCCTCGGGAATTTGCATCCCTAATATGCTCTTTCTCAGGGCTGTCAAACTCACAGGCCATGGGCTGGATGTGTCAAACATTGGCCACGCCCACGCCCGGTTTAGTGAAGGGGAGAAAAGTCACGATACATAACGTGACACCGCTGCAACGTCACGAGTTTGACACCCCTGCTCTAGCTCATTTCCTTTCAGTCTGTAACTCTTAATCTTACAATGAAGTCATGTTGCATACTTCAGTGGAAATTAAATAGAGTTTTCTCATCCATGGGCTGATTTCTGAAGGCCTCTTTTACAGGTTTATTGTTTACAAGCTGCCGAAGTCCCATCACAGCTCCCCGGTAAAAGGCATGCGGTACATGTATCAAGATGGACGTACCCAGGGCTGGGTGCAAGGCAGGAGCTTGATGAACAGTACTGAGGGAGCTGTGGGCAGAACACTGAATCAGCTATACCTGGAGGCAGCAAACAGGCAGGTGAGTCTGCAGAAAGAGCAGTTTCTCATGGTTCCAAATTAAAAATCATGGTCATGGGGTAACGTGGCTCTCAGTTTCTACTGACCAAGATTTCCCTTGAATCACACCAGTGACTACTTGTCCATCACAAGTAGATCCATCTGACCAGGAAAGGGATTGGATGCTAAATTGTGGTAAAGGCCACAGTAGCTGAGGCTGGTGTCAGGCTGCCATAGGTTCTCTAACTTTTTCAGACTGTGGAACTTGTTAGTTTAAAAAAATCCCAGACCGTCTGGTCAAGAAGTAAAACAATATGTCAAGTCATGAACATAAATGCCCCCTGGAGGGAAGGGTTTGAAATGTCACCTAATAAGCCTCCCCTTAAGAAAATTGCTGTGGATACCATTCAAGTGAATCTCTTTTTGCTATTCATCTCATGAAGCTACTCAAGTTCTGTTTGAAAAACCCTGCTCTACCTGTGTTTTATTTTCCCTCCAGAGGGAGGAAGAGATGGCCTATGTCCTGTACAACGATGAGCCTCCAAAGGAGAATTTCTATGCTTCTAAGGGTCATACAAAAGGTAGTGCCCTTGCATCAAATGGTATTCAAAGAAATAGGCTAGCTGTGACCTGCAGTCTTGGACTTTTCTTCAGTTTAGTCTGTGGTGGAGCAGACAAGCCACCCCATACTGCACTTCTGGGACTTCAAGATAGCTGGACAGAGATTGACTGCATGCTTTGTTTTTTTCTCCCCCTCAGGGGTCATCCTCCTGGACAGAAGTCAAGGATTCTGGCTTGTTCACAGCACACCTCGGTTTCCTCCCAGACTGGATGAGAAGAAGTATGCATGGCCCCACACTGCCCTGACTTACGGACAGAGCTTTCTGTGTGTCACCTACCCCTATAGCCAGTTCAAAGCCATAGGTAGGTGCGAAGGCTGGGGAATGTTAGGATGTTTAAAAACTTCATGCTGAAAACCAAAACCTTGGGATTATTTCAGGGCATTTGGCTAGGAAGTGCTAAAATGTCTTTCCCAAACTAAAATCTTCCTGAATTTGTGGCTTCAACAAGAGAATGAATGGATTATGAAGCTGTAGCTAGGATAGTCAAGACAAGAGCTATTACCATGGAAATGAAGGGAAGAGGAATGGGCAGGTTCATGCTCCTAAGAAGCATAACTTCTAAAATTATTGTTCAAGAGCTACAAAAGTTTGTGAGGAAGAATTCCAGCCAAATATTTTGACACTAGCTTCCCTGAAATGCATGTGTCAATATATCATCCAGTCATTTAACCATGCCATGCCAAGCCTTCCCACAAAAATGGAAGGACAGTCCATCCCTTGTCCCCACAAAGGAATAGCACATGCATAAGCAGGAGACCTTCACTAAGTAGCACCATCTCTCAACATGATTCCATTTCAAGAAGCACACTATTCCTATGGATAAACTGAGGAAGATTCCACACAAGGTAGTGCTATATTCCTAGCTTCCCACATTGGGATTTGGATTTAGCTGCTCCAGATCCCAAAATTCTGGATTGCAGTTTGTTTTTAAGAGTCCCTGTCTCCTTGCCTTCTCCCCTTCCTAACAGTCGTCAAGCTGCCTTGGAAAGCCAATCAATTAGTAGTGTTTATTTTTAAAGCTTCATTACAGAGACAAGCATGATGAGAATGGGGATGTGGCATCCTCTTATAAGCCATCTGAAGGAAGTGCAAATGGGGAAAGCAAAGGGTCTTTCTGAGACTGGAGAATGTAGATCCCAGCAGTTCAGAAATATCCTTAGCTGTTCTCGGATCACAGAGGTGTCAAAATGTTTTTTTTTCCCCTGGCATGATGATAATGCACTCCCAACCAATGAATCTAATACTGTACACTGTATTTCTGCCTTAGGGAATCAGCTGCTCTTCACGGAGCCCCATGTCTACGATTACCAGGTGCAAGGGGCCTTTGCCCGGGATCTGCCTGCCTTGTTGAATGCTTCTGAGGGAGAACATGTTCGGGAGGAGCCATGGAACTCCCAGGTGACTCTGACATCAAAAGGGGGCAAGGAATTCGTCAGCTTTGCAAAATTCAGTTTCTTTGATGATGGTAAGTAATGATGGGGGATGGTTAGTCTGGATAGGCGTAGAAAGCAGTGGAGTTACTAGAGAGAGTAAGGGAATATGGCCACTGAGTTATATCAAAACTACCCTCATACATTCATTTTCTATTTCATCTCCCCAGATCTGTACTCTGGATGGTTGGCCCAGGCTCTTGCTACTGATCTCTATGTTGAGTTCTGGCTCAAGTCTCCAGGGGTTTTGGCATCCAACTGCTCTGGACAGTACAGAGTCTACAATGTGGAGAAACTTGCATTCCGAGACCCAGCTACCACCTTCTTTTCCACGTCTGACCATTCCAAGTGGTGTGTTGGAATAGAGAGTGATTCGGGGTGGGCCTGTGTTGGAGACATGAACCGTAATCATGCAGAAGAACACCGTGGGGGTGGTACCGTCTGTTGCCGTGATGTTACAATTTGGAAAAGCTTTCACTCCTTGGTACAGAACTATACCGATTGTGATACAACAGGATATGGACTCTAATTGGCTGAGATTGTTTGTTATTAAGGGAGCAGAATTCAGTTAATTGGGAAAGAGGACTAAGGATGATTTGAAGGAGTAAGAGTGTCCAGGCCTGTCTTCTTCACACCATATTAACTCCCTGCATAGCATAATGCAGTGAGTTGAGCTGTTGCTTTGCTCTCATTTTTCAGAAAGTTAATTTCCAGCAAGGGTTCCTTTGTGTTCTGAACTGCTTCCAACACTACTTTTTTCCTGTTACATAGTAACATTTCCAAGGGGTTACATGAGCTATATGGAAAAATACAGAAGGAAATTCTTTTCCTGAAATAAAAATGTATACTATGTTTATTTTGTATAATTTCCCAAAATCTGGGTATTCCAAGGAAAATATTTTTATGTAGCAAATTCTATGTGTGTGAGAGAAATAGGCTGATCTGAGGATTAGCCTCCCTGCCCCCTTCTAACGGGAAAGCCTGTCACAAGGGCATGGTAGCCTGTTTAAATACAGCATCTCTTAAACCACAGTAACCACAAACTTACTTAGTAACTTCCACATGTGTATCATAAGTCTGTATATTTACAGAATACATGGCCTACTCAATTCTACTCAAGTAACTCAATTTGAAATAGAGCGATTTGCTCCCCTCTCTTGTTGTTCTTGGCTAGCCCATGAATGAATTTCATCGCCCAGCCGGTCATGGAAGATGATCTCCCACAAACATAGATGTGGATAAAAGAAGCAGAGTCTTTTAGAATGAGAAAAAAAATACCAGAGACAAAATGAATAAAAGCTAAAATGCTTTAAAGATGTGTTTTGATTTTTTCATCTTTAAATTCTTTAAATATCTCTTACAAAAACAGGCCTGGTCAAAATCTCTTGTGCAATCTGGAATGGTAAAAGGTATTGTAACCTGGGCTGCCATCTCCTTTGAATAATACTACAGATGAGAAGCCAGATGGGAATTTACGAACTTCTGGACAATTATTCTAAGCAGGCCCTAATCATGGTCGTCATAGTCAAGAAGAGACTGGACAGCCACTTGTCTGAAATGGTACAGGGTCTCCTGCTTGAGCAGGTGGTTGGACTAGAAAACCTCCAAAGTTCCTTCCAACTCTGATATTCTGTATTCTCTGAATGGATCAGAAGATGGGTATATCAGACCTTACTGAGCTGATGGGAGGGGCTTTCCAGATGTTACCGTAAACGAGAAGCACATTTAACAAACGCAGCACGGTGATGGTGGGGTGTTTGTTTTGCTTAATTTATTACTGTTTGAAATCCAGTGACACTGACACAGTTACTCCTGCCACCCTCTCCTTGCTTTGGGGGGAGCAGCTGGCTGTTTGACCTGTTTCATAAAATACAGTACTAGGAAGTGGACTGCTCACACACATGCACCCACAGGTTAAAACTACAGTGATTCAATACTGCAACTGAAAATAGTACTGCCATTAAAAAAAAAAAAAATCAAGTGTTCCCCCAGTCATAATCTTTTTAAAAAACAGTTAATGCTGTTACAAACGCTACTGATGTGAGGACAAGGCAAGACACAAATAAGTCCTACATCTTCACTGCAGTATAAATATGGAAGAATTTATACAGTTTACCCACATCCAATACTACTTTTCTTGCTACCCGTTGCAGCTAAAGGACTAGAGCACCTCTGCTTTGGAAAAACTGATGCCTGAGGTCTCCATCACGGAATGTCACCTAGTCATCTTCTGTGCCACTTCCTGAGCGATCCTAGGAGAGACGAGGAAAATACTTTTTAGTTGTACCTTAATGTATCGGGTGTCTTCCTGACTGTCCTAGGAAGTAGGTAGCCAGGCAGAAAAGCAGTAATCATCCAGGAAGTCTCATGGATGAACCAAGGTCTAAAATTTTTACTCGTCGTACCATATAGCTTTCTGAAAAGGCGAACTTGGTTTTGTGTTTCCTTTCTGCTTATTTAAGTGGAAAAGGCCCTCTTCTTTCTTTCTTTGGCCATCTGTCTCCAACAAAAACACTTTCCTGGGATCACTGATGACACTTTGGGGGAAAATCTATTGTTTTACCTACCTCTTCTTGCTCTTCCTCGCTATCATCATCACTAACTACAGGTTTAGCTCGGGACCCACGGCTGGTGCGTCTGCGGCCTTTCATTCGGTCTGGTACTTTTTCCTTTCTGCCCAGTTTAATCTTCACTTTGACAGAACGAGCTGAGAAGAAGAAAAGACAGAGTGAGACTGCAAAACTGGCTATGAGATTATGTTCTTGTGCCGTTATGAATTATGACTGAAACAGGTTTGAAATCTGTCCTGATTTTCATATACACATTACACGAGAAATAGACACAATTCTACTTATATATCTATTTCCAAATGCTCCAATAATCTGCTTCACTGTATTCCTAAATCTAATAATCTAGCTTGTTTTGTGAAATAACCACACCAAAAACTCTTTTTCTTCTTATGAAAAAACCAAACAGCCGTTTATGTACAAAACAGCCTTTTATGGTGCAAAAAAGGCAGGATGAGGCTTTCTTTACAAGCTCTGGATCCTAATTGTTAAATGTCAGCCTTTCCTCTTTTTTTTTATAAAATGTCAGCCTTTCCGGATGGCTCTAATTTCAGGCTTTCAGATACCTTTTCATCTGCCCATCATAATTTTTGTACTTTTTCCTTATATTTAACAAGAAGTACCTAGCCAGGTCTGGCTATCTCCAAAACCCAAAAAGCATCACAAGTGGATGTGCACTCAGAAATACCAGGAACATGGAATACTATATCCAGCTCTGAGCACCAAGAGACAAATTAGAGCAAGTTCATAAAAAGGCCACTAAGATGTGAAATGTTTGAAAACCGAGCCTATGAAAAATGGATATCTTTAGTTTAAAGAAATATGACTTAAAGGAAGATACAATAGCCATCTTCTTGTCTACTGAGCCATAGGAAAGAATGAGGACCAATAAGTTAAAACGGCAAGAAAGGAGATTTGAGGCAAATATCAGGAGGAACCTCCTGATTACAAGCTGTCTGCTACTAAAACAGTGCCATAGGACATGAGCTCTTCATGGAAGGTTGGATGGGCATCTGTCAGAGATTCTCTTATAGAGCTAGCCCTGAGTAGGGGATTGAATGACTTCTAATGTACCTTCCAACTCTACAGTTCTATCACTGAAGTTGAAAAGTATCCCAGGAAAGGCACATTACTTCTGTATTGCTACCAAGAAAATGACACAGGTGTGTCCATGAAGTTCATGAAGCTCACATTCTGATTCAGATCCTTCTTCTTCTCCCTCTTCCTCCTCTTCACTCTCTTCTCCCTCGCTGTCTTCTTCTTTTTCAATTTTTTGCCTCACACTAGTAAAGACAGACTGTAGTACAATTGAGTCTTCATAAATCTGCAGGAAACCATAGAAGAAAGGAAGATGCAGAAACCATGATTGATCTAATCCTTTCATTCCACTGGGCTAAATTCTATATTTATTCTCAGTCCATGCCCTTAATTGTTATGAAGGTTTTGTTTTAAAAAATAGGGTCATTCTTAATCCTACTGGGGATTTATAGAACACTTTTGAGTGTCTACTGCTCCTATCATATAGCTTGTTGTAATCTTCCAACAACCTTGTGTTCCATACTGAAATTGGGAAGAATGGAAAAAAGTGGCTGCCCTAAGACCATTTACTCAATTGGTTGCAGTAGCATTTGAAACAGCATCAGATACATATTACAGGTAAATTGAAGGGAGTTTCTAAAGCTTGGTTATGGATGTGAGAGATAATAGAAAAGAGCTTTAAGAGATTCATAAAACTCATTATCTCCTGATAATTCTTACCCATCAATTATGACTAATGATTTGTCATACCTCTGCAAAGGAATTCTTGCTATATGTATATGCCCACAACCATGGTATTATAAAAACTACAGGCAGTCCTCAACTTACAACCAGTTGATCCCAAATTTTATGTTAAGTGAGAAATTTGTTAAGTGAGTATTGCCTCATTTTACGACTTTTCTTGCCATATTTGTTAAGTGAATTGCTGCAGTTGTTAAATTAGTAGCACAATTGTTAAGATAATCTGGCTTCCCCATTGACTTCCCCTACTTATCAGTAAGGATCACATGACCCTGGGACACTGCAACTGTCATAAATGTGAGTCAAACATCTGAATGTAAATCACATGATTCTGGGGATGCTACAACGGTCATAAGTGTGAAAAATGGTCATAAGTCACTTTTTTCACGGCCATTGTAACGTCAAACGGTCACTAAACGATCTGTTGTGTAAATCGAGGACTCTCTGTACTGAATCCGTCTGCTTACACAGCACGGAAACTAGGCATCTCTCAAAACACATCTTAATTGTCCTAATTTATTTAACTAGAGGAGAACTCGTTCAATTCACAAGATGGGGGGAACCATACATTTTTTTTAATGTCAAGAACATTCTCTAACTGCAGGGAGATCTTACCAGTGACCCTTCAAGATTGAAAGTCTGAGCATTCTGACATAGAAGCATGACATCCTTCTCCAAATCATTCAGGCTGCGATATTTGTGGTTCCGGATACGCTCCTAAAAGTGAAGGGGGGGGGGGAGGCAGCAAAGGAGAAACAAAACAATGTTTTACTGAACAAAAGATTCAGATTCCTGCCTTTGTTCACTTGTCATCAGAGTGAGATGATGCCCCTAGCTGTATGCATCTTTCAGCAATCGAGAGGAGAAAAAGGAGCAATTCTTAAAGCTAAAAGGGTTTATCCTCAACAATTTTTTTTTTTAAATTAGGAACATGGACAGAGATAGTACATCAGTATGGATTCTGTAGGACATCTGTGCTGTTAATTCACTTAGAAGACATGTAGAAACAACATCCATTGTACAATTATACAATATTTTTACACAATTATACAATATTTCAATAGTATTGATTTTGTGGAAGTATTGACTGAAACTCTTGATTGTTGAACAAATGAACAACTGGATGAGCAAGATGGCTATCTGATGTTTGGCCCTTTAAAAGGCCTCAAGGGAAATCACTAATTGTGCCACTCAATTGATGATTAGGTGGATCTTTGGCAATCCACACTATATCCCCTTTGTCCTGTAACTAGTTTGAAAGCCTCAAATGAAGTAATGCTATCTTAGAAGTTAAAATGCAAAGGGATCTAACATGCTCATGAATCTTTCTGTTGTTAAAGGGAGGGCATTTTGAAATTTCTATATTAAGACGATTAGACTTAAAATCTAAATTTATCTAAACAAGCGAATAAGATTCATTGGAAGTTTTAAAAAGGTTACCTTCGCTAACTGAGAATGGCTTCATTCAGTAAATCAGAGATACTACAAGCTACCACAAAGACTTCCACCATCCTGTTCAGGAAACCAGCATGCTGTTGCATCCTTTGAATGTATACACTTTAATGCATTAAAATATATTAAGAACTATTTAAGACATACTCTATAACACAGCTTAAAAAGGTACAATGCAATATTGATGGCTAATATCTCCATGTTTCAAATGGGCTATATATACCTTACTAAAGTTATAGTTATGTGCAACACAAGTCACTTAGCTTCATCAGAAAGTGTTCTCCGAAACAATGCAGAATGATGGGCATCCCACAGTTAGAAATTGCAGAGGCACATGTTAATTACGTTGCACTAAGAAATCAGTTCACTACCCTTGTTGTAGGCATTAAACTACTGGGCTCAGCCTGTTCTTGTAAAGAAGGGGACAAAAAATAGGCATGTGATATTGTCAGAAAACTGCAGTAGGTGGGTTTTCCATCACATGACCAATCTTCTCAAGTCAGTCTTCTCAACCTGACTAGATATCATCTGCTGAGTGGGTATGGGAAATGAAATCTGCTGTGGTTATAGGCCACTCTGCTTTCTCTCACACGAGGCGAAACTACCCGATCTGATTCAAATCCAAGGTGCTGCATCCTGCTTAAGATGGGCAACAGGCCTATTTTACCATTTCTGTTACCAAGAGCCACTTTGGTATTAAAGTGCTGAAGTAGCAACTTTCTAGTCCCGCCTTAGGCATAGGAGGCAGAGCTAGGTGACTTTGGGTCAGTCCTTTTCTCAGCCCAATCTACTTTAAAGGTGGTTGTTGTGAGGAAAATAGGTATGAGCATTCTATATGTTGCCTTGAGTTGCACAAATAAAGACGAGATATAAATCAAGTAAGGAAATAAACAAACATTGGGTCCATCTCTGAATTAGAGAAAGACAAATAACTCCTAAAGTACCTTTATCTTCTTGAAATCCACTGGTTTGCGAATGAGTTCATAATATTCTGGAAGCTCTTTTCGAGAAGGCAGTTGAATGAAGACTTCACTAAGCTGACGTCCACTGCTGCTACAAGACAAGATGAAGGAAAACATCTAAAACATGGCGTGTCTTTCCCAGAGCAGGTCAGTTCAGTGGCATCTACTCTGGCTGTCATGGACTGAGAAGTGAAGTGAAATATGAAGACTGTTTTGTTTTATATACTAATGGCTGTTATGCTGGATTAGTAGCTCCAGGATTAATGTGTATTGGTTAATATACAAATTAACACAGCAAATCAATTTTTATTTATACAATGTGTAGGAAAATTTAAATCTAAACCTACTTCAAGCTGTGAATCTGAGGAAAATAGTTTTCTCCTGCTAGTTCATGTCATATTGGTGGTGTTGTTTTTTTTAGTTGATTGAAAAATGAAATTTACCCCCTGCTTCCTTCAATACTTTAATTTCATTGGGATTATGGTTGGAGAGAAAAAGTGTGGTATCATATTCTGGCATGCTATCTTCCTACTGAAAATTGCTCTCCTCCCCCAGAATTAAAATTTAATCATACAAATATTGTCTGATGTGGCTCTGAAGCATTACATTAGCTGAGGAATTTGAAACCTTGGCATGCAATGGATAAATCTTTTCAAAATAGAGGAGAGCAACACTGAACATTGAACACTGATTCAATGGGGTGAATCAGACCTGAGAAACAATATCTGTTAAAACCAAAGCTTCGTTTCACAATAGAGGAGAGGGAAGTGACCTGCTTGTCATAGGTTTATCAAGCTTAATAGTTTTATCTACAATTAGGCAACAATTATGTTTACTATAATGGTAATTCAGAGCTGTGAGGCTCTGGCAGGGAGCAGTTTAAGAAGAATGGGTCTATGTTAGCCTTTTCCAATATGATGCCCTCCAGATATACTGGGGATATACTGGGACATCAAACTGGCTAGTAATTCTGGAAGTTGCAGTTCCAATTCAGTGGAAAGTGACATTGTGCAGAAGATTCATGCAGGGGATGGAAGACATTTTGAATGGTTTGCTGCTACCATCTCTGACTCTGTGAAAAATCGAGCTTTTGTACTCATAAGGCAGGGGGTGCAGCAGCTCAGTGGTTAAAGACTCTGAATTTATCAGCTGGAAAGCTGACAGCCCGGACCCGAATGCCACACTATGGGGTGAGCTCCCATTCCTGTCCACCTAGCAGTTCAAAAGCACGCAAATGCAAGTAGATAAATAGGTACCACTTCAATGGGAAGGTAACAGCATATTGTGCGCTTCGGCGTATAGTCATGGTAGCCACATAACCACAGAAATGTCTTTGGACAATACTGCTCCTTCTGCTAAGAAACGGAGATAAGCCCCCTAGAATGAGACATGACCGGACAGGAGAAATCTTTACCTTTTCTCATAAAGCAACCAATATATTCACTGTTACAGCATGATGCTCATACTCACTTCACACCACTCCATTCTAGTTTTTCACTTCTCAACAATATCTCTCTCTCTGACATGTAGAAGTTGGTCCTCGACTTACAACAGTTCATTTAATGACCATTTGAAGTTACAACAGCACTGAAAACAATGACTTATGACTATTTTCCACAGTTAGAACCATTGCAGCATCCCCATGGTCACATGACCAAAATTCAGATGCTTGGCAACTGACTCACATTTATGACCGTTGCAGTGGCCTGTGGTCACATGATCATCTTTTGCTACCTTCTGACAAGCAAAGTCAATGGGGAATCCAGATTCACTTAACAATTGCGTTACCAACTGCAGTGATTCACTTAACAACTGTGGCAGGAAAGGTCATAAAATGAGACAAAACTAACTTAATTGTCTCACTTAGCAACAGAAATTTTGGGCTCAATTGTGATCGTAAGCAGAGGACCACCTGTGGTCTCGGTTTTTCACATAAATCCCAGTATTTCACATCATGCTGGATTCCCCTTCAAAGTCCAGAGGCAGCAGAAACAATAAATATTTAGATACTTGCACACAAGCATCTGTCCAGAGGAGAAATACTGATGGCTGAGGATATGAAGTGTAAAATTATACAGGAGAAATATCTCTTCTTTCGGTTACCTGTCTTTATACTTAATCACAGCATCAACAATCTTCTTCATTTTCTTAGTGAGGTTGGGTGGATTCGGGGAGAGCTTCTCAGCAGGAGGCCGGCCACGCTTTTTCTGCTTTTTGCTGTCATCGTCTTTGTCCCGGCTACGAGTGCTGGTAGTCGGGGTGGAGGAACTGACATCCACGTCTCTCTTGCGCTTGCGGGAGGATTTCTTCTGACGCACCTCCTCTTCGATCTCCTCTAGGGTACCCTCTTCTATGGCCTATAGATAAGAGCAGCAGTCAGTCAGCCAGGTACAATGAAAGTGGGACAATAGTGGGACAACAGCACAGTGTGAAATGACTGAACGTGAACACTCACACACAGCCGAGCCACCTAAGCACAGTGAGGAATGGGATGTCTACATGGGCTGCTTCCCCAAAGGCATCACTTCCCAGTGTAGTCAGTTATGGATCATGGAAGGCTGCAACACTAAAAGGTGGGAAGGAAAGCTAGTTCTCTTACCTACAAGCTTTTCTTCTCATGTTAAACAGGGCCAACAGGCAGAAGACTCTGTAGAAACCATGCAGAGCAGGTTGTGGGGATGCCCCTTCCTGCCAGTTCTGTTGCAATTTCTTCCAAAGCAGCAAGGAGACCTGAGGCTACTAACCACCCGTTAGCCATAAATTTTTATGCTTCAGATTGCACAGTAAGAGAGGAAAAGAAGCAAGTTGACTGAAGGCCATGTATAACAGAAGTAGGAAAACTCAGAAGTAAAACTACCCATCTTTCATTTTTATTGTCATACATGGCTACAGGATCTCACTTACTCAACAGTCAGAGCAAAGGAACCTAGAGTTGAAACTGCGACAGCTCTGTAATGTCAGCAAATCATGGAAAGTCTTTACGTGGAGAATGGCCTGCCAACATGGTTCTACTGTACTTTGTTCATTATTTGTTCCTTACATGATATTTAAAGCAAACAGATTCCTGACCTCAAATGGCTTTGCAGGACCTCTTGATATGTACCTTATGAAAAAAAATGAAATCAAGAAGACCATTTTTTAATATTGCAATATAGAAATAAAAAGCATTAACTCCTTAAATTCTTAATTGGTGGCATCAAACTTCTAAGAGCCTGGGAGAAGGAAGCACTTAATCCCAGCACTATTTTTATACTATCTACACTTTTTCTTTGAAACAATTGTTTGGCTCCTATTCTATCCATAATCTGCTAGTTCAGACCCTAACAGAAAACTGGTTGATTAACCTATAGGGAATTATGGCATATTGAAAATAGATATGGGAAAAGGAATGATAATTTAATTAATTAAGATATATATATGTAAATAGGTCCAATGATTGTTCATTCCATTTTGAACATCTGGGTTTTAAACTCAAGGCTCATTCAATTTATGACTGAAACCTCACTTTTTAATGAATAGGTGACAGCTCTGATTTTCTGATCTTGGATAGTGAGATATATTACAAGGTTCCTCAAGACTCATGCTTCTTTTTGCCCAAGAAATATATAGGCCTAGGAGAGAATCATTGGTGAACAAATATATAATATTAGACTCAATATATTAATGAACTATTCTTGGCAGCTTCAAAAAAGGAAGCAATCTATTTAATTATGTTTAGTTTGGAGGGATCAAAGAGAACAGAAATGGAAATTATAGCATGAAATTCCACGGTCCCTTTTCATTACGTCTAGCATCAGCCACCCTCCCTGCAACAAGGCAACACACATGTACAACCATGAGGTGTTTTCTGACCTAGAAAAAACTAGTCCATGGACATCATGATGCTAGCTGTTAAAGAACTGAAATGTAGTTATTTGGGGCTTATATGGAGTATGATAAATTTGGAAAATTGTGAAGAATAAATTAATAGAATGAGAAGACTCTTGACTGAATGTAAGCAAATACTAGCTCAGAAATCTCTTTTTGTTTTATTTTTTTAAGGCTTGGCCTTTGGGAGACAGCTACAACATCTCTGATTTACTCAATTCTTCAAAACAGTAAGAATGTGAATTTATACGTGAATTAATGGAACGAGTCCCTTTCATTAAACTACAAGTAACATATTTCAACACTGGCTAATACACAGAGCAATGCAGAAACCTAACATACACAGAACTTCTTGTCATTGTGTTTCTCTTACAACTGGAACAAAAATACAAGAATGGGCAAAGCTCTTCCTGCTTTACATGATATTTAGCTCCATCCAATGTCCCAGCATTTCACCCCTTGGCTCAGCCAAAGTCTCCTCCAGAGAAAGGAGAATGGGATGTAATTAATCAAGGAACTATGAACAATCGTAGCTTCCATTTTCTCCTGGTGTCTCTGTGTCTATTAGTGACTAATTTGTGGATAGCCGGAAAAGTTGTAAGATGTGAAATACTGCTGGTGCCATTGGCTATACTGTTCTGGCGTATGCTGAAGTAAAATATAAATAGGCTGGAGCCATACTGGAATCTTGAGAAGTGTCCTGTACATATTGATTGTTTACTCCCGAGGATGCTGCCTAGGCCTGCAGAAGGTGTCATATACTTTTAAAGGCTCCAGTTATATAAGGCTAACAGAAAAACAATAAAAATTTGCTGGGGTCTAAAAAAAATATCTCTGTGGGACAGAACTAGAACCTCCTTCCTCATGACTATCACATAACAAAAGCTTTCCTTTCTTCTGAAGCAGAACTAATTTCACTCGCAAGTCTCTATTGTTAATGAGGCAGCCTGGTACCTTCTTGATATTTTTGATTAATAGCTAGCCTCTCCAACAGCAAAAACTTGTAGAAATTGTAGTCTGAAACCCACAGGGCTCATAGCTCAGCTATTCAGAGTTGCTGAATACTTTTGCAAGCAGGAATTCTCAGGGCTAAAAGAAAAGAAAAAGCCATAAAGGAGGTTTAGACCATGTAATTCATATAATGTATAAAAGGTAGGTATTGGAGCTGTTAGCAAGGCCCTTGCTAGAGATGACTGCCATCACTGAATTTGCTTTGTGGAGCCTTCTTGCAACACCCCATTCAAATGTTTGAATCCCCTTTTGCCAGCCAGCATTTGCCAAATTGCAGAGAGAAGCCAAGGCTCTTGATTTAACACGGTGTGGACCTTCACTGGTACATGAAACAGAACTGGAGAAAGGAAATTTAGGCACACAGCTCCGTTATATAATAAACCAAGTCTGAATAATTTTCCTCCTTCCTTGTTATGGCAATTGTTGTTATCCTCCCAGCAAAACCTATGTAATGATTCAATACAGTTATCGGAAATGCTTTTGTTCCTCTTAGCTACATCTCTTATTAGTATTCTTTTGTTAGAGTAAAGCCACAATGTTACTCAGAAATTTACAGTTCCCCTAATTTCTTTAACAGTTTTACCAATTTGTAGAAAGTGTCTTGTTTCTTTAAAAAAAACCTATTATTATTATTATTATTATTATTATTATTATTATTATTATTATTATTATTATTTTATTTCTATACTGCCCTTCTCCCGAAGGACTCAGGGCGGTGTACAGCCTAATTAAAAACACAACAAAACAACAATTTAAAATTTAAAATCATTAAATAGATTAGGCTCCAATTAAAATCCCAGAAATTTAAAATACCCCAATTTAAAATTATTATGTTGATAGCCCGGCCTGGCGGAACAACAGGGTCTTCAGTGCGCAGCGAAACACCCGGAGGTCGGAGATCTTACGTATTTCCGGGGGCAGTTCATTCCACAGGGCTGGGGCTCCCACAGAGAAGGCCCTCCCCCTGGGTGTCGCCAGCCGACATAACTTGGCCAATGGCACCCTGAGGAGACCCTCTCTGTGGGAGCGGACTGGTCGGTGGGAGGCTATTGGTGGCAGAAGTCGGTCTCGAAGGTACCCGGGTCCTATGCCATGGAGAGCTTTAAAGGTGGTAACCAACACCTTGAATCGCACCCGGAAGACCACTGGGAGCCAGTGCAGCTCGCGCAGGAGGGGTGTCACGTGGGCGCAACGAGTTGCACCCATAACCACCCGCGTGGCCGCATTCTGGACCAGTTGGAGCCTCTGAGTGCTCTTCAAGGGGAACCCCATGTAGAGAGCATTACAATAGTCCAACTGGGAGGTAACAAGGGCGTGAGTGACCATGCGCAGGGCGTCCCGGTCCAGAAAGGGCTACAACTGGCGAATCAGGCGAACCTGATAAAAGGCCCCCCTGGCCACGGCCGTCATATGCTCTTCTAAAGACAGCCGGGCGTCCAGGAGGACACCCAGATTGTGAGCCCTCTCTGTGGGGGGCAAAGATTCACCCCCAATAGTCAGCGATGGCACCTGCTGACTATATCAGGGCGCCGGAAGCCACAGCCACTTGGTCTTGGAGGGGTTGAGTCTGAGCCTGTTCCTCCCCATCCAGACCCGCACGGCCTCCAGGCAGCGGGACATCACATCAAGGGCATCGTTGGGGTGGTCTGGGGTGGAGATGTACAGCTGAGTATCATCAGCGTACAGATGACACTTCACCCCAAAACCACGGATGATCTCACCCAGCGGCTTCACATAAATGTTGAACAGGAGGGGCGAGAGGACTGACCCTTGCGGCATTCCCCATGCGAGATACCTCGAGGTCGACCTCTGTCCCCCTGCCAACACAAACTGCGAGCGGTCAGAGGAAGGAGGAGAACCACCGCAGAATGGTGCCCCCTATTCCTAACCCCCTCAACCGCTGCAACGTGATATCATGGTCGATGGTATCAAAAGCCGCTGAGAGGTCAACCCCTGTCCCGAGCCCTCCAGAGATCATCCACCAACGCGACCAATGCCGTTTCTGTGCTGTACCCCTGCCTGAAGCCCGACTGGTACGGGTCTAGATAGATAGCTTCATCCAGGTGCCGGGGAAGCTGTCGTGCCACCACGCTCTCAGCAACCTTCGCCACAAAACGAAGGTTGGAGACTGGACGATAGTTGGCTAATTCAGCCGGGTCCAGGGAAGGCTTCTTGAGGAGGGGCCTCACTACCGCCTCTTTCAAGGCGGCAGGAAAGGCACCCTCACCCAGAGAAGCACTTATAATCCCCTGGAGCCAGCCTCGTGTAACCTCCCGGGAGGCCAGCACCAACCAGGAGGGACACGGGTCCAATAAACACATGGCGGCACTAATCTTACCCAGAACCCTGTCCATATCCTCGGGAGTCACAGGATCAAACTCCTCCCAGATAACATTCTCAAGACCTGCCCTCGTCTCCTCCCGTGGACTCATCCAGTCGGAGTCCAAGCCATCCCGAATCCGAGCAACTTTATCGTGCAGGAATTGCACAAAATCCTCAGTACGACCCTGCAAGGGATCTTCCCGCACTCCCCCCCGAAGAAGGGAGTGGGTCACCCTAAACAAGGCGGCTGGGCGGTTCTCTGCAGATGCGATAAGAGTGGAAAAATGGTTAGATTTTGCCGCTTTTATCGCCACTAGGTAGGTCTTGATATAAGACCACACCTGTGTCCGGTCGGAATCGGATTGACTAGTCCTCCAAATGCTCTCTAGGCGTCTTTTCCGACGCTTCATCTCTCTCAGCTCCTCAGAGAACCAAGGAGCCAATTGAGATCGGCATCGGGTCAGAGGCCGCAAAGGCACGACGCGGTCCAAAGCTCCAGCGGCCGCCCTTTCCCAGGCGGCCACCAGCTCTTCAGTCAAGCCGTGTGTTAGAGTCTCAGGAAACGGCCCAAGCTCCGTCAGGAACCTTTCGGGGTCCATCAGGCGCCTGGGACGGAACCATCTGGTCGGTTCTGTCTCCCTGCAGCGGGGGAAGGCGGTAGGAAAGTCCAATTGGAGGAGCGAATGATCTGTCCATGACAAGGGTTTAATATCTAGGTCCCCTCTACCAAGATCATTCAACCACTGACCAGAGACAAAAATCAAGTCCAGAGTGTGTCCCCCTATGTGAGTGGGGCCTTGAACTAACTGGGTCAGGTCCATGGCCATCATGGAAGCCATGAACTCCCGAGCCGCCTCTGACGCCTCACCCACGGATGGAAGGTTGAAATCCCCCATGACAATAAGTCTGGGGGTATCAACCGCCACCCCGGCAACGACGTCGAATAGCTCGGGCAGGGTCGCTGCCATGTGGCAGGGAGCCAGGTACGTAGTCAGCAAACCCATCTGCACCCCACGGCCCCACTTCACACAAAGGGACTCACATCCGGCTATCTGAGGTACAGTGGTCTCCCTCGGACAAAGACTTTCCCTAATAATCACCGCCACTCCCCCACCCCTCCCCTGGGCCCTTGGCTGATGAAATGCACGGAAACCTGGCGGGCACATCTCGACGAGGGGGACCCCCCCTCCTGGCCCAACCAGGTCTCCGTAATACCTACCAGGTCCGCACCCCCTCCAAAATAAGATCACAAATGAGGGGGGCTTTATTAACCACCGACCTGGCATTACACAACATCAGCTGCGGATCCTGGGCCTGAGACTCTACACAACCCAGGACACGAGTCACACATTGGGGGCCGGAGTGCGCAATCGCTCGGAGACAGCGCATGCGCACCCCCGACACTTGATATGACCCCCTGCGCCCGTCATACCTGTCCCTCCCACTCATTATTTCAATTTCACAGCCCTTCCTGTCGTCCCCCTGCTCCCCGGTTAAATTTCCTTTTATTAATCTACATACTGTGTTTCCCTGAAAATATGGCCAGTCCTGAAAACAAGCCCTACCCCGATTTTCACATCTGTGCCTAATATAAGCCCTATGCCAAAAATAAGCCCTAGTTAAGCCCCACCCACCATCTATTTGTACGAGGTGGGATGAGTGCATGTGTAAAAATCAAGCTAGGGCAGGTGTGTAGGGATGGAGCTGTCCCATGTCTTCCACACCCACTTACCTTAGGACCACTGCAGCCAGACCTCCCACACCCCAATATCCAATACCGCTGCTCTCTGCGGGTATTGTGACCACTTGTGGCCAGCCACCACATGGCGCATTGTGCCGGTGCTGCCGCTTGTGGCAGGTCATCATGAGGCTTGTTGTGTTGGTGCCGCCATTCGTGGCAGGACGCCGTGTGGCATGTCATGCCGGTGCCATTGCTTGTGCACACAACGCACCTACACAAATGGCAGCACCGGTGCGATGAGTCATGTGGTGTCTGGCTGCAAGCGGTTGCAGAAGAAATTGAGCAGCAGTACAACAGGTGTCAAAGCATGTGAGGCCTGGCTGCGGTGGTCCTAAGGGAAGCAGGTAAGACATCCCTCAAAAATAAATAAGACCTGGTGCTTATTTTGGGGCCCAAAAGAAAATAAGATGGGGTCTTATTTTCAGGGAAATACAGTAGCATAATACTAGCACCTGATTAACCTTTTATATCTAACTTGCCTACTTTTGTGCAATTTTTAGATTAAAAAATGAACACATTAGATCCACCAAAAAATAACAAAGAGATCTGCAATAAAAGAAGTAGAGGCAAAAACCTTGCTTGGCAGGTCATTCTGATTTTACTTTATGTCTCTATGGTAAAGTGTTGATCGCCATTACCCTTTGCTAAAACATTTTACTTTTAGACATATCTTTGTGTAGAAGCAAAAAAAGGCTAGGCTATCTTTCTCCCTGCCACCCTCAAACATGGCATAAAACAGAAAACTTGGTCTTACCTTCTTTGTTTCTACTTGTTTGATAGGTAGCAGTCCAGACAGAAGGCATATTCCCTGCCCAGTCAATGGGGGCAGATGCTAAGGAAAATATAAATGGGCTGGACTAAAAGGTCACCACCTCTTCCTCTGGACAACCAGTCACTCTTAGCCTAGCAATAAGGAGCCCAACCACCAACAGGCTCCATAGTGAACAGGTATCCTAGAACAGGCAAGTGCTGGATTACTGCCCATTAAAAAACAGAAGGAAAATTAATAGTTAAGACCAAATTTTCTTTTCTATTTGTTGCTGGGCAGTGGTCCAATCACTGGAATGATTCAAGAAGTCCATTGCTTTGCCTACATACAAATGATGTCACCATTTTGCTTTAGGCTCTGTTCTTAGAATTATTTCATTGGTTAAATAAAGGTGTTGAATGCCTCAGTAAGAAGGCACCCGAAGAAGCTTCTCTCCTGCATCAGAAAGTCATTTGCAAATATCACACAATCCTGTGATAGGACTTGATCTTGATCCGTTGATACTCTTCTTGTTCCCAATTAGTATTTAGGAAGTGAATAGGCAGGGTGTCCCTCCATAAACCCACACATACGATCTCTACCTTCAATGCTCAAAGGCTGATTTGGTAATATCATCAAGTTTAAATTAATCAATTTTCTTGACAAACACTAATTTGGAATATTCCATCTTTGATTGCAGAAGTCAACTTCTTTCCATAAAAATTATTATTGAAGCAAATGTAATTATTGCCTTTTAATTTTAAATATTGAACTGAAGCCATGAAAACTGCTGGTTGTATGTTGACTTTTCTTTTAATCAGCAACTATCTTGTAGCATTAAGGCCATCATTTTTTAAAAATCTGTAATGCATATTCACTGCTTTTTCAGCCATATAAGGAACTGCTGTTTCCACAAACTGGAGCCTACATGTAAATTTATTTTTTAAAAATCTAAAAAGAGAAAAGCCCAGACTTTCAAATATATCTTCAGCAATGCTTTAAGTTCACTGCCAATCCAAATTAATCTAGTAAGTAGATCTCTTCCTGCTGACAGAGGCCCAAGCTGTTCTGCTAAGGATAGGAAAGTTAAGGAATTCTGGATGACTCTATATCTTGTATGAATTGAAGTTATAATGCCCAAGTGTATTTTGAAAGCGTAAAGGCGAAATCCAGGATTCCCAGTCTTGTAGCCTTGTATCTGTCAACATAGTTATAGTTTTATGGGGACCAGCAATTTAGGAACCATCGCTTCAAATTCTGTAACATCAATTAATCTCCTTTCCTTCACCAAAACAGGCATCCGTTTCAGAATCAGATGTTTTTGAATGAGGAAGTTGAATGAATGCTGATCTTCATAAAACCATCAATGTAGCAGTTTCATGTCCACAATAACTATAGAAGTGAAAATAAGGCTCAGTTGCCTGATATGTTGCAAGCTTGCTGAAATATCTGCCCTAGACTTGGGTAAGAGTCTAGTAAAAGTATGGCCATTATTGATGAAATCATCATAATCACCACAACAAACTTGATAAGTATCCTACATAGCTAAGCAGAAAAGCAACTGCTATTTTATAGGTTGCCTTATGCTGTTATCTCAGAAAAAGTATGAACTATACTGAAAAGTATAACTATTGTTATAACAGAAGTTATACATTTCTACCCTGACAACAAAGGAAGTTAGCACAAAAATGCCAGGAAACAAACTGCAGATTACTTTGACTTCTTTGATTTCTTAAGACAGATAATTTTTCACATGAGGTCTTCTTAGTGACTACTATGAGAAAGATTCCAATTTTTAATTTCACACTGTTTTTCCTGTGGTCCAGTTTACAGAACTTCAGCAAGAATGAGTTAATGCCCTCTATGAGTAAGAATGTAGTACCTCAGGAACAAAGAACAAGTGCTGAGTGGAGCAGGCACATTAAGCAGGGATGCTTTCTGTAGCTTATCCTTAGAAGTGTACATAAATGCTTGGAAGCCTGCCCTTACCAGGATAACCTTTGATAATAAGACAGAAGAACAAGATTGTCTAGCTCCAAGACTCAAAAGATGAATTATAGCACAAAATTTTGAGAATGTTTGCATACGTATCCTTCTTATTAGCTTCAATCATCACTCTCTCCTCTTAACACACTTTGGTGGTAAACAGAGCAGAAGGATTGGGGTGTAAGTAAAGCACAAACCAACAATCTTTGGGTTATTTTACAAATGAGTAGTGTCCTAGAAGATCACAGTTAACTAAGCCTCCCCTTTTCTCTTGCAGTAGTAGTGACTGGATCACGGAAGGAAGGGTGATGCCTCCTAGTCTAGCTCAGGGACAGCTTCTTCTCCCCATCCCCCACCCCCAGTCTGCCTCTTAATGGCCAAAGACGGAGAACATCCAATCTCTGGATACTGCCCAGCAACAAATAGGATGAAATGTTTGCTGGGACAGGCAAGAAGAGGGCACACTCAGCTGCATAGTAAGTAGGCTTTCTGCATCTGAAATGTTTGACATCTGTCAAGGAGATCAATTGAATTTAAGTTTAGCAACATGGTTCCACACGGTTGAGTTAATAATACCCAACAGAAGTTTTGAATGGCACTGAAGAAATGTACTTTTAAAACAATCCATCCTATTTAATACAAAAAAGTAAGGATTAGCAGTGGAAGAGTTTCATGGCTAGAAATCGTCAAAAGAACGATCAAATTGAAATTTGGTTGCGTAAATTCAGCTAGTCCTCAAAACTTCTTGTGTTGGGTATTTTCTCAACATTCAGACACACAGACAACACAGAGATAGGTAGAAATAAAATTTGAGAAAATCATTGGAGAACGATGCTGTACCATGTATACCTTGAGCCATTGCTTCTCAGTCAGGGAATCACTATAATCCACTTCCTTACGGTGACGGGAACCTCTACCAAACATCTTCTCCTCCTCCTCCTCACAGGTTAGTCTTTCTACTTCTGCATCATCTTTAATTATCCAAGAGGGCAACTCATCCTCTTCCATCAATCGCGGCTTTCGCTTAGGATTGCGGGCCTCCTCTCGCCTGCGATCCAAATCCATGCGCTGCAGAAGGAGAACAGCAATTTAAACTACATGTGGTATTGCACTGGATTTTCTAAGCTTTATGCTCAGTATAGTCATTTATTGGGAACAGATGCAAGTCTACCGTTTCAACATAACAAAGTCCCTTCAATCTTAATTAGAGGGGAATTATCAGGTACAGGAAAACCATCAATCTTAAATGTTTGGAGTTAATTTTGCAAATCAGTTGACAAACTATTAAGAGATTTTGAATAACTAAATACGCAATTTTTTGTGAAGAGTAAAGTCTATAATATTGTTTCAACATTCAGATATGATGGAGTAAAATGTTCATCACTACTAAGCAACATGCCAGAATATGAAAATATTTAAAATCAATCAATCCATCCATCAATCTCTGCCTTAGAGTGAGATTATCTTTTTTCATAGAATGGAAGAATTTTTCAGTTTTCCACTTTATTCTATTCTAGACTCTAAAACCCAACAATATCAGAAAGAGAATGCAATGACCCACTGGTGCTTTCCATCTAGCCCCACTTTGAAGTTCACTATCAGGCTGGGAAAACGTAAATAAATCAAAACTATGGACAACAAACTGGCTTTTCATTTAAAAAGTGGTTCCTGAGATCTAAGAGGATGAAGATGGACTGTAATCTTATTGGTGTCACCAAAATGAGTAAGATTTTTTTCCAGATTTCTTGGTTTGATAGATTTCTAAAACCTGAAATATTATTTCAAGTATATTCCAAAGGTTTTTCTTAAAGAAACAGATTTATACAGCTATGTGAAAGCAGATTTGAAAGCAGGTATACTTTTTTCAAGAATGCAGAGAACTGTATTGGTCTCACATTAACACTGCTATATTGATATATATACAATTTCAATATGCTACAATACACATTTTTTTTTTTTTGGAAAGTAAGCTGCCCAGTCTGGCTAGTATTTTCTTCCCCATGCAATAGCTGAGAATGGAGAAGACGACGCCTGCTTGCCTATGTCCCTCATCACTTCCTGTATAAATAGTTAGGCAAGTAATTGATGTTGACTCATCTCAGTAAGTACAACAAGAGTCAATCTGGTTGTTCTTGGATGAGACCACCAGTCTCTCAGGAATACAGGTTAGACTGGGAAATTAAAACAGAAGAAGGCAGGGGATACTCACACGTTTGGCATCAATGCTCACTTTTCTCAACAAGGATGTGCCCATAAGCCCCTTAAGAGTCAAGTCTGACTCAAAGAGACTTCACTTTCCTCCAGCACTGAAGATAGGGGGCTGCTGTTTTCCCTCCTTTTCCAACTTCCTTTCTATACTTGGAAGGAGAAGGACTTAAAACTATTGGATGAGGTGGGACAGAAATGGGTGAGAGAAGAGGGCATTTTTCCTAGGAAAGCAAACTGCAACTTGGAGAGATTTGGAGGTAGCCTAAAGTGAAACAGCTGTAGAGTGTTATTTGTCCCAATTCCATAGCAAGTCATAAGTGTCTATATGAAATATACATGATTTGACAGGATCTTGCTTGTTCTTGCTTGCTCTTTCATTTTTTGAGAGGACATTTTTATCAATAACCACAATCTTCTCTTCCCCAATAATACGAGGCTTCCCATGGTTCTCAAAACAGCCTTAAAACAGCATAAAAAGTAACAAGCTTCTTGTGTGTGTGCATGTGAAGGAACCTGATACTTATATTGAACTAGGTGATATTTTGTTAATGCCCTGGAACTATTTTTCTCAAGTATTATGAAATCCAAAGGATCTGCAAAAGTTTCTTAAACATGTATTTCCTCTCTCTTTAGCACATATGTATGCCCTGCTTTCCTCTGGCATGAGTGTATCTACTACTGACTTCCTAAACAAAATTTAGCTAACTTAATGTACCTCAAGTAATAGGCTGAACTTAGAAGAATAAACCTGACCTTTATGAAATACAACAAGCAAATTAACCACTCTCACCATAAAAAGATCAAACTCTTCCTCATGTCGGGCAATCATTTGGTTAACGGTTTCATCATCTGGAACTTCATCTTCTTCCTGAAAGATTTCAAAGTTTTTCCCATTTAATTCCTGCATGGCAGTTCGTGTGTTTGGAGTTTTATACTGATTGTTTTACCATCTCAAGTTTGATTTGGCTACTTGTCTGAAAATATATCTGGTGGTCTCAGTGGACAGTAGCCACGTGGCAGACGCTCCCCATCAGCGTTGGCAATTTTGTTGACATTCTTAAAACAGTGAGGACTAAGGACTTGGACGGGCGCGGCGACTGAATTACCCCTCTCACCTTTAAAGGTGGCTCCTCCGAGTCGGAGTTGAGGCACAGGGTTGAGGCAGTGTGGGGAAAGCTTGCGCTGCCACTGCCGCTGCCCGTGCTGTATCTGGTCTGTGGATAGATAGAGGAGTTCAGTCTCCAGGGCTGTCAATCTAGCACCTTTTACTGACACTCAAATTCACTTCCTAGGGTGACAAGGGTTCATGCCACTTCCTTCCAGCCCACAGTCCCTTGGCCTCAGGATTACAGAGAGCAAGGATCGAGGCAACACATTCCTCAGTCACGCACAAGAGAAGGAGAAAGCCACCCCTCGTCGCCTCTTACCTCATCTTGCTCCTCATGCTCTAAGATAGCCTGCAGGAAAGCTCGCCTTTCATGGCTGGAGGACTTCTGGTCAAACATTCCAGCCTGGATCACCTTCTGATCAACATTCAGCTTGTACTTGGCTGCAGCAAGTATCTTCTCTTCCACACTGTTCACAGTGCACAGGCGCAGCACTCGCACTTCATTTTGCTGCCCAATGCGATGTGCTCGATCCTGTGCCTGCAAGTCCTAGAGTGGTAGACAAAAACCTTCCTCACTGTCCACCAACTACGCTCAGCTTTCTTTCAGCTACATCCTAAAGACAGAAGGGACGATGTTGTACCAGCAGAGGGGCCCAAAACTGGATAGCTCTCCCTTTTTATAAAAGCAGCATTCATGCCTTAAGACCAAAACAAGCATCTGGAGACCCATTTCTAATCCCATAGATCAGAGGAAATGCTTCTGTCTAACTCTCTGCTCTTTAGGTCTCTGGCTGACTTCTGAACTGGTGGTGTGTCCCAACCTACCAACTGAAGACAAATGCTCTGTACTGTAACCCATCATTCAGAGTTATCCAGGTAATGTTTAGAGGACAGCAGCAACATCAAGGGATGCTCTTGGTCTCTAAATCTTTATTGGTGTAATAATCCTTATTATATTGCTTGGTTGCTTGCTCATTTGCTTGTTTGTATTTCATACTTTTTACCATCCATCTCCCACAGAGATATTATTTTAATTGATAAGTATTTCTTGGTTTCACATGACAGTCCTTTGATTTGGCACATGGGTACAATTTTGGTTTTAACTAGCAATTAAAGGCTCCTCTTTAACTTTGATTCAAGATAGTTAAGGCTGTGCCCTGAAGAAAGACCAGACTAGGATGAGAGTTTATACTATCAGCTCCTGAAGTGATCTATTATCAGATGAGATCATTTTTTTGTTTTTCTCCTAAGGGCACAGAAGAACTATTTATCACAATATTTTAAAACTGTAATCACCCATTTTGCCAGAAATCTCGTTATAGATTGTAGGCACAAGGGGAATGCCAAAGATCCAGATATTCTTGAAACTACAAACTACAATAAATATGCTTTATATTTATAATCCACAACCCTTGATGAAATATAAAAAGTCCTTTCTTTAGCATTAGTACTATATATGTAGCATTACAAACTTTAATCTCACCATTAAAGGTTAATGCTCTATTTATAAATATTTTCCCATATTTTACTATGAAACATAGTAAAAACATTTTTGTTACCTGGTGAGGATTCCAATCACTATCAAAAATAATCACAGTATCAGCAGACTGCAGATTCAGTCCCAAACCCCCTGCTCGGGTGCTCAGAAGAAAAATGAAATATTCAGAGCCTGGCTCATTGAAAGTTTTCAGCAGCATGCCACGATCTTCAGCTTTAGTGGTCCCTTTAAAAGCCCAGAAAAGAGAGGGTTTCCCCTAGTGCTACAATATTTTACTTCAGGATAAAAGCTATTACAAAAATTCCAAAACTCAGAAGAAGTCATAGAGAAAAAACATATTTCAACAAAATTGACAAAAATGACATTTTAGAATTATTACCTATGGAGAAGTTACATAACAATTGAAGAATTCAATTCTTAACAATATTAAGAGAATTTATAAGGATAAACCAGGTGGTTTGGATTGGAAGACACTGTTTGGACAGAATCATCATAACACATGGAAATTGCATTTTGTTAACTACTTTATAAAACTTGCTTCCTTTCACTTCTGAACTTTACAACAGCTGAAGAATAAGCTAAAACTGAACACTCAAGAGAAGCTGCAGTTAACAGATACCAGGAATTTTCCTCTATGCCATTCCCAAAATTATTGGGACAGGCCTATAATGCCCAGATCATAATATTAATTAACATCTAGACCTTCATTCGATATCAGCAACCTAAGCCAGTAAGGACCACATGAAACAGATGAATCTCTCAGAGTACTGTGGCTGTTAATTATAGTCATAAGTAGGCAACAAAAAAGAAGTGCATATTTTTAAAAATAAAAATGTTTATTCTTTCCTAAGATTTTCTTGGTAGTCAGTTCAATATAACCTGACCATCATTTTTGAGCAATGTTAGGAGTTTAATCACAAACTTTAGCAGATTATGCCACAGGGCTACATAATACACTAGACTGCAAATACTTCAAACTACATGGCATCCATTTATAGTTACTCTATAAATGTCTCTTTTCATTCCTCCACACAAAGTGTTATGGGGAGAGTGAAAAAGCTCAGTATCCACTTTTGATCTCTTTCTTTACAGAAGGGCAAATTAAAGCTGGATTAAAGAACAAAACCTTAATCGAGAGTGGAAAAAGAAAAATTAAAAAGAGAGAAAGAACTTTTGCCTTGGCTAAACCGAACTAATCTATTGGAACTAGATCACAAATATGTCACTGTAGATTATACTTACCAGAATATATGACAGGCTTCCTATTCAATCAATGCTATTTTAGGATCAGAAATAGATTCAAAATATCTCTTATCCAAAAGAGATTTATAATTTCAGGACAGCATTAACAAAAATAGTCATTGGAAAAACGATCATACATTACATGGTGGTTTGAGACAACAAAATGGCAAGTTGAAAATGGAAAAGTTAGCCAAATGAAAGAACCTGATGGGCCACTGAAGAAATGGAAAGAACAATTTGTATTTCTTTTAATAAATGCATCCTTCAAACACCACAACTACCACTAATCAGGTATGTCTTAATACAAATGTCACTTATGTGGAAGGGAAAATTGTTTACAAAATATTCTCAGGCAACTGTTGTAAGCTTGAGCTCCATATTTCAGAATGTTTAAAAGAATATGGGAAAAGTATCACAGAATCAGAGGTTTGGAAGGGACCTTGGAGATTTTCTAGTCCAACCTCCTGCCTATGCAGGATAAATGGCTATCCAACCTTTGTTTGAAAACCTCCCATGAAAACCTCACAACTTCAAGAATCAATCTGTTACATTGCTTAATAGCTCTCACAGTTAGGAAATTTCTCCTTAGTTCAAGTTTGGATCTCTCACTGCAAAGCTGGTGGATCAGAGTTCATAATTTCTAAGTCTCAAGTATTACATACTGTCAGGTCTGCCTTCTTTGGCTTGGCATCACACTGGCATCCTGCCATCACAGGGAGGGCACACCGGGAGAGAATATGGGCAATAAACATGTGTGGGGATACAATGGAAATAGGGAGGGGGATTACAGCTTGATGAAGACCAGGGAAGCACAGAATCAATTTGTGCCAGCGCTCAAGGCCATGTACTCTTGAATGGAACATGAACTGCCCCAAACATCTCAGTGTTTCTCAAAACACCTATGCGGTTCTTCACTGGCTGAAGACAAACTGGTTATGGGAGAGAACTGGGATGAGAGGAAAACATTTGTAGCTTTTTACATGGGAAACTTAGTTCTAGCCTGACTTTACTGCAGCCAGCAACCTTTAGTAAAAGAACTTATCACTTCACCAAAATGGAATTGAAGGTCTTTCTTTCATAAGGGACCTGACTGGGGCACACCTGACACATGTTTTCAAATGGCTTGTACCAGCACTAAAGGGAATTTCCCTTTGCCCATATTGAAAGAGAATGAGCCATTTCTACTTTTAAAAAGCAGCTCCACACTCACATTGGAAGTACAATGTTTTTTTATGTGGCTTATAATATATTGCCAGGAGAGGCCTTATGGGGCAAAGGTATGGACCTAGAAAACAACTAAATCCTTTTTAAAGGATTTACATCTTAAGAGAGCAGTTCTAAGCAGCTTGCATGTAATAACACTGTGAGGAACCACCCAGCTTGATTCCACCCATACTGAATGGTGTAGCCATTACCATATCACTCTTGTTTTTCTCTGAAGAACATTCTGCTCTTCACATAAATGATCCAGACCTTAGGCCTGAGAAAAAGTTTGTGCAAAAAGAACATGAAAAAGAATGGCTGCATTCTTAGTGCATGGCCACTGCCAACACAGTGGCTTAACATGGCAACTTGCACATGCAGTACATACATACATATGTATGTAGGTCTTTGGTTATGTATGTACATATGTATGTATGTATGTATGTATGTATGTATGTATGTGTAGATATGTAGGTATGCACAACATACCTACACTTATTTATCTTTGATGCAGGAAAATTATACTCCACTTTTTTTATATGCAGCTCAAAACTTCATAACTTAGGTAACTCTTCAAGCAAACTCTGTAATCAAGTCAAATTGCTACTTCCCAATACAAAATTTGCCCAAAACTTACTGACAAACTTACCATCTAGCCTGAGGTATTTGAATCCACGGTAGGCAAAATAATCTTCCATTATGGTCATGAGGGAGGTCATCTGACAGAAGAGCAATACCTTGTGGTTGGTAGCTCGCAACTTGGGAAGAATACGATCTAGAAGCTCAAATTTCCCAGAAGCTCGATAGAGATCAAGACTAGGTTATGCATGAGAAAGAGAAAAAGGAAGATTTTTCTCCTCACCAAAACAACCAGATTCACATGTTTTAACTTCAGGATTCCCCTTCTATATCAAATATATACAGAACAATTCTCTTTTCTTTTTAAACCACAGAAGTCCTATATTCTTAAGTTTGAAAAACTAGGATATTCTAGTTGTTTTTATGAATAAACCAGGCCTTTGCTGTTGCCTTATGAATAGAAGCTATTCTTACAGATAGCTGTCAGGTTATAAGAACTGGAACTGGAATTTCCATTGCTAAGGAGGGCGGTAATAAAACATGTCATGTCATCATATTGCTTAGCAACAACAATCTCAACAGTCTTGGTTGATGCTGTAACCCCAAGATCTGCAGGTTGTTAAGTGGAAATTGGAAGGAATCCCAGGTAAACAATTCAGGGATGCTCCAGGGAGTGAGGGAGACCAGGAAAGAGTCTGGAAGGGCTGATACAGGCTAGACTTAATTTGAGGGAGGCCGGAGGAGAGCTTGGGAGGTATGGCACATGCTGTGTGCAAGTGCAAGAATGGTGGGGGATGGATGATGTGGTGCTCCATGAGCATAGGAAGGCCTCAGGGATAGATGATACAGTGGGGCACGAGCACAGGAAGAGTGGGGCATGGATAGTACAGTGGGGTGCAAGTGCAGGAAGGCAAAGGGGAATTACCAGAGTGACTTGTGACCTTCTCTGCCAGCCTTTCCCAATGACTCTGTTTGTGGAAAACCAGCAGGGAAGGAATGGCAATCATGTGACTGCCAGCTCACTTTATGATGGCCAATCAACATAAATGCGAGCTCCTTGCCAAGCACCCAAATTGCAAGTATGTGACTGAGGGGCACTGGGGCGGCTGGAGCTTTGAGAACTGTACCACTCATTCAGCACCATTGCAATTATGAATGGTCGCTGAACAAGTGGTCGGTAAGTGAGAACTATCTGTACTGATCTTAAATTAATTAAATCCAGAGAAGCTTTTAAGGGAGCCCAAGACCTTAAAAAGCATCACATTCCCAAACACTAATTCATATGATTAGAAATTGTCCTAGTGCCAGGATTGTCCATCAAGAACAGGTAAGAGATGCCTCTGGAATTTAAGAAGCCAAGCGTGAAATCATTATTGGTTCAGACTGTTGAGTCTTCACAAAGAAAACATACACATAGTCCATGGGTATCAAACCCTCAGCGTCACGTTGCTGTCATGTGACGTTTCCCTATATTCTTTCCCTTAGTGGAACTGGGGCGGGGGGTGGCCTGCATGTGACACATCCGGCCTGTGGGCTGCCAGTTTGACACCCCAGACATAGTCCCAAAGTTTTAGAGTATGCAACTTACCCTTGCACAATGCCTCCAGTGAAGCCTAAGTGCTCAGAAAAGGACTCCTGTAACAAAATGTATGGAAACCAACATAAATATGAAGAAATGATGCCAAATATAACAATAGAGGGTTTTCTCGCCTTCAAAAGGCATTCTGATAGTTAATAGTCTGGAAGGCTTGTAGTGCACATCTTAGGCTAGTAACTAAGATAGCCATTCTTTTTAACATTTAAATTAATACAGTTAAACAGATTTTCAAATAAACAGGTGTTTCAATTATAGTTAAGTTTATTTTCAAAGCAGCTGGAGATTTTTGCTTGCTTATTTCATGAATGCAAACTTCCAAGTGCTTAGGGTTTATAACGTTGCACAGTTCTTCACAATCAGCCTTCCTCTACTGGGTGCTCTCCAAAAAAATTAACAGGAAACTATTGAAGTCAACACATTTTGAGGTTTTAAATACAATACTATATTGAGGAACCAAATGTTAACCCGTGAGCTTCTGTAATTTTGGAATAAACTTGGAGGAAGGAGGGAAAGTCATGAATTATGACATTTCGGAAAACTTCAGCTAATAAAACAAACTGAAGATTTCTCTTCTTCTTTGCAGAGTTCTGTATATACCACTTTGGACAACAGAGTACAATGTCTACATTTTTGATGCCAGGGTGAGGAGAAAAAGGATAGATAACTGCTACAAAATATTCCTTGAGAGCTATTTGCTTCAGGAACAAAAATAATAAAACATATACAACTGCGTACCACTCTTAGATTCCCATGCCAGTTGGCAGAGCCCGGTCTTCATGCTCTTCCAGAAGACCAGAAGAGTCTCAGCTCTGGGGGCAAGATGTTCTATAGGGTGAGAGCAACAGCAGAGGTTCTCTTCCCAGACCTTGCCAGTTGAAATTGTTTAAGCAACGGGGTCTGTAATACGCCCTTCCCAGCCAGACCAGGTGGAGTGGGCCAATGTAATTGGGACAAGACAGTTCCTAGGTAGCCTGATCCTATGCCATGAAGGGATTTAATGATGATAACCAACATCTTGAATTGAACCCAGAGGCAAACTGGCACCCAATGTCGTTCACACAGCAAAGGTGTTACATGCACAACCCTTGGGATGCTCAAAACTGTTTGTGTGGCAACATTCTGCATCAGCTGCAGCTTCCAGATACTCTTCAAGGTAGCCCCATGTAGAGCACATTGTAGTAGTCCATAAGGGAGAAGACCAGGGCATGAGAGTTTGAAAAAAGAGTTTCTTGATCCAGGAAAGAGCACAACTGGTGCATAACATGAAATTGAGCAAAGGTCCTCTTGGCCACAACTGCCATCTGCTGCTTGAGGAACCCCCAGATTATGAGCTGGGTCTGTCTGGGAAATGGTTAAATAGACATGGCAGTAATTTATCCACACACGCTCCCATTAACCCATCCTTCAACACATTTGCTCCAGCACATTTCTCTTTGCTAGTCTCCTCTTTAACAATGCTACATCTTTACCTCTATATGCTGAAACATATATGGATGGTTGCAAATCTTCCGCAGCTGCATAATAGTGTTCATGAGAGTTTTTGTACCACCTTTGCCCTGCAAGAAAAAGAGTGTCAAAAATATCAAAGTAGGCAAACTATTTATAGCATACCTACAATGTCAGGGGCCTGTTTCTTCCACACTGTTCAAACCATAGAGCAAATGTTGGATAGTTATAGCTATATGAATAGGACACAGAAAAAGGAACCAGACATGGGACATTCAATGTATTAAGCTTCATTTCCCTGAAGTTTTTTGTTTTAGTTTAGTCTTGTTTTGCTATTATTTGGGTGCAGCTTAAGTTCTCAACACATAAACTAAGCACATAAAGTATTGAGGAAGGTGTAAAAATCTATCTTTACTTTTTTTAAAGTCCACAAATTTCTTCTACCGGTAACCATCTCTTATCATATTGCGCACTCTATCCAGCAACATCATTTGAAATGGATTTCATGGAAGATCTCAAAAAATGAATGCTACAGCAGGGAACCCAACCACTTGGATACAGCTTCAAATTTGGGAGCAAATGAATGCTTTGACCATTGTGCTTTAAAATACTGTTATGATCAGAAATCCAATATAATGATTTGTACATCAATGGAGTGTTATTACTAATCCAAATATTTGGTTGCACTTGACTATGCCTCATTCTGACTATCTACAGAACACTCCACATATTAGAAAATTAAACCTTCCATGCTGGCTCCATTTCCTATCTGCTGCCCCTTTCCAGGTTGGGATCACAAGCCTGTTTATCTAACGTGGAGTCCCTCTGTGAACTAGCTGAAGCCAGCCATTATGTCCTGTCCTGAGCTCCAAAAAAGAAGTAATCTGACTGGTTAGGGATGCTGAAGGTTGCATTCCAATTCAGGAATGTAATAAATCAGTCCAATAAAAAAATGGCCACCCTTTTTTCACAATAGTGTAAAAAATCCGCTCTCCAAACCTTTTTGTCTTTCTCAGATCCATCGGTAAGCAGCACTCCCTTTGCTTGCATGTGCCTATAAAGCACTCTTTGTAATGCTGACATATCACACTTAATAACATATTCTACCTGTTTGGAAGAGAGAAGACACATGGATTCATTAAAACGCAAACTGTTTTCATACTGCATGGAATCCAACATTATGTTGGTGGTTGACATTTAGCACTTCTTCAAATTTTTGATCATATTTAAGCAGCACCTTTAAAATTTATTTGGTTAGGGATGCAGCTTTGTGTAGAACACTGTGCATGTATCAAGCTCCAGATTAAATCTCCATAGTTTTTAGGCAGAGCTGAAAATGTACATTGGATCAATGTACTGCAGGGGTCAAATCCAGCAGGTTCTAACAGGTTCTGAAGAACCGGTAGGGGAAATTTTGAGTCGTTCGGAGAACCGGCAAATACCACTTCTGGCTGGCCTCAGAGTGGGGTGGGAATGGAGATTTTGCAATATCCTTCCCCTGGAGTGGGGCAGGATGGAGATTTTGCAATATCCTTCCCCTGCCACACCCACCAAGCCACACCCACAGAACTGGTAGGGAAAAATTTTGGATTTCACTCCTGATATACTGGCTTTGTATATGGCACCTCTGCACATCTGTAATTAATCTCATTTTATTTTTTTCCAGTGTGAGTAGATGTGGAGAATAGGATCCTGGTATCTAGATGACAATTTGTAAAGATTTTGTCAGGAAGGTCAATTAATTATGCATTCAGTCAGGATAAGCATCCTTTTCAACCTTAAATGCCGTATTCCTCAAGACCACCTTTGTGGATGCTACAGGTTAATAGAGGGGTCAAAGAAGAAGTAAAATAGAGGAGTTCTATGCTCATTTCTTAAAAATACTCATAAAGATATGCATGTATGCTCACATGAATACTCATTCTTAATGCCAAAATTAGGCTTGAACATTATTTTTTCAAGTATCTTCTAGAGTAGGACATAGGGTTTAAGAAAAGGAAAATTAACTTTTCTGTCTCTAGTTTCTCTCTCAAATTGTGACATCCTTTCCCTTGTGCAATATTGAGTGACAGAAGTTTCCACAGGGGGAAATGACCTAACTGCATGCAAAGAGGACAGGGAGAAGAGAGGAGAGAAGAAGCTGAACTAGGAGATCATAATCTAGATCAGTGGTTCTCAACCTTCCTAATGCCGCGACCCTTTAATACAGTTCCTCATGTTGTGGTGACCTCCAACCAGGGGTGGGTTCTAAATATTTTTACTACCGGTTCTGTGGGCGTGGCTTATTTTGTGGGCATGGCTTGGAGGTCATGTGACTGGGTGGGTGTGGCTAGCTGGTCATGTGACCGGGTGGCCATGGCTATGTGTATAGCGACTACTCAGAGGGCTGAAAAAAGTCATTTCTGACAGGTCCTCGCACTTTTGACTGGTCCTCACACTTATGACCATCCTCACATTTATGCCCGTGCAGCATTCTTAACAACCATGTCACTCATTTCACAACTGCTTCTCTTCACCATGGTGACAAGATAGGGCAAAAACGTAAAATGTGAGGACAGTCGTAAGTTCGAGGACTGGTCAAAAGTGCGAGGACCAGTCAGAAATAACTTTTTCAGCCCTCTGAGTAGTCCATATGCACAAAAGGACTACCCAGAGGGCTGAAAAAAGTCATTTCTGACAGGTCCTCGCACTTTTGACCGGTCTTCGCACTTATGACTGGTCATCATTTATGCCCATTGTAGCATTCTTAACAACCGTGTCACTCATTTCACAACTGCTTCTCTTCACCATGGTGACAAGATAGGGCAAAAACATAAAATGTGAGGACAGTCGTAAGTTAGAGGACTGGTCAAAAGTGCGAGGACCAGTCAGAAATAACTTTTTCAGCCCTCTGAGTAGTCCATATGCACAAAAGGACTACCCAGAGGGCTGAAAAAAGTGATTTCTGACAGGTCCTCGCACTTTTGACCGGTCTTCGCACTTATGACTGGTCATCATTTATGCCCATTGTAGCATTCTTAACAACCGTGTCACTCATTTCACAACTGCTTCTCTTCACCATGGTGACAAGATAGGGCAAAAACATAAAATGTGAGGACAGTCGTAAATTAGAGGACTGGTCAAAAGTGCGAGGACCAGTCAGAAATAACTTTTTCAGCCCTCTGAGTAGTCCATATGCATAAAAGTTTACAGCAATAGAGAGGGATGAAGGTAGGAGTGAGGGTAAGAGAGGGAGGAAGAGAGGAGGAGAAGGAGAAAGGAAGAGGAAGTAGGGAGGAGAAGAAGAGGGTGAGGAAGAGAAAGTAAGAAGGAAAGAAAAGAGAGAGGTAGTAGGTTTGAGGAGAAAGATTGCTGTACAATAAAAAAGATGAAAGGGAAGAAAGCCAACCCCAAACAAATATAAAGATATTAAGATAAAGAATGAATTGTTAAACTTTAAAGAATAAAAGAGAACAAATATGAATAAATAACAATAATTAGAAACACACATACAAACATACAATGTATTTTCTTTGAACAGAGTATTTGGCCGGTTCATAAATTTAAACAGTGTTTAGTCATTTCAATTAAATTTACAATTTCTATATTTCCTTTTTGCCATATTTATTCCTCATCTATTTTTGTAAAAAACCAATATTACCCTTCATCCTCATCTCTAATCTTAATCAAATTCAATTTTTCCCTTCTATTCTATATTATACCCCTTCCCATTGTCATCTATTTTGATATCCATCCTCACATTGGTTAATTATGTAATATTACAGTTGTTTAATATAAATTCAACATTTTAATATAAATCACTTAGTTATATAACTACCTTTTTTATATATTAATCAATATGAACATGAATATTCCAATTATTTCCATGCAATCCAATTTCTTACAAATCAATTAATTATATTTATCAATAATAATAAACCAAATAATTTCCCCCATATATTCCTCCAGACCACAACTTAACCATTTTTGCTTTCAACACAATATACAATTAATAGTATCTCAATTATTACAATTCCCTAGTTAAATAGAGCTTTTTTTCTTTTGTGTTTTAAAATCTTGAACTCTCCTCTTTTTCCCTAAATTTCCCATTGTTTGCACCTACCTTTTTTGGTGAGGAACAAGAAAAGAAATCTGCCTGCCTAATTTTCCAACGTTACAGCAAAGTCAACAGCCTGCTTTACTTCCAGTTTCGTTTTTCAGCATAGCTAGGGGGAAAAAATCTGCACTCTTTGCAAGCAAGCAGCAGAACCCTGAGCAAAATAGCTGAGAGCAAATCAGCTGAGGGTCGGGAGCCGATCTAATCAAGGGCTAATTAGCCTATGCTGAAGCTCCGTGGGCCAATAAAATTACAAAAAAACACCGAACCATTTGTTAAATTGCTGGCTCCCCCGCCCCTCGCCCACCACTATTTATTGGCAATAAATAGTGGTGCGGAGGGGCAGGGCAAGCCAGCAATTTAACAAACGGTTTGGCTGCACCACTGGCTATAGGGCGGCCCTTTGAAGCCCCGCGGCAAGAATTTAAACCGTTTTTTTTCCTCTAGCAATCGGAGGCAGCAATAGATTGGGAGTGGGCGGGGTAAACGAACGGCCGGCGATCCAACAGAGCAGAGAGTGAGGGTGAGTGAAGGCGTGGGTGTGTGTGTGAGAGAGGGCTTTGGCGACCCCTGTGAAATGGCCGTTCGACCCCCAAAGGGGTCGCGACCCCCAGGTTGAGAACCGCTGATCTAGATGGTAAGCCCCATGGATATTTGGGAACAGACCAGGGGCACCCACTACTGCAATAAATAATAAAAATGAATTCAACAAAAGCTTTATGAATAGCTTTGAAATCGGTTGAGGTAAAATAGTATAGTAAAATATTTTAAACATTAATGTATTGTTGGTGAACTCCTAAACAAATGTGGCAGAGGATGTTTCTGAGTTGATTCTGAAGCAGGGCAAGCAAAATAAAAAAAACTTGAGAAGATTTGAGGTGCATCAATTTTGAGACACTTCAGTTACTTTTTCCTCTAGAAAGTGTAATCTATTCAGATTAATTTCTTGCAGCTGTGCAAGCAGCAGACGACACCATTTTCATAATAATCACAATGGACCATAGTAGCTGGTCATCCCAAATCCACTTGATTTGATCATCCTTGCAGGCATTTCTAAAATGAGATTCCATACAAGGTCAAAAAACCTTAGTTGCCAATCTATTTGGAGCCATTCTGTTGGATTTCTGCTATTTTATTTTTATATAACATGACATATGGATTGCAGATGTCAGACCAATACAATTATGAACTTGAACATTGAAAAAATAATGTTTCCCCCAAACATTTAACAAGAATTACAGAATCATACAAAATTTTCTGATTGGAAATTCCTCTAATATCACTAAAAAATGATATTTCATATTTGGAGGATCAAACTATTCAAAAAAGATACCAAACTTTTAGGCACTGTGAACAATCTGGGTAATGTTGGTTATTTTCATAGGACTAAGGGTAACCCAATTCTTGTTAAATGTTACAATGGATTTCTTGATGAGAATTTGCTTTAAAAATCTTGAGTTTTGGGGTGAGTGGGTGGTTACGGAGGTAAATAACAAACATATTTGTAATATCATAATGCAAACTCTGCCTCTTTTGTATGTGTGTTGCAACACTGCATACAAATACATACGGGTTAGTTTGTCACATGACAACTTCATGCAGTGTGTTTTGGTATTCTGATATATAGTAATGTCCTTTAATGTCTATGGTCGAAGAGATCTAAAATTTGGGGGGGGGATGTTGTTATAAGTATCAGCTACTTTTGTCTTTTCATCTTAAATCTCTTATCAAAATATAGATCAAAGCCGAAACGAGTCTTTCTCTATCTCTTGCAGGTGTATACAGAAAAAGCAGTAGAATTTTCATTTCTTGAAAATGAGAGGTCAAACATTTATCGGCAGAGCTCTAGCTCTTTTGGTCCACTATTAACTGGGATTCTATGTAGACACTTGACAGCAAAAAAAGGCCCAAGATTGCTGACAGAGAAATCAAATGCACATGAAGGGGCTGCTTACCTCTGACATCCTTAGCAGCAATCTCTTTGTCCCCCCACCCCCCCACACATTTACATAAACACCAGAACCAACAAACCATCTAGCGTGGCAATATTCTTCATCCTTCCAGATTCATGTCCTTCTCAGCACTGCTATCCTAAGCCTTTTTTTATGGGCATTGAGTAGTAATGAACATCAACTCTTCTATTAAGTCATGTGCCTTCTTGAATATCACAGCAACCAGGCACTTTTCCTGACCAACAGAATCTTTTCTAAGAAAATGAAGTGGCAGCTATCAGATTCCAAAAGATCAACTTAATGATAAAACACTACTTTCCATGAGCCAAACAGGTTCCAGATTCTTTCCAGTGTATATAATTACCTTTTCAGGTAGCTGCGCTTCTACTTCCTTCTTTAACCTTCTCAGTAGGAAGGGGCGCAAAACTTTGTGCAAACGACGGATAATTAGAATAGTTTCTTCCTCATTCAAATCCACCTGTATCAAAACACAACAAATTCAAGGAAACACCAATATTTAAAATATCTTTCATTAATTATATATCTACACTTATAAAAAACAAAATATTATTTCATTGATTCCACTCCAGCTTTCTAAACTTAACATATTGCCTACAACAATGAATGACCAATTAATTTCACAGAAAAGTTGTGTCAAACCACATTAGAACTATAAGTGCCCAATGTACCAGCAAACAGCTTCAACCGATACAGCTGGCTTTGGTTGGCTTTACTGGGACCAGGTGGAATACAGGTATGATAAACACATATACTCTGCCCATAATTTGTTTAGCATTCTAGGTGAAACAGAAACTTGGGTTTGTATCTGAGAAACTATTAAATTCAAATATAAGGAACATTTTATTTGGCTAGAATAAATCCATGTTTAATACTTTAAAAAATGATTAAAATACTGCTGCTTTAGGTAACTAGCACAACCAATATCCAATCTTGTTAACAGCAACGTTAAAATTCTTTAGATTGCGACAGGTGACATTTGAGCTCAGACAATTCAAGAACATTTCCACCTTTCAAATTTGATCCTTTAAGAGGGTAGTCTTCTCAGAAAAAAAATCAACAATCTATTCAAAAACAAAACTCATTTTTTAAAAAAAGTCAATCATAAAATCCCAAGATTTGGGCAATGCTATACTTTAGTACTATAATCAGATTATTTAGAGTTGTGTGCAATAGGTTATTATGATACACTGGGGAATCCACCACAAAGAGTAAGCAAATTCTGTTCTTCAGTGGAGGGTTGTGCAGAACTTCACAAGGCCTTGGTTGAAGAAAAGGTTTAGATGCTTCTTTCAGCACTTACCTTTTCTCCAGTCATAGCAAATGGAGCATTAAACCACTGTTCAAACGTGCTACAACTTTTGAAGATAGTTGGAAGGAGGAAATTGAGCAGAGCCCATAATTCTGGTAGCTTATTTTGTAGTGGAGTTCCTGTCAGCAGCAAACGACGTGGGGCTACGTAGTGTGTATTCAGAACCTGGGTTAGCTTGCAATGGTGATTCTTCATCCGGTGACCTTCATCAACAATCATGTACTTCCAACGAATCTGACAATACAAGTTGGCAGCTGTAAGGATTTGCCTGAATTCCAGAATACAAGCTTCTTTCTCCAGGACACATTCTCAGTGTAAAGACACAGACTGACTGAGTTAGGTTGTTACTGATTTTGGCTTAAAAATGTTATTAAGTAAATAGTATATATTCTGAGAAATGCCAGTCCTCAACATGCCATTAATTTATTTATTCTGTATCACAGATGCTACCAAAAATATTAAATAAGGAAAAATAAAATCATTTCATTTATACAGGCTATAAAGAAACACTATTTTTAGAATAACTCATTTAACTCAAACTCATAAAGATTATTCATTTATTATTTGGTAGATTTTGAGACTGGCAAACAACCACAGTTCCACAGTTTCCAAAACTAGGCTTAGTTGAGATATCACATGCTCCTTTAATTTAATCACAGCCATGAAGTTGTGAATCAGTTATTACAAACCAATCTTTGAAAATTTGTTGGAATGCTGGTAAGCAACCTGCAGAAAATCAGCAGAAGCATCTCCAACACACACATACACACATTCTATTACTTCCTGCCTCCTCCCACCCTCCAGCCCCAAACTGAATAGTCTGAAGTAAACAAAATAAAATCTGCTTGATTCCTGATGATTACACAAACACGCCCATGTTTTCCTCTTGGAATTCATTTGAACTGATCTCTTTCAGAATGTTTTCACAACTTCTTAGGTTAATCTTAAAAGTACATAAAATATACTTACATTTAGGACTGTTTGCCTGAATAACTCACAGACAATGCACATTAATGCTATTTTCTTACTGCTGGCTGCCATTGTTCTATGATTGTATGTTTATATATTTATGGTATTTTTCTGTTGTTCTAAATCAGTGTTTGTCAAAAGTTTGCAACTTTTCCCCGCAGTCAGTTTGAAAAACACTGTTCTAAATCAATTTCTTCTCAGTTGCCTTTTAAGAAAAAAAAGTTATAAATAGAACCACATAAATAAAAATATATAGGAACAGGGAAATCTCACTTTTGCAAGAATGTGTTTATCTTTGATGATGTATTCATATGTAGTAAGCAAAACATTAAACTTTCCACTTCGAAGCTGAGGTACAAATGCCCGTCTTGCAGCTGGAGAGCCCTAAAAAAAGCACACACATACAAAAACTAAGTATATGTTTTGACATTTAATCTATACTGTTTATTGCATGTACGGCCATGAAATGAATTGACTGACGTACTTTATAAACTTTCCACATGATAGGTAAACAAATCAGTAGCCCAGAGAAGGCCATGGAATTAAACTTCACAGATTTTTGTAGAAGACCAGGCTGAGCCCGAGGGATGGGTCAAACACGTCCCTGCGCAACCCCAAGAGATCTACAGTAAGTCTAGCCTTGAATGCCTCTCTTATTATCTCCAGCACATTTCCCTTAACTGTCAGTTGGCCAGATTCTTGTAGAGAGTTTAAGCTTGAAATAAATCTTCATACACATTTGAACAGCCTGAATCTCATTTCCTGGGCGCTTGACAGTTTTCTAGAGAGGAATAAGCTTTGTGGGGCTAGCTGAACAGTTTGAGAAGCTAAGAGGCAACATCCAGAATTGAGGAGAAACAGAAACATGAAAAATAAGAAAAGGAAAATCTGAGGAGAAAAGGGAAGCAGAGGTCAGGAACTAAAAAGCGATTGGAGGTGGAAGATCTGATGAAGACATTCAGGCCTTACACACAGGAGTGATAACAGCAATGAGATACTTTTATCCATACATCCAAGGACAGAGGATAGCACTAAAAATGGCACTTCAGATCATGAGAAAGAATATGAAAATCCCAATCTTGGTATTTACCTTATATGAGACTTTAACCACAGAAGGAGCCCACTTATCAAATTCATAGGCCCAATTTGAAAGAGTTCTAAAACAGAAAAACAGTGGAAATTCTATTTTATAAAAAAAATCTTCTGATTTCTTTCAAGAATTAAAACCATATGTTTAATGATTAAAAACTGCGCACTCAAATTTTATGCACTTATCTTAAGTTAATAATTTATTTCAATAGAAGATGGAACAAGATGAACAAATATCAATAAACAAAGGGTTTACAATTATAGAATTTAAAATTCACTAATTAATTAATGTACACAACTAAGTTCATTGTATCATTTTAAGAAATAGCTAAAAACTCTGTAAAGCTGTAAACATTAAAGTTAATATTGGCATCACCATTATTTGTCATTCTTCCAAAAAGAAGCAACTTTTTAGAAGTATAACACAAAACTGTAGTCATATCTGCTGATTGATCAGGTGGAACCTACCAGTGCCATACTTTTTTCCCCATGCAGCTGTTTTTATCATTTAACTAAATGAATTAAACTATTTCAGTCTCTTACAAAATTAATATACATTAAATATCTATAATAAACAAAAATGTTTAAGTTATTTAAAATCTTTGGTTGCCAATTTTTGGTAGTTAAGTTTCTTCTCAAGTAAAACATTTGTCCAAAAGGTTTTTATTTCTCAAAAGTTTTAACCACCCTTTTAAAACTGAGTCATTAAAAAAAAACCCACACACACTTGAATGGGGCAGACAAGTCAGGGTAGGCTTCTCATCCAGACAGTGAATACCAACATGTATAATGCCTGAACCAAACTTGTAAATTTACTCATTCATAATAAAAAATACTTCATTATCTTTTTATTTCTCACTCTCTGGAACAGTTACTGCAGCACATCACACACTGCTTCTATTGCCCTGGATGTTTCATTCACATGTGCTTGGACCACAGACTTCCGAAAGCTTTATTTATTTTTCCTATTAAATTGCATCCCACTAACACTTCAATCAGCACACAGTAACAGTGCTTTTTCACGGATACAGATATCTCAAAGTTGCCCACCTGTCTTCAAGATATACTTACGACAGAGGTACTATAATGAGGAACGGTCCGTTGATTCGTTTGTGCTCCATGAGGTATGTAATTAAAGCAATGGTCTGGATTGTCTTACCCAGGCCCATTTCATCAGCCAGGATGCCATTGAGATTATTATTGTACAATGATACCAGCCATTCTAAACCTTTGATCTGTGGACAGGAAAAAGAAACACAAAAACATTAGAGAGCCTACAAAGAGAAAATGGTGGCCTTGTTCTACAGAGCAGCTCAAAAGACTGAATTTTAACATCTAGGCTCAGCCAAACAGTAAGGACCTGCTCTCTTGACTCTTACCTGATACTGTTTGAGGACACCATTCACCATGAGGGATGACTGTTTGTCCACCCTTTCAGTGACTGCATGAGCCACAGCATAGTAAGACTGCAACCCCCTTGCCAGGGCCTGAGACACACCATATTCATCATCAACATCTTGCTTGGCATTTCTAAGAAAAGATTTTAAGGGAATCAGAAAAATAGAATGGGAGTGTTAATTTTACTGCTGGTATAATTGCTGTCTTAGACGAGTTCAAAGGAGATTAATTCTTGCTAGATGTGGGAGACCAGAAAACCCCCCACAAGGATTGACTTATCTTTTAGGGTTTGATTGTGTAAGTATGCTGTTTTTTTGGAAATACTTACAGTTTAAAAAATCACTTGACAGATTATCCCTCCTCGCTACTATCTATTTTAGGGGCAGAGCCATGGAGGTTTACATTCTCTACTTTAGTTCTGAGGCTTCAATTTCTTAGAAAAATTTTTTTTGGGCCTTTGGACAACTGGCAGCTCAGATCTGCTCTGGATTCGTCCTCTCTGGTTTGGGATGAATATGACTAAAGTTCTAGCTTTGTGAAAGGGGAACATAATGGGGAATGTTAACAGCTAAATACTGTACTACACTATTGATTCTTTCTTTCAGGATCATTCAGGAATCTGTTTTCCTGCTGAGTGACTGACTGGAATCTCCAGTGAAGTTACTCGGTTCCAGACTGATTGTGCTTGGAACCTCTGAATAATACCTAAAGTTGGGGATATTTCCCATCACTGTCTACTACAGTCTTCCTAGTTCTTTCTTGCAGAAAGGCCTGGGGAAGAACCAGAGAATGCAGATGGTCTTGGTGGGAGCTGCTCCACTTCAAGGAAGCAAAGCTTGGTCCTTGTTGCTAGGCGGCACATGTTCTCCTTATGGTAACCATGGAACCATTAAAGAGTGACAGACAGAATGGACTATTTTTTTTCTTGTGCTCTTCAAGCCTTCCCAAATCAACAGTCCTTTATTATGTATAATTACATAACTTTTCATTTATTATTAATTGCTAAGGAGGATTGCTGTCAAGCAAAAGAAGGCATCTATAATAAAGAATAGTTCTAATTTCAGAACCTAGGATCCACAGCAGCATCTATTTTTGCATTAATATGAAGATGAAGAAGAAGAGCAATGCCTGGTATAGCATCTTTCTTAACAGCTACCCTACTACAGTAATTATGCAATTGTGCTTAGCCATTTTGCTACTCCTTTGCAATAGAGACTGAGAGAGGGGGCGGGGAGGGAGAGAGAGGGAGGGAGGGAAAGACAGAATCATCTACCTTATCTCTTTCTTTTTCTGCTATTTTGTATTTTGCCAGGCTATAATCCCCTAGGGACTATTCCTCCTAGGGAACCAAGGGGAATGCAAACCCCTAATTGGCTTCCAAATCCTACTTTTTCCAAGGCAGAAGATGGGCCTTTTCCAGTGTGAGCTGCCCTCCTTCACTTAGGGGAGATGTTCCATATGCACCCACCCTCCTTTTTTACCTCTGTTTAAAGAGAATGCCAAAAGAAGCAGCTGACCAAAAACAAAAAGAACAACAACCCACCACTATATGAGTCTTACTCAATAATGTGCCTTGCATCCACTTCTGATACATCATCACTGTCTGGATCTGGAATCTTTTTCTTCTCCTCTACAGGCAGAGCAGACTGAGCAGGCTGAGGCTGTTCTTCCTCTTCCTCCTGCCACAAACCAAAATAGCTTAATGTAACTTATAATAACTTGTCACTGAAGGATCACCCCATCAGTTCTGCTCATTTGCCTTCTCCTTCAGTCCCTTCAAGATGTTAGCAGCAGCAGCAGCAAAAAAAAGGGGGGGGAGGGGGGGCTCCAGGGCTATCCATTCCCTTAACATTTTTCTTTTTAAGCTGTCTGTTATAAGAATTTTCTAACATTTTGTCCCTGGATATGCATTTTCTTCTCTTTCCACATCATTCCTTTTTTTTCTTTTGTGACATTTTTAGACGGAAATAGGGACCATCCAATTGTAACTGATCTCAAAAAAATTCTCAGGCTGTTTTTGGATGAAGATTGGGGTAAAAACTGAGAACAGTTCAAGTCACTTTTAGCTCCTCACTGTACAACCATTAACCAAACAAAAGGGAAAACACTTTACATAAATAATAACAAGGCATTAAATGCCTGCATTAGAAACAATATAGTCTTAATTAAGAAAGGAGACTGCAGAAGGATTTATACCATTACATTCCGCCTCACACAAAAGGATGTATCTTAGATTGTGTGTGTGTGTCTAATTATTTTTTGTGATTAGAAATACAGATAGGCAATTAGTACTGGCTCCCTGCACTGTCTTTGCTTAAAGTTCAGCTATGTTTGCTAGAATATTGTGTCTTCTTTAATCCTTTCCCATGTAATTTTTCACATGCATCTCCACTTATAATGGTACAATGCAAGGAAAAGGATAACTCATTGAAGATACAGTTTAATCCTGCTGATTTACACTATACTTAAGTGAAAAAAGCAAAATTTAATGGGAAGTAGGAACTGCTAGTTAAGTTCTGTTTTCATGATGACAAGACAAGATGATAAGAAGGCTCTATCTGAATATAGGTAAGATTAGATAAAATACATCAAATGGTTCTTATCAAAATTCTTTTCAATTCAGGATAAAAAATGCTTCAAATATAGCACATATGTCTTATTTTGATCTAAACAGATCAAATGGATCAAGAGAACATTCCTCCTCACCTCTTCTTCCTCCTCTGATCCGCTTTCTTCGCTGTCAGATCTTGGTGCTACTTCATATCTATTTAAATAATTATGACATTGTGAATTATTATAGAGAAATACCTCTGACAAGCCAAGTCAGTTAGAATCACTCCTTCCTTCAGAATCATTGGGAAATTGGGAGAAAGATGAAGGAAGAAGGAAAAAGGAAGATGAATTCAGTTCGGTCTAATGGTTAAGATACTGGGCTAGAAACCAGGAAAATATGAATTCTAGTCCCAACTTAGTCAGGAAAGCTGGCTGGATGATCTTGGGCCAGTCATTCTCTCAGCCCAACTCATCTGAGGTGCTAGCTTGCTTTGATAGGCGAACTTGCTTTGACTCCAGACACAGAGTCCATTGCAATTTCAGCAAGTTCTTTAGCAACACATACAGGCTACAGTCTTCACAAGCTTGAGGGCACCCACTTCACTGCATTGCTATGATTATTTTTTGGGGAAAAAATGCACAGAATAAACATATTGCATGTCACTTTTCTTAGAGAAAATATAACAGTGAATTCTGCAAGCAACTTACCCAGGATTCATTTCTAACCAGGTATCCAGCTGTCCAGCCTTTGGTGCATCTGTGCCAGTAAGAATTTTCCCACTTTCAACATGAATCACTTTCACAGGGAGGTCACTCATTTGGCTGGTTTCATCTAAAGGCTAAAGAAATAAAAAAAAATGTTAAAATGTATTTTTCACATAAAATATGATTCTAAAGCAGTACAATTCTAATCTCATTTAATATTAGACCTCAGGAAATGGAGGAGGAAGGGAAAAAAAGATTGTATAATGGTTAACCGTATGGCGAGGTTACTGCCACTGCATAAAAGGACTGTCAGAAGGCTTGCATGAATATCTTCGGTGAGGTACAAACAAAACTGTATTCTCTATTAGTGATTACTGAATGACTACAGAAAAAATGTATATCAGATGTATCATCCCTTGCTTTTTTTAAATGAATGCAAAAACATTTCATCAGTAGAGAAATAATAACTGGTATAGATTGCAAGATTTATTTAATGATTTATTTAATCTTTAATAAAACAAAAATGTAATCTTTTGATACTTGTCCTTGGTCAGAAATACCTAAATCGTTTCAATTAACTGCAATTTCACTCATTCAGTTCAAAAGAATGACAAAAAGAAAAAGGAACCCTCAGAAACCACGGCTGAATTGGAAAGGTTTATAACAGAACATTCAGAACACCTGCTAGGATTTATTCATAAGTTATTACCAAAATATGATTCAGAAGCAGAGATTGAACAATTAAATGGATGCACAATTTAAACAGGGCAACTGATATGCAACAGTGGGACTATCAGTGGAAGATAAGTATCAAATTTACTGTGAGGAGAAATTCATAATAGGAGAAAACAGATGCACAATGTTTTGTTGGCATATTTATTGATTATAACTCTGTATATGGACTTATACAACATCAGAATAGTTGGGTTTTGTTAACATAAGGCTTTAAAATACCAAATTTTTGCCTATTCCATAGCAAATGTTTGCCTGGTTCATTATAATACAGCCAGACTTTCTGAGAGAGAAAATTCTATTAATTGCTTATTCTGACTGATTTTTTAAATAATATGAGCTACCATATTCAGTTATTTATTTATTAATTAAAAGTTTTTTTTAATTAATTAAAAGCTGCAATGCTCAAAATAAGACTGTCAGTGGCTTTGTTATTACAAAATTGACTGGACTGAATAATGGTTTAAAAGTGCTCAATAGGTATTTTTATATGCAGTATTATTTTATATACTATATTTCCAAATATCTGTTAAAATATTTTTAAAAGAATAAAATGGGTCTATAAGAGGAAGCAGAGGAAAAAATGGCATTGCTTAATTGTAAACAAACAAACAAAAAGTAAGCACTTTTTGTCCTCTGAAGCTGTCTCCAACCCCAAGATTATATTGGTAAAATTTGGGAGCAGAGTGCAAACCTTAATACATCTTTGTTAAGTGAGGAGTTATCAAAATGATAAGCGGTCATTTTTAGAACTTGTCTTAAGAATTAAGAATATGACATTACCAGAGCAAACTAGATCCAGGGGAGCTTATGCCTGTGAAGGTGGGAGAATAATACACTTGCAATCAAAGGCACAATGTGGCTCTTCCATCTTTCCTTCCTGAAGATTTTTTTTTTTTACTGTCCATACGGGATGGATAAAGTAATGGGACAGCAGCACAGGTTACAAATTTGACAACAGTGTTGACCTCAATAAGAATCTATCTTTAACATAGGACAAATACTTGCCAATACATCTGAACAGACATTACAAACATTGGCTGGCTAAGCTGGTACATAGGATAACCTGGGCATGCTGTTTATCGAAGTGGCTCATAACTTTCACCAACCTTAGCCAACCTGTTAGCACTTAAAGAACAGATTAATTGGGCACGACTGACTGCTTCAAAAATGTTCCTATGGTAGTTAAGTATATTATGGTTCTGTTCCAATCAATGTCTTTATTTGCATGTGTAGATACTTGCAAACATATGCAAATGTTCCTTTCTTCCTTAGATTTTTCTATCACCTTTGTTCCAGGAATTCACAGTGTCATCCACAGTTCTCCTTCTAGTTTTTTCCCCGTAACAACACTGTTGTGAGGTAGGCTAGATTGAGAGAGAATGAATGGCCCAAACTCACACATTGAACACTACCTTCCTTCTATCTGGCAATGTGTAACTGGGCAGTCCTATTTGTTGAAGCCACTATTTTTGCTGATAATACTGATGAGTAAATGAAGTATCACTGTTTTTGCCAGAATGCAGTAATTTTTGACTGTCAGGATATTCATGATATAAACTGGACTAGAAAATATGTATTCCCATAGTGCGATTTAAATTTTTGTACTATTGGTTCTGTGGGCGTGGCTTGGTGGTGATGGGTCATGTGGGGGGGGCACTTTGCTGTGAGTGACATTGAGTTGGCCATGCCCACAGTCACATGATCCACCACCAAGCCATGCCCACAGAACTAGCAGAAAAGGCAGCTCCTGCGGCCTGCCCCTTTATGGTCCCCCCCTCCCCCCCCCCCCCGTGTCGAAGTACCTTAAAGGGACACCGCAGTACGGCTACCTTCCGAGCAGCTCTACTGTGATGCTGTCCCTCCAGTGCAGTAGGCCATTCTCCTGGCCAGGTCTGGCAATGTAGTGCTGCCACACATGCGCACCACTTCCCCGACCCGGGCAGAGGCTCCAGGGCCTCGGGGAATGGCGCATCCCCGAGTCCGACCCGAGGCGAAGGGCAAGCGGGCGGCATGTTTACCTTTGGTGAGCAGAGCGGGCGAGGTGTGGAGGCAAGGCAATTAACTGGGCCGCATGGCAAAGGCAACATATATAGGGTGGCCGGGCGGGGCCAGCCAGAGGTGGTATTTGCCAGTTTGGCGAACCAGTTAAAATTTCCGCTACCAGTTCACCCGAACTGGTCTGAAGCAGCTGAATACCACCTCTGATGTATTCCTACAAGAAACGTTGAGGAGAATCCACGAATTGGTGAAATTTTGATCCACCAATTGTAGCCTCTAAGCAATTTTCAATGCCAGCTGCTTGTATCAGTCCATTCCACTTGCTAGTCCAAATAAAAGCAGTTTCCCTACCATAAGAAAGCAGGTACTCATTGTGCAATAAAATCCATACACAATTTTATAGCTACAATTAAATTAGTTTGGGAGGAGGGAATCTTACTTCACCATCAGGTCCAATTGCTGGAGTCTGTCCTTCCGCAACCTCAGCCTTCTAAAAGAAATGAAGATCAGGAAAAACATCTATTACAATGGAGATAAGTATTTTATAACAGAGAAGTATTTGAAAGGCATTTAGGTTACTTTTTCCAGTTTTAATGCACAAAGAACCAACATTTTCTTTCTGGCATTAATTTAGATATTTGGACTTCTATATCATTAATGTAGAGAGGTTTATTTAAATATATTATTTTCATTTGGAAGTGCTCTGGTTCAGTTTTCTAATAAATTTTGTAGGTGGGCAATGCAGCATCAGTAGACACCATAGTTTAATGACATCTCAAATTGGTGCCAACATTTACAAATAAAAACATAAAAGATGTATTATTAAATGTGGCAGAAATTTCAGCCGCTGGAAGACTGACATGGGACACATCTCAAATCAAAGATTTACGCAGGGCTTGCCTCTGAGTGATTTCACTGATCCGAACAGGTTGATTTAACTCACTTACCTTCTTTTTCTTCTTCTTCTTCTTCTCCTTTGCCACCTGTGCAGCCTTGTGCTGTCTCACCAGTTCTGTGAGGTTGGCCACATATTCATCTGTCTGCTGAAGCAGGTAGGCTAAGCGTTTATCTTTCTTTTGATCAATAAGCTTTCGGTACCCTTCTTCATCCTCAGCCTGTAAAATACACAGGCACAAGTTATAATTTTCTGAAATTATATTGGGAGCATTCATGTAAACAATCAGTCAGATTCATTCTACACACGGACATGAAAAATCCATACCATCAATCGGCGCATTCTCTCCTTCTCAATTCTCTCGTTCTCCTTCTTTTGTTCACGTTCTGTATTTGCATGATAAGTGGCCACAGCCTTTGTCAGCTTCTGAATCTTGCCAGTGACTGATCGATGGTATTCTTTGAAATCCTTGGCATGCTGGAGAATGCTGTTGAGGTACTCCTATAAAAAGAACAATTACTGCCTTAATGAATGAGCCATGCATGGGTTAGGGCAGTGTTTCTCAACCTCAGCGACTTTTAAGCTGTGTGGCTTTCAACTCCCAGAATTCCCCAGCCAACATGGCTGACTGGGGAATTTTGGGAACTGAGGTCCACACAGTTTAAAGTTACTGAGATTACACTGGATTAGAGCTTGTTTGTATCACAAGCATGGTATCAGTAATTACACAGTATGCTGGTGTTAAATCCTTATTCAAAGATTTGGAAGGTGTTTCACTGGCCACAGCCTAAGGCACATTTAGCTCATCCACATTTGACAATGGTTAGCTATTGTCCAAATATACATCTTCGTATCCTGTATTTATTATAATATATTTATTAAAAAGCTAATAATAAATATATTACATTGATTATTTATCCACTCCGGCATCCTATTACAGGTTGTCCTTAACTTACAACCATTTGTTTAGCGACTGTTCAAAGTTACCATGGCATTGAAAAAAGTGACTTACAATTGGTCTTCACACTTACGACTCCAGCAACATCCTTACAGTCACATGAGCAAAATTTGGGAGTTTAGCACCAGCCTGAATTTACAATGGTTGCAGCATCCAGGGTCATGCAATTGCCATGTGTGACCAACAAGTCAATGAGGGAAGCCAGATTTGCTTAACAACTGCAAGGTACATTTAACAACTTCAGTGAGCCACTTAACAACTGCGGCAAAAAAAGCTTGTAAAACCTGGCATGATTCACTTAACAATTGCCTTGCTTAATCCATGGAAACTGTGGTCCCAACTGTGGTTGCAAGCTGAGGCTATCTGAATAAATGCCACTTTTTCAAATTAAAGTAGAAACCATAGGTACCTGATGTTTTTGCCGGCGTTTTCTTTCTTGTTCAATCTTCTGCTGTTTTTCCAACTTCTCAGTGATGCGAGCTTCCCGTAAGGATTGCCGTTTGCTACGCTTATATGCCTTAGCGTTCAGTGCTGTTTCCAAGGCAGTATCCCTTCTCATACAGACCACAACTTCTTGTCGCAGCTGTGGAACAAAGTTTTAAAAGAAAAGTATATGCCAATTGAGAATAAAGTGTGGTCCAATCAAATGCTTCGCTTACTGTATACATTAACTGAAACATTTTATGTTGTCTCTGTTAAAATTTAAACATCTGAATTTTACATCACCAAATATAATGAGGAATACTTCTGAAAAAGAGTTCACTATACCTGACACATCTCTGAGAACAGATTTTTCTGTTGCTTTTCCATAGTTTAAACTATTTAAACTAATTAAGTGTACTGAACTCTGCCTGGATGCAAAAGAAAAACACAACACCCATCGAACTATCCTTCTGAAAAGTAGAACAAGAATGGGTATTGATAAGCAACATAAGACAAAAATATAAAACTGATCCTAAAAATGTATGTGGGGGAAAGAGAGTAACAAAAAGTAGCGAAGTGTTGAAATAGGAACACGTCTCAGTTCCAATTCGGTCCCTAAAACAACACCCAGACAATTTACATGAAACCTGGCATTGTTAATACGCTACCGCTGTACTCTGGCTAAAAGAACATTTACATTTAAATATTATGTATATTTTATGTAATTTACTTTCCTTTTATTTATTTGTTCTTCTGTTCTACACTTCTCAGAGGCACATTATTTGGACTGGGTGGCCTTACAAATCTAATAAAATAAATAAAAGAAGGCTATTACAGAAAAACCAGCCAGCCAAAGCCACTACAGAAGGATTAGACATGCTCTCTAGCTTGAGTTGCAAAGGGGCTTCTTTATCAAAATCTACTTCACTTCTGTCCTTGCTTTTCTAGACTCACGCTGCTGCGAAGATCTACTCATGTCAAAATGTACCAAAAGCTTAATGAACAAAATGAAACACAAAACCCTCTGGGCCAGCAAAGCCACTATGATTTTTTTATGCATGCCGTTGTTTTCTATATTCCAAATGCCTGTGAAATTACCCCACCCGTTCAGTAGGGATCATTTCAGAGGGCTGAGATCGAAGAGGATGGTCCACTGACATGTGAAACTGAAAATACTCCGCTGCAGCTGAAAATACAGGATCACTCAGTCTCACGAGAAGAACTATCTGCAAAGCCGCTTGGCACTTATTTAGGTAAGCCCCATTAAGGGGAGAACATTTTAAGAGTTTCTATAAGAATTTTATTTAAAGGAAGCTACTCAAGCATAAGCTTCATTCTACATATACAATATATGCTAACTCTGGAGATGACTGATTTAATTTCAGCATTCAAAGGTGTCCTGAGTAACAAAATTTCAGCAGTGCATCACCGACCTGTCTCTGGAAATTTAGCAGTCGTAGGGCTTTAAGTTCAATGGTTGCTTTGGTTCGCAGGTCTCCAGCCAGGGACCCAGGAAGATTTTCAAGTTCTTGGATTCTATGAGCAATGCGAGCCTGCAAGCTGTAGACAAGAGATTAGGACACCCAGTGAGCTTCAGCGTGAAGGATTGTATACATCAAACAAAAGATATCCAAGAAATCCAGTGCTGATCTCCGAAAACACTTGTTCCCAATACGGTGCCTTAGGAATGATGGGAATTTTAATTCAAAGCATTTGAAGGGCACTGCTTTGAGAAGGTCACATTTAATGTCCAATAGCTAAAGGTGAGACAAGGGACACTAGTTCAGGACTTGGGGGTTCCTTGAATACTTGGGGGTTCCATGAAAGACTAAAAATAACAAACCCCCTCTCCCCGCCCCCAAAATCCCTGAATGTAGCCAGGGACATACATAGCAAGTTTTCTTAGATACAGCAGAAAGGCTATGTTCCAAGTAATAGAATCTACCCTTGGCAACCAGGTAGCTTTTAATAAATTGCTAAATTTATAATGCTGTCTTGGTGCCAAACAGGATTTACCTATTCCCTGTAGCTTGGTTACTTAATACAGTTAACATGAAAGCTAACCATAACATCAACAAGACCATTCATTCAAATTAATGTCACCCAAATATCCTATCAGGGCAGAACCAGCAATGTTGCTATTGAAAGCCATAGTTTTACCGGTATTCTCTCTCTTGAAGGATTTCAACTGGATCAAGTCCTCTTGGCTTCTGGATTGGAGTGATACGGTTCTGCTTCTGATGGAACTGCACCATTGGGGCAGGTTGGGCTGGTTGCCCGGGTGACTGAGTTTGGGGAGGCATGACAGGGGATGCTGCTGGAGGTACCGCTGGGGGTGCTGGTGAAGGACGGCCTGTTGGCTGAGGAGGAATCAGTTTCTGAGGTGTGCTAGTAGGGGCTGCAGCATTTGCCATTGGTCCTGTTAAAGAACAATGTTAGGAAGATGTTTGTGGGGTTCCTTCATATACAAACCTGGGGGCATATATGCAAAATAATAAAATCTTCAGAAACTGGCTTCGACATTTAGGTGAATGTACTTAGGCACTTGAATAAGTTGATGCTTTTTATTTAAAGAACAAAAGGAAAGAATATGCTAGCACTTCCCTGCCTTAGAAAATTAATCTTATAGCTTCATCTTGGGAATGGGGGAGGGGGGAAGCGTCTATCACTGTCCATCTTAAAATGTGATGCCATTCTGCATCTGTTGTATGGCCATTACATTATGCTGGTTCCCAAAGCAGTAAGTGACCTGAGAGGCAATTAACAAAGATCCCGTTAGCCTTTCATACGGCTCTAAAGACTTGGCTGATTTCCCCAGATAGTTGGTCCAAGTTAGATGACCTTGTGTAGTTTTTTTTATTGTTTATCTTGGGCATCTCTGCTTTAACTACTGTTTTAAGCCCAATCATTGTTGTGAGACAGGTGACTATGTAAAAATTGTTTAAAAATAATTATTTCATAACCAATAAATAATTATTTAGTCTATCTAAAGAGCTCTCAATCAAAGCTGCATAAATACAAGCAGAATTGCTGAGAATTATCCATGTAATAGGTTGAACAATATTTGATTATAACTTTATCTGATCATAGGTTTTCTCCGAGCTATTCATGATGTTCTGTCAGAGCATTCCAATGAGATACTGACACTGACAGAAGAATTCAGGGTTCCTGGGTGTTCATGCACTATTTTTTATTTATTTTTATTATTTATATCATATTGTTAGCCACCTTGATGGTCATTTTGAATAGGGTATGGGATATAAATCTTGTGAATAAAGAAAAAATAAACATTTTCTGATAAAGTAGATGACTTTATCCTTGAAAGTAAAGATACTACAGTGGCTTGTGGGAATGACCTTGGGAAACAGAGGCATAGCTGGGAAGCAGTAGGATAAGAACCAGATTAGTCTGGAGAAGGAATGTGGGCATGGCAATGCTTCAGAAGGAACCCTCCCTAGTTTTTTGAGCTGCAAATGCAACGGGGGAGAAATGTACTTTCAGACTACCACGATTATGTTAATGTAACTTACAAAAAATAGAATTAGTTCATCTAGAACAGCGGTTCTCAACCTGGGGGTCGCGACCCCTTTGGGGGTCGAACGGCCATTTCACAGGGGTCGCCAAAGCCCTCTCTCGCCCCCCCCACGCCTTCACTCACCCTCACTCTCTGCTCTGTTGGATCGCCGGCCATTCGCTTACCCCGCCCACTCCCAATCTATTGCTGCCTCCTGAGTCCCAGCTGATGGCTAGAGGAAAAAAAACTGTTTAAATTCTTGCCGCGGGGCTTCAAAGGGCCACCCTATAGCCAGTGGTGGAATTCTGGCAGTTCTAGGGGGTTCGGCCGAACCGTTTGTTAAATTGTTGGCTCGCCCCGCCCCTTGCCCCGCCCCTCTGCACCACTATTTATTGCCAATAAATAGTGGTGGGCGAGGGGCGGGCAAGCCAGCAATTTAACAAATGGTTTGGTGTTTTTTTGTAATTTTATTGGCCCACAGAGCTTCAGCATAGGCTAATTAGCCCTTGATTAGATCGGCTCCCGACTCTCAGCTGATTTGCTCTCAGCTGTTTTGTTCAGGGCTTTGCTGCTTGCTGGAGCAGATTTTTTTCCCCCTAGCTATGCTTAAAAACAAAACTGAAATTAAAGCAGGCTGTTGGCTTTGCTGTTGCTGCAACGTTGGAAAATTAGGCAGGCAGATTTCTTTTCTTTTTCCTCACGAAAAAAGGTAGGTGCAAACAATGGGAAATTTAGGGAAAAAGAGGAGAGTTCAAGATTTTAAAACACAAAAGAAAAAAAGCTCTATTTAACTAGGGAATTGTAATAATTGAGATACTATTAATTGTATATTGTATTGAAAGCAGAAATGGTTAAGTTGTGGTTTGGAGGAATATATGGGGGAAATTATTTGGTTTATTATTATTGGTAAATGTAATTAATTGATTTGTAAGAAATTGGATTGCATGGAAATAATTGGAATATTCATGTTCATATTGATTAATATACAAAAAAGGTAGTTATATAACTAAGTGATTTATATTAAAATGTTGAATTTATATTAAACAACTGTAATATTACATAATTAACCAATGTGAGGATGGATATAGAAATAGATGACAATGGGAAGGGGTATAATATAGAATAGAAGGGAAAAATTGAAATTTAATTAAGATTAGAGATGAGGATGAAGGGTAATATTGATTTTTTACAAAAATAGATGAGGAATAAATATGGCAAAAAGGAAATATAGAAATTGTAAATTTAATTGAAATGACTAAACACTGTTTAAATTTGTGAACCGGCCAAATACTCTGTTCAAAGAGAATACATTGTATGTTTGTATGTGTGTTTCTAATTACTGTTATTTATTCATATTTGTTCTCTTTTATTCTTTAAAGTTTAACAATTCATTCTTTATCTTAATATCTTTATATTTGTTTGGGGTTGGCTTTCTTCCCTTTCATCTTTTTTATTGTACAGCAATCTTTCTCCTCAAACCTACCACCTCTCTCTTTTCTTTCCTTCTTACTTTTTCTTCCTCACCCTCTTCTTCTCCTCCCTACTTCCTCTTCCTTTCTCCTTCTCCTCCTCTCTTCCTCCCTCTCTTACCCTCACTCCTACTCTAATTTCCCTTCCCTTCCTTCATCCCTCTCTATTGCTGTATCCTTTTATGCATATGGACTACTCAGAGGGCTGAAAAAGTTATTTCTGACTGGTCCTCGCACTTTTGACCAGTCCTCGAACTTACGACTGTCCTCACATTTTACGTTTTTGCCCTATCTTGTCACCATGGTGAAGAGAAGCGGTTGTGAAATGAGTGACATGGTTGTTAAGAATGCTACAATGGGCATAAATGATGACCAGTCATAAGTGCGAAGACCGGTCAAAAGTGCGAGGACCTGTCATAAATGACTTTTTTCAGCCCTCTGGGTAGTCCTTTTGTGCACAGGGACTACTCAGAGGGCTGAAAAAGTTATTTTTGACTGGTCCTCGCACTTTTGACCAGATCTCGAATTTACAACTATCCTCATATTTTGTTTTTTGCCCTATTTTATCAGCATGGTGAAGAGAAGCAGTTGTGAAATGAGTGACATGGTTGTTAAGAATGCTGCACGGGCATAAATGTGAGGATGGTCATAAGTGTGAGGACCAGTCAAAAGTGTGAGGACCTGTCAGAAATGACTTTTTTCAGCCCTCTGAGTAGTCCCTATACACATAGCCATGGCCACCTGGTCACATGACCAGCTAGCCAGCCCACAAAGTAAGCTACGCCTACAGAACCGGTAGTAAAAAAAATTAGAACCCACCCCTGGTTGGGGGTCACCACAACATGAGGAACTGTATTAAAGGGTCACGGTATTAGGAAGGTTGAGAACCAATGATCTAGAAGTACTTCTGGCCTGGATTATTTTGCAAGGCTGACAGACACCTATCCTCAAACACAGTAACTTTTGTGGCAATTTTCAGACTAGTGACATATTTTCAGGCACTAAAAGTCATATGGGTATCACTGAAAAAAGGTGACATGGTAGCCTCTTACAGCAAAAGCCAGGCTGAGGCTTGGAAGCCTTTAATAATTGAGATGCGAATGAAGCAATGTAGCAATGAAAAGTCCCCCAATCCACAGCCTTACCTTCCGGCCAGGGCTTGGGTGGTCCACCAGGGGGCTGCCCAGGCATTCCTGGAGGAACTCCTGAGGGTCCAGGAGGGGGCATATTAGGCCCTCCCATACCTGTGAAGTCATGGGAAAGAATAGGAACACCATTAAGCTTTTCACTCCTCTGATCTAAGCAAAGGAAAGACATCCCAGAAGAGACCTAGGAGAATCTCACCCTAGATGGGTCTCAAAGACTTCAGCGTAACTCACCATGAGGTCTGTTGTAGTTCGGAGGTGTTGGTCCAGGTGCAGGCCCTGGTCCTTGCACTGGTCCTGTTCCAGATACAGAAGGTGGAGGTAGAGTTGGCATTTGCTGCTGCATTCCAGGCATTGGCCTTTTTCCCTGCACAGCCATGTGAAGATGGTCGGGCAACGGCTGCCCTCTGGCAAGCATCTTGTAGGCCATGATCTGAGCCCTCAATTGATGCAGCTGATTCTGGTTAAAAGGAGTTGGGCCTCGATTCTGCTGCCCTAATGCTTGGGGATCAGTACCATCTAATGGGACTCCACCAGGGCCAGATGGCATCTGGGGGCCAGAAGAAGGGCCATTAGCTGGAACTGGACTTGATGCATGCTCGGAACCACCAAGTGGAGAAGGGTAACCTGAAAAAGGGCAAGACAAAAGGAGAAAAGAAATGAAAATGGGAGAGAGAAAGAAAGCTTAATTTGCTTTGTACTTTCCACAATCAAGGATAAATCAATTTTATCTGGAGCACCTGCTTGCATTTTAGTAGACAAGGGTTGGTAGAAGGATGGTATATTTTGGGTTTCTTTTTGTAAAATAAATGATGACGTGGAGTAATATGTCATGTGTTGTTCATCTGAGGTTGTATTTACCTAGTTTTAAGAACTGCTAAAGACCAGATGATTTTTATTATGTCCTGATATGCAAAACCATAGAAATCAAAGAGGGTGTACTTTTTTTTTCACATGACTATATAGTCATTCCAAAAGGATATAACTTTCCTTATGAGAATAAGGAAACCACTCCTCAGGTTGAATCTTACCTTCAATATGTTGAGGGCCAGTATTTACAGCAGAGAGAACCTCCTTCTTGCAGGCTTAGAAAATGTGGCTCTAAATTACACAAAAATCCTTTACAGACAGAGAAAGCTTCTTGTAGAAGTTAAGTTATGAAGAACCAGAAGGGTAGAAGAAGGGGATTTAATTGTAGAACAAATGCTACATTTAACCAGCAATGTGCTTTACACAAATCCTGAAAGCATACCATACCTTGAGAATGCTGATCCATTGGACTTGGTGGGGGTCCCATTCCTGTGTGCCCACCAGCCCTCATTCCCATGCCCTTCATTTGACTGTAACGAGGATCTTCAGATATTCCCTTTTCATGCATGGAATCCAGTGGCTGCAATAATACAAAGCCCACATAAAGAACTCCTCTAAACAAATTTGTTCCAATGGAAGAACTAAATATCCACAGAATAGTCAGCAAATACTCAGATGACCCGAGAGTTAAACAAGACTCAAATAAACTAGAGAGACCAAGCTCAAATGCCATGCCCTCTTCCTTAGAAGTAAGTCTCATTAAACATAACTGCATTTATTTCTTAGCTGACATGTATGAGATTATACTTTTAATGTCCTATTTATATTTACATGATAAATGTATTGACTATTTTTTTATTTTATTTATTTTATATTGGATTTCTATACCGCCCTTCTCCCTGAGGACTCAGGGCGGTGTACAGCCAGATTAAAAAACATGCAGAACAAATATTAAAAACAATTAAAAGATATATAAATTTGGCCCAATTAAAACTCATTTACCAATTAAAAACGTTTAAAACATTTAAAAACAGTTAAAAATTTCATCTTAAGCCAGCCCGGCTTGTTTAAATAAATGGGTTTTAAGGGCGCGACGGAAGGCACTGAGGTCTTGGATTCTCCTTATCTCTGGGGGGAGCTGATTCCAGAGGGTAGGTGCCCCCACAGAGAAGGCTCTCCCCCTGGGGGTCACCAGCCTACATTGTCTGGCTGATGGCACCCCGAGGAGGCCCTCTCTGTGGGAGCGCACGGGTCGATGGGAGGTCGTTGGTAGCAGCAGGCGGTCTCGAAGATAGCTAGGCCCTATGCCATGGAGCGCTTTAAAGGTGATAACCAACACCTTGAAGCGCACCCGGAAGACCACTGGGAGCCAGTGCAGCTCGCGCAGGAGCGGTGTTACATGGGAGCGCCATGCTGCTCCCGTCACTACCCGCGCTGCTGCGTTCTGGACCAGCTGGAGCCTCCGGGTGCTCCTCAAGGGGAGCCCCATGTAGAGAGCGTTGCAATAGTCAAGGCGAGAGGTGACGAGGGCGTGAGTGACTGTGCACAGGGAATCCCGATCAAGAAAGGGCCGCAACTGGCGAATCAGGCGAACCTGACAAAAGGTCCCCCTGGTTACAGCCGTCAGATGTTCCTCCAAGGACAGCTGCATATCCAGGAGGACTCCCAGATTGCGAGCCCTCTCTGTGGGGGCCAAAGACTCGCCCCCAATAGTCAGTGATGGAGTCAACTGACTATATCGGGATGCCGGGAGCCACAGCCACTCAGTCTTGGAAGGGTTGAGCTTGAGCCTGTTCCTCCCCATCCAGACTATTAATCAGCAGTTGCTAAATATACTTGAAATGGACACATTTTTTAAGATTGTATGGTGATTAAGAGTTGACATAGATTTGAAGGCACATAATGAATGAAATAAATCCAATATATAAATGAAAATATATTGTAGATCCAAGTCATATTCAACTCAAATTACATTTGTGTGACATTTTAAATCAGTTCGTTATTATACATATTACATTTTTTACTCTTGTCCTCCATGTCTTTGTAATTACACTCAGCATCCTTTTTATGGTTTACACTGACATGTGATAAACGTGTCACAGTAAACCACAAGAGAGCTGCTGACTAGGTTAAGGAGCCATGCAAAAGACAATAAAGAGGCATTCACACTAACCAGCCAGGGTGATTTAATACATTGTGCACATACACTCACTATCTAGCTCCCAGAATTCACAAATACTAAATTGTGGAAAATTGATATATGTATATATCTAGTGGTGGGATTCAGCCAATTCGCACCACTTCGGGAGAACCAGTTGTTAACTTTCTGAGCAGTTTGGTGAACTGGTTGTTGGAAGAAATCATTAGGGCAGAGAACCGGTTGTTAAATTATTTGAATCCCACCACTGTATATATCATGCATGTGAGATTTTGGACTACTTTCTCAATAGCACATTACTAGACGGCAAAGGCCTTATTTATAAGCATGTATTTTATACAACCTCTTTCCTCTGCCTTTCTCACTCCAGGAAATATATTATTTCATTTATCATATATTTTGGTCTATAAGATGCACTTTTCCTCTCCAAAAATGAATAGAAATGTCTGTGCATCTTATAGAGCAAATGTTGACGAAGCCCCTCCCCACCAGCCCCCACCCTTCGGCCTCTGCCTCCCAGCAATTTGCCTCCTTGCAGCAAACAGCCTGGTCAGCTTCAGCACAACCTGATTAGCACAAGCAGCTGATTGGCAGTTGGATCAGCCTCTCGGAATATCGCCAATCAGCTGTTCCAGGCTGCAGAGATCATCGTTGCCCATCACTGCCGCCTATTGCTGCCTCCACGTGCTCCATTTTGGGCCGAAAACAGGGTGCACGGAGCCCGAAAACAGGAAGCCTGGAGGCCGAAATGGGGCATTTGGATGCGGTAATAGATTGCAGCGGTGATCCCCGCAGCCTGGAATAGCTAATCGGCGGTATTCTGGAAGGCCTATCCAACCACTAATCAGCTGCTAGTGCTAAATCAGGCTGTGCTGAATCTGACCAGGCTGTTTGCTGCTTGCTGCAAGGAGTCAAATTGCTGGGAGGCAGAGGCAGATTTTTTTTGTTTTCCTCCTCAAAAGCCAGATGTGTCTTATAGTCCAAAATATGGTACATATATGCATTAATACACCTTGTGGTGGTTTCATATAACTTTGCATCCCAAGACCAGTATTATCTCTCACAGGATGTTAAAGTATTTGGCTTGGCATTTTGTTAATAGCTTCTAGTATTATTATGATATTCACTCTTACTGCCCTAACATAAACCTGTACAACCCTTCTCAGTGATGGCTCTTGTTTCTATCACAGAACACTCTCTCCCTATTATATATATATTTTAAAGAACTTCAGAAAGGCATTTGGGAACAAATAAAGATCACAATGCCTCCCCCTCCCCAAAATGGTGGTGCATCAGAGCAGTGATTGTCTTAAATGTAGTTGTTAATAAGCTACTCAGTGTTTCAGAAATGGAGTAGCATTTCTGAAACCACTGAGCAACTTATTAAGAACTACATTTAAGACAATCACTGCTCTGATGCACCACCATTCTTTGGCTTCTATGGAGTAGCATAGAAGCCAAAGAAATCAATAAAATATAGTCCAAAGTCATATAACAAAAGCAACTTGTAACACTCACAATCCTATTACAGGTAGGCCCCAACTTATGACATTCATTTAATGATTTTTCAATATAATAGTACTGAAAAGTGACTTATAACCAGCCCTTGCATTTACGACAATCACAGCACTCCATGCTGTACAAATTCAGGTCTTAGAACCAGCATGTATCTATGACAGTTGCAATATCCCAGGGTCATATGATTGCCGTTTGCAATCTTCCCAGCCAGTGTCTGACAAGCGGTTTTAATTGGGGAAGCCGGATTCACTAAACAAGCCCATGATTCACTTAACTACCATGGTAAAAGTTGTAAAATCAGCTCACATAACAACCGCCTTGCTTAGTGACAGACTTTCAAGTCCCAATTATGGTCATAAGTCGAGGACTACCTGTGCCTCATTATCTTGGACTGTGATCCATCAAAACAAGTGATAATATATGTAAGTGGTGATATATGTGTTAATCTCACAGTGCTGCAGAATATTTTCTTGCTTCCACGACACAAAACTAACACAGCTACTCCTTGAAAATGATTCCAATGAAGACTGTTCTCTTTGCAAAATCCTTTTTTGTGGAAAGGCATGAATGTCTCCTATTCTACAAGACTTCTACTTGGTTGCTGGTTGCACATCTTAAAAAATAAGGTTGTCACCTTCTCTTATTACAAACAGTCCTCGACTTACAACAGTATGTTCAGTGACTGTTCAAAGTTACAACAGCAGTGAAAAAGGTGACTTATAACCGTTTTTCACACAACCATTGCAGCATCCCCATGGTCACGCAATCAAAATTCAGATGCTTGGCAACGGACTCATACTTATGACAGTTGCAGTGTCCCGGGGTCATATGATCCCCTTTTGCAACCTTTGGATAAGCAAAATCAACGGGGAAGCCAAATTCACTTAGTAATAATTGTTACTAACTTAACAATTGCAGTGATTCAATTAACAACTGTGGCAAGAAAGGTTGCAACATGGGGCAAAATTCATTTAACAAATGTCTCACTTAGCCACAGAAATTTTGGGCTCAAAATTGAGGACTAATTGTATATGTTTTATTACATATAACATTTTTGGAAGGAAAAATAGGAGAGAGTTCTATGTACAGCAACCTGAACTCCTGAATAAAATATAACACAGAAATACAACATTCCCTCCTCCCGTTGTTGAAATTTAACACTAAACAAAACATTCTGCTGTGCTACATTTCATAATAATGAAGTAATTGATCCCCCCATTTCCTTTTCTATTTGAGTAAAGCAAGCTCATCTTGTTGAAGATGTAGACAGATGAAAGAATATCAACCTCGATTACCTTATGCATCTGATGCATGTTATCCTGAGTATAACCTCCAGGCCCTTGTGGTGGTATAGAGTGCCCTGCTGATGGTGGTCCTGGGCTGGGGCCCATCATACTATGTGCAGAACCCGGGGATGGCCCAGGACTAGGGCCCAGCATAGCACCAGGAGAAGGACCAGGCCCAGGAGAAGGCCCAGGACGAGGTGTCCCTCCCATTGGAGGATCAGGAGTAGACATTTTCAGAGATGTTCAAAATAATATCCTAGTGAAAGAGAATTTATTATTAGGGGGAGTATCTGTTAATTAAATGCAATCATCGTTAACAGTATGGAATAATCATAATATAGATTTTTCTAAAGATACCACCGCCTGTTGTCAGGGAAAAGAAAGCACTAAAAATAAGTATTTGAAATCTTTCAAGGACTGTATTGAACAGTATTGAACTGGACTTACTCTCCTTTCAAATAAGTATCCTTGGGACATTGGGGAAAATAAAGGACTGTGTTGTCAAGCTCCCAAGTATCAATTCAAAAATCATCTACTATTTATTGATGGCAAATTCAGTGTATTTCAAAGTACAACTGCACGAAGCTGGATGACAAGATGGCAGCAAAGAGATACAGAAAATTCCAATGTTTTATTGTAACCCAGACACTTTTCCAGCTTTTTCATTATCTATATTTTTAACATAAGAGTTTATTGCAATCACAGACTGCAAAGAGTTAAAAATAAAGCACATTAAAAAAAATAAGAATAAAAAAATTGTAAGTTACTTATAAACTAAAAAGTAATTAATTTTGCATTAAAAAGCAAAATGCTTCCCAAATATAAGCAAGAAGAGAAATTTCTCTAACTGAATACTACTTCAATTTTAACCAACTTCTATTGGATCATCCACTTATAAGTGGATAAATAATTCCAAAATAAGCTATTTATGCCATGCTTTAAGTCATCTCCTTCTGCTTGTTTCTGAGCAAAGTGTGGTCTTATATACATTTAACAATTTTAAATCTTAACAAAAATTCCAACCCACCCAGGCTACCCAAGGAAATTCCAGGGAACCAAAATGAGCTGTATTTCCATGAACAACTGAACTCCAGCAGCTGAATTACATTGTCCCTCCATATATTACACTAACAGCAGGCTTCCTCTGCTTAAAGGCAGCCTGCTTATGGAAATGGATATTTTGTGATATACTTGGAGACTAGTTCCCTGCAGGGATGCATACAACAGGCCAGAACTGTATGATGGTTAATGCAAGCTCCTGCTTACACTTTTCGTAAGTTATTGCAAAAGAAATCATGGTATATATCTCTTTCGGATATTAAACGAAAGTGTTCCACTGCACCAAAACATTAGGTGGTGGTCTTTATTTCCATTCTACTATTTCTACCTGGTTTCCTTATTGCATTTTCTCTCATTCAGGCCAAAATCCACTTGCAGTCATGCCCAGAAACATCCCATTCCAAAACATAAACATAGACCAAATGTTATATTTTAATCAAAAGCTTCAGGTGAAAGAATGATTAGCTTGTATTTATAAGAAAAAGTAAAACCTTTTGAATTAAAAATTGAGTGATCTCAATCATTCAAAGTGGCTAACAAGTGAAACAAATTAAGATCAATTACATTATATCTATAATTTAGATATCTAAGCATTTAAAATTTTATCTAAATATGCTCTTTCCATTATTTTAATAAATACTTTTTTCAATTTTAACCCATTAAGTTGTTGATGTTACACAAAATATATCACTGAAATACCTTCTATTTATATTTTAAAAAATTGGAAACAGGGCATTCTTTGCTTTCACGTACCTGGGAAAGTCAATGTGTCAATTAATTCATAACATCAGTCCCGTATAGTGATGCGAGGTCTCTGCCTCTTCCCAGTACCTATTCCAATTCTGTTGGGGGGGAAAAAACTGTACTTATTCTTCTATTCAAAATAGAATAGAAGGATTCTGTCTAGGATTATGCCCAACACTAAAGGTTACAACATTACAGTTCTGAAAATCAGTTCATTCAACCTGATGAACCCAAAATAGAGAGTAACAGTACACATACACATATACCATTTGAAATATATTTGCAACATCAGTCCAAAAAGAAAGAAGACAATCCTTTCTTTGAAGTACTGAATAAACTCTATCATCTTCTAGCAGTAGGGAGGATGAGAGTTGTTAATTAACACAACTGGAGGTTATCTGGTTGGGAAACGGTGAATTTAAATAGTACAGGGGTGTCAAACTCAAGGTCTGGGGGCCGGATCTGGCCTGTGGAGTGCTTAGATCTGACCTGCGGGGCCGCTCTGGAAAAAGCGAAGGACTGGCCCACAGTGCCTCTGCCGGTGAAAATGTTTTCATTGGCAGAGGGTTGCAGGAAGCTGTTGAAGATGAAAACAGAGCTCAGGAGCCCATTTTCTCTGGCAGAGTGCTCGGGCCACCACAGGTGCCCCCGACACACGTGACATCGAGCTGGCCACGCCGATTCTGGCCATGCCTACTCCACCCCCCCCAGGTCAAACACAGCCCTGATAGGGCCCTCAATGAAATCGAGTTAGACACCCCGCTCTAGTATCTCTACTGACAGCCAGTTAAAGGAATCAAGCTAAAAACTAGACTATGAGTTCCAGTTCCACTAGATTATGAGTTCCAGTTTCAGCTAGCTGGATGACTTTGGGCGAGTCACTGTCTCTCAGCCCAAGGAAAGAGGTAAAGGCAAACTGCTTCCAAACTCTTGTAAAAAAAATTGTGAGGACTTGTGCAGGCAACTGCCACGTGTCAAGATTAACTCAAAGGCACACCCAATAAGAATCTATACTGGACTAGACAAGTAATATTCATATGAAGAAAAACATAATATTATATGCATCATTTAAATATTATTTTGAAAGAAACCACACATTCCTGTGTTTATTCACATTCCACATATAGAATAGAGTGGCAGCTACATTTCTTTCTACTTTTGTTAAGTTTCTTTTAGTTTTGGTTCCAAGCAGACCATCTCATCAAGATGAGCGATCAGAATAGGTCCCATTTTGCTTGGAATGCAAACCATTCCGATAAAAGTGGAAAAAAAATACACTGAGGAACTCAATAAAGTAATATTAAGATATATTTGGCAAGGGAAAAAAGCAAGAATAAGTTTAAAAATGCTGCAAGATGCAAAGAATAGAGGCGGCTTTGGGCTACCAAATTGGGAATTGTATTACCAGGCTGCGGTTTTATATGGTTCACCCATATAGAATGGATTGTATTGAGGAATACAAGACTACTGACTTTGGAGGGGCACGATTTGCAATTGGGCTGGCATGCCTTCTTGTGGTATGGGAAAAATAAAATACATAGTTATTTCCAAAGACATTATATTAGGAATGCATTATTGTTAGTGTGGGAAAAAACTAGAGAACAACATTATTTGAGGATATCAGTCTGGCTTTCAACAATGGAAATAGTGATTCACCCAAACGTTCTTAATATGGAAAATATTGTTAGATACAAAGATATATTGAATGAAAAGGGGGAACTCAAAACCAAACAAGAACTAAGCGATCAAGGGATTGATATGGCATGGTACTCACAAGTGCAGATACATTCTAGATATGAGAAAGATGTTAAATTATATGGATTTTATAAAGAACCAACAGAATTAGATAAGATATTAACGGGGTGAAAGAAAATTGATAAAGAAAACGTACAGCTACTTATCGGGTATTAAATTGGAAAGGGAACACGTGAAGGAGACAATGATAGTATGGGCAAAAAACTTTGGCTATACAATAGTGTTAGATAAATGGCAGAAACTGTGGGACAGGAACTATAAATTAACAATATCAACTGCATATAAAGAAAATTTGTATAAGATGTTTTATAGATGGCATTTTGCACCAGCGAGGTTGGCAAAGATGTTTAAAGATAAACCAGTTAAATGTTGGAAGTGCCACCAGATACCTGGGTCATATTATTTTATTTATTATTTATTTATTAATTTTATTTCTATACCGCCCTTCTCCCGAAGGACTCAGGGCGGTGTACAGCCTGATTAAAAGCACAAAGACAGACAAAATTTAAAAATAATTTAAATTATTAAATAATTGGCTCAATTATAAAATCCCCAAATTTAAAATCCCATATTTAAAACCAATTAAAATCTTTACATTGATAGCCCGGCCTGGCGGAACAACAAGGTTTTGAGGGCACAGCAAAATACACGGAGATCAGAGATCTTACGAATTTCTGGGGGCAGTTCATTCCAAAGGGCAGGGGCTCCCACAGAGAAGGCCCTCCCCCTGGGTGTCGCCAGCTGACATAATTTGGCAGATGGCATCCTAAGGAGACCCTCTCTGTGGGAGCGGACTGGCCGGTGGGAGGCTACTGGTGGCAGAAGACGGTCTCGAAGGTATCCAGGTCCAATGCCATGGAGCGCTTTAAAGGTGGTAACCAACACCTTGAGTCGCACCCAGAAGACCACTGGGAGCCAGTGCAGCTCGCGCAGGAGGGGTATGTGGTAGACATGTTCAAAGGCAAAAAAGTATTGGACAAAAATACATACATGGTTGGAAAAAATGATAAAGCAGCACATTGACTTAAAGCCAGAAATATTCTTGTTTGGGATTTTACCTGAAAAATATAATAAAGTAAATGCATATTTAATTATTCATATATTAACTGCAGCTAGAATTGTATTTGCACAAAATTGGAAAAGTGAAGAGATTCCCACAGATGAAAATGTGATTAGGAAAATATTAGAATGTGCAGAAATGAATAGACTAACACTAGCAATCAAGGAAAAAGAACAAACTGAATATTACATTCACATGGGACTTATTTTATCAATGGGAAACAAAAGACCATTTTAACCAAGATTAGTGAAATAAAGAAGATATGTTAAGAGAGAGAAGCAAATATTATGATTATTATGTTTAATATTATCATTTTAATACTATAGAATTAATGTTAAAGTAATGAATATTGCTGTAAATTTTGATTATTACTTTATAAAGATATCTGTACCCGGACGACACACTGTTTAATTGAAGATGGAATTATTATATTGAAAAATTAAAAAAATTAAAAAATTAATTAAAAATAAGAATACTACTGCAATATCATCTTTGTCTCTTTTTTAAAATCTTTCCTCAAAAGGAAGGAATTACAACGTAAGAAGGATTCACTACAAGTTGATTGGAAACAGTTTGCAAGAAATGTCCTTCCTATAATTCACTCTTCATTTATCACATTTATCCCTTGTACAAATCATTCTTCCAGCCAATGTCTTTCCAGTGGCCTCTTTATTTTCACACTCAGATAATACAGTACAGAGAGTTGATATCATCCCACTTGTCAATTTTAGATTGACACCTCTCTAGGGTGAAAGACTAGCCTTGTTTTGCTTCCTTTGCTCTGCCAGTTACATATACTACAGGTAGCCTTCAACTTACAACATTTTGTTTAGGGACCATTCAAAGTTACAAGGGCACTGAAAAAAGTGACTTATGACTATTTTTCACACAACTGTTGCAGCATCCCCATCGTCATGTGATCAAAATTCAGATGCTTGGCAACTGACTCATATTTATGATGGTTACCGTGTCCTAGGGTCATGTGATCATCTTTTGGACTTTTTAACAAGCAAAATCAATGGGGACGCCGGATTCACTTAACAACCATGTTACTAACTTAACAACTGCAGTGATTCACTTAACAACTGTGACAAGAAAGTTCATAAAATGGGGCAAAAATCACTTGACAAATGTCTTGCTTATTAACAGAAATTTTGGACTCTAGCTGAAAGACTTTAAAAAGTTTTACAGGATTATATACAGTGTTGTTTCTTGCTAAAAGACAGCTAAAAGATAATGTAAGATAATGCTGAATATAATTGAATATTTATAACAATGTAGTGACAAACAGGTTGCATTAATCTTTCCGGATGCAAAAAAAAAAAATTGACAACTTAAACTGGGCCTTTATGTTTAAAGTAGTGGAAAAGATAGATTTTGGATTGGGCTTTATACAGGATCTGAAGTCCCATCTATACCCTCCAGAAACCTGGTTAACGGAGATTTTACAAAACCATGTGAAATCCAAAAGGGAACAAGACAGGGGTGTCCTTTATCCCCTTTATTATTTATTCTAGTGTTTGAAACTGTTAAATAGAGATATTAGACAAGATAACAGAGCAAAAGGACTACAAATTAAAGTACATAATTACAAATTACATGCATTTGCCAACGATTTGGTATTGATTGTACAAGACCCACTAGAGAACAATGAATATGTTATGAGGAAGATCAAAATGTTTGGAGAAATAGTGAATTTAAAAATCAATCAATCAAAGATGACAATACTGACTAAGAACATAAATGTAGACGATCAGAAATAATTGGAATTTAAAATTGGAATTTAAATTGGAATTTAAAAATTTTAAAGTTATGAAAAAGGTACAGTACTTGGGGGTTACTCTTACTGAGGGAAATGCTAAGCTTTACAAAAATAATAATGTAAAATATGGAAAGAGATAAAACTGGATTTAAATAGATGGCAAAAGTTACAGTTGTCATTAATAGGAAGAATTTCAGTAATTAAAATTAATGTTTTACCTAGAACAGGGGTGTCAAACTCGATTTCATTGAGGGCTGCATCAGAGTTGTGTTTGACCCTGTGGTGGCCAAGTGCTAAGGCAGGACTTCCCTCAAACCCTCCCTCACTCTTATTATAATCTCCCTTCCTTCCTTCTTCTGCCCTTCCTTCCTTCCTTTTTTGTTTCCCTCTTCATTCTTCTCCCTTTCCCTCTTTCCTTATTTTTCCTTCCTTGCTCTCTTCCAATCTTTCCTTTTCTTTTTCGTTGTCTTTCCTCTTTCCCTTTCTCCTTTCTTGTCCTTTCTTGCATGCTCAAATGCAAAAGGGGAAACATTTCTTTTTGTTTTGTTTTTAGTTTGTTTTGCTAGCCCTCTGTCAGCCCCTCCACCCCGGCCCTGTTTTCAACCGCGACAGCCTCCTGCAACCCTCTGCAGTGAAAACGGAGCTTGGGGGGCTGCACGCGGCCCACCTGGACCCATTTCGGCCGTGTCAGCCTCCCGAAGCACTCTGGTAGCAAAAACGGAGCTCGGGGTGGACGCACACATTTTTGCTGGCAAAGGGCTGCAGCAGGCCATCCCGGCTGAAAATGGGGCCCGGGAGGGTCACACGCGGCCTTCCTGAGCTCCGTTTTTGCTAGCAGAGGCACCGTAGGCTGGTCCTTTGTTGTTTCCAGAGTGGCCCCACAGGCCAGATCCAACTACCCCGTGGGCCGGATCCAGTCCATGGGCCTTGAGTTTGACACCCCTGACCTAGAATGTTATTTTTATTTCAGACTATACCAATATTTAGAGATTCCATTTTCAAACAGTGGCAGAAAGTTATATCTAAATTTATTTGGCAAAATAAAAAAAATCAAGAATTAAATATAAGCTGCTACAAGATTCTAAAGATAGAGGAGGTCTGGGTTTGCCGGATTTTAGATTATATTACAATGCTGTTGTCTGGTATGGTTAAAAGATTGGATAACTAAAAAAAATTCAAGGCTATTAAATCTCAAAGGTTTTGATTTGAGATTTAGGTGGCATGCCTATCTGTGGTATGACAAAGTAAAATTTAAGATTTTAAGATTCATGATATTAGGTAATTGATTGCATGTGTATGGTAGAAGTACAAAGGAAGATTAGGTGATAAACTGCCACACTGGCTATCACCTCATGAAGCACTTCATAGAACAGAGATGATATCAGAATGCAAAATGGATGATGTATCGAGACTTACTGATATTTGAAAAAGAGGGATTCAAGATAAAGACAAGAGATCAATTAATAAGTGATTTGCTTGTGATTGGTTTAATTATTGTAGAATTTTGGAAGATTTAAATTTGATTTAAAAAGTTTTGTTTTCACAGGAACTAAATATGAACTGGATGTTAATTTATTTTCTGGAGATGAGCACTTGATTTCTAAAGTATATAAAATGTTACTCAAGATGAATCTAGGACAGGTATGTCAATCTGGCAGCCCCCAGGCTGGATATGTCATGCACAGGCCACGCCTACCCCGGCTCTGCAAAGGAAAAAAACGTTGCGATAAGTCACGACCAGCTCTTGACGCAATCAACTTTCACACCCGTAATCTAGGAGTATTATATATGTTCACCACTTTGAAATACTTTTAAATAATAAAGGAAGATAAAAATCTAATAATAAAATAAACAAACTTCTTGCAGGGTACATTCTGGCCCTAAACTAAAGCATAACCTTCTGTCAAAAGTATTGTATTCTTCACATTGTAGAAAGCAGTGCCTGAATTAAACTAGGAGCAGTGATTTTTTTTTTCTGTGAAGGGCCACAATTATTTTAGCGGCTGATTTGATGGCAATGGGAAGAATCCGATGGCAATAGAAATACTTACAAAGCAACAGCTTGTCTCAGCAGCAACCAGTCTACCTTCCTGCACCTGGGATGCGAAACATTCAAGGAATACCTGTTCTGTAGGTTAGACTGGCAAGTCGAAAAACATCCTGGGAGAAGGCAACTGTCAAATACTTTTATACTGTTGCCAAGAAATCTACAGGGATGTATTCATAACAATGACCAGGAATTAAGTTTAATTTAAGAGACTGGAACTCCCCAGAATTAAAGGTAACAGGAAATAGGACTAACTTAAAGAACAAGAAATTAAGGCTTTAGATGACTAGGAAATAAAAGTGTCATAGTAGATACAATAAATTGATTTTTCCTAAGCTGGTTCTTGGAGAGGCAAGACTTCTACTGCAATTTTCACACATATTCTGCCTACAAGAGTGAACAAACGTTGTCATCACTTTCATGCAACAATGGTCAGTTGAGGCTCCAGCTACAAAAAAAGAACCTGGGGGGAGGGGGCACACATTGCTCACCAATGATTTAAAACTTTAATTCTTCCATAAGTCTATACATATTTTAAGAAGCTGTTTCCAGAATTCAATAGGGCTTTCTTCTGGGTAAACATGCACAGGATCGCAGTCTTAAGTACTGTTATTAACCATATAACATCAACCTGTATGGTTACATAATAACTATGTGATCACCTGCCAACCGGCTCAGCAAGAAATAGCCCTGGAGCTTTTTGAACACATCAGCCAGATTATGAAATGTCCAACTGTGGAGGCTTTTGTTACCTCTTTCTTGAAAAGCCTTAGAGTTTCTTCCAGCATTTAAAAAAAAAAAAATTGGCCAAGCCTTTAGAAGGATCTCCAGTTTCTATGAGACAGGATCCTGGGTTATATTCAGGAAGGATATTTCCAATCTGGATGGGAGAAATCGACTCTTGGTTTTCCCCTTCCTAAAAGTGGTTGTTCCCAAATTGGAAATTCCCAATCTCCAAAATACCCCAAAGGCTATGACTCAATAGTGGCTGGCTGACAATCTGTTGCAACTGATGGCTCCCAGATATGCCAACTAAAGTTGAACAATGTTAGTTTAATGAATTCTCTCCCATGGAAGAGAGCCTCTTTCCTCCATATAGGGAGGGAGAACCGTGGGCATAGGCATCTAAGGAATCTTGCTTTTATGAAGATGGCAGAAGCAGTATCACACTGCAAGTTCCACTTTATTTGGAGGCATATGCAATGCTACAACACATTTACAGAAGAAGGCGGAGCTTGCTTCATCTGATGGGTGCTACCTTTGCCATTCAGTTCCACCCAGGTGATGCTGACATCATTCACCTGCATTCTATTGTTGGAAAGTTCCGTGAAAATGTGAGATCAGGTGCTCCAATTAACAAGTTAAGATTATTCTGTTTATCTGTCTGCTTTCCAAGGATAATTATTAGAAAAGCTTAACTGGAATTACTTAATTTGAATGCATTCATTATACTATTAATATTCTGAAACAAAGCATTTTTAGAATTGGATTTTTTCCCACAGAAGAATATTATTTTAAAAATATTGCTTTTTTATTAAGCAAATGTAATATCAACCTAAAATAAAACCAAAAATAAACTAAACAGAAAAAGGAAGAGCCTCCTCCTGCAAAAAAAAGGAAGAAAAAAACGAAGCTGATACCCTGGGAGTATTATTTCTATATAATTGAAGAAAGTATAAACATTAAGCATCAATGTTTATTATATCAATTCCAAATGGTAGTAATTATAACTAATAATTACATTATCCAGTTGCCTATTGCTATTCCGAATTAAGGGATTACAGGGTCATAAAAAGGAGGAATTATATTATTACTTATTACCAATTTCTAGGTATCTTAGTAATATCACTAATATATGGCATCCACATTTAACTAAATCTATTTTTATTATAGGATTTTAAAACAGTTTTACTGTCAAGTTAATTTTTCTGCCAATGCAATTTCCCTCAATTTATAAGAGCATTGTTTCAATGATAGCTTCATTGGGAGTTTCTCAGTGACAAATCTGAGTCCTAGCACTAAAAATTGATTGGATTTTTACGTAGCATTTTTGTATCACAGAAAATTATAAAATTGTTTGCATACATATTGCTAGGCAAATGAATAATTTTACAATTTATCATTTATATATAAATTAATACTGATAGAATACTAGAGGAGAACTGATTTACCTATTAGCTGTAGTGGATTTAAATATTTAGAAATAATTTGCTGCAATTAAATTGCTACTTAGAACACAGTTTAAAACTTGACAACATAATTTGTTATCATGTGTAGGAAGAAAAGGAAGAGCAGAATGACTATTCCTGCAATTTTTTATTTCCTTTTCAGATACTCCCTATATCAGAACCTTCTAAGTAATCCGGTAGGCCACAAGGAATATCATCATGTATTTATAAGTATAAAAAAAGAAGAATGGTAAACAAGATTTACCATTTGTTTTGGATGATAAGAAGTCAAAACCATTCTAAACCACATTTAAAATTGTCCTTAGAAGTTTAGATTAAGATGGAAACATTTTTCTCCTGTTCATCTTCTCTTACTCATTCATTTGTTCATCCTCAAAACAAGTTAAGAGAATAAATTTGTCCAATTCAAAGAATGGCATGAAAGAGAATGTTATTGAGTTAGTAACTTACCGTAATCATAGAGAATTAACTATCAACAATGAATACATATTGCAGAGGGAATGGAAATGAGCTCCAGTTTAATTCCAAATAAAACAAGCACTATCTGTAAATCATATAAATTGTCTAGTTAATTTCATTCAGAAGATTCTCTAGTGATAGATCGCTGATCTTTTACAGGTAGTCGACTTATAACAGTTCACTTAGGGACCAAAGTTACAATGGCACTGAAAAAAGGGACTTATGACTGTTTTTCACAGTTACGACCTTTGAAGCATCCCCATGATCATGTGATCAAAATTCAGATGCTTCGCAACTTGTTCATGCTTATGACTGTTCCGGTGTCCCAGGGTCATGTGATCCCCTTTTGCGACCTTTTCAGTCAAAGTCAATGAGGAAGCCAGATTCACTTAACAATCAGGTTACTAACTTATCAACTGCAGTGATTCACTTATCTGTGGCAAGAAAGGTAGTAAAATGGGGCAAAACTTACTTAACAAATGTCTCCCTTAACCACAGAAATTGTGAGTTTAATGGTGGTCATAGGTCAAGGAGTACCTGTAGTAGTCAAAGAATTTCATCCATTTTATATAATCTTTTTTCTATCAGCCACATTAGGTCTAGGAAGCTTTAAAATATTTAGGCAACAGGATTTGAATTCCGAACTTCCGATCTTTGTGAATCTACCCGAACAAATTATTGAGAAATTTTACATAAGGAGTACAGAAATAGTAGTTGTACTGCAGGAACTTGTCCGGGCAACTGCCAGGAGTCGATTCTGCTTTGCAGGCACAAAATAAAAAAGAAAATACTAGTAAAGAATTGTCTTGTAAGTATGGCAGTAAAAAAATAAATTACTTTTGTTTGCTTTTAGCTAATTTAATTCAATCTCTTGATTTAACTAATCTGGCAAGTCAGAAAGATTACCTTCAACACTATTATCATGTGCTGGGTCTCCTTTTTCCAATTGTTTCAGTTCTGAATCACAGTCCATGTAATGTCCAATTTATCTTATTATGAGTTCTGATTTGTACATAGTACCAAACATCACAGTTCAACAAAATGAAAAAGAAAGATAGGAAGCTTCAGGATTATACAGAATCAATTTTCTGCTTCCCTTTCAGATCAAATATTGTTAGCTCTATGTGAGACTCTTAGACTCTTCTTGATTTAACTTTAATGAAAACAAATAAATGTATAACTTATAATTTCAAATGACTTGCCTTCACTAACTTTAATTAATACCAATCATGGCTAGCACAGTTTGAACGTTATGATAACATTTAGTTAAAAAATGAAACAGATTTTTAAATTATTATTATTGCTTTTTGCTTTTAAACAAAAGGGGAAATGTACTCCATTGTATGTATTATTTTGGGGGCAGAATAATATAATTTAATGAAGGAAATAGTGGAAATGTTTCATTTTCCAAAATGTTCTATCCTGCCAGTCTGTTTTCCTCATTATGATAAAGTATTAGGAAAAAGAATAAGGGACACAAGAGCAATAAAGGAGAAAATCTTCTTGGAGAAAAACTAGAAAAATTGTCTGAGCACAGAACAATGTTCCTGTTTGCTGCAGTGCTCTTTTGTATGTCAGTCTCAACTGAAGCAGTTTATACATTTGTAAATAAATACAAATAGACAAACTAATCTGGGGAGAGACAAATAAGAAGGAAACATTTCCTCAAGGTAAGCAAGAGGTGGAAAACAGCCAAGAGTGGCTGAAATAAAAAGCATGTTGCCTTTGAGAGTCACTGAGTGCTTGATAAGAATCCCTGGATTTAGAAGACCAGTTTACCTGCAGTTGAAAAAAGAAAAGAAAAGCAGAATACAATTGCTAGAAACCATTAGGTGCTTTAGAATATTTCCTGAGAGGCTAAGGAGCACTTCTAGTGCTAGAAGTGGTTGAGTGAGACAAGTCTTTTAGTTCTGTGTTGGGTACAAAACAACTATGACTCCAGACTACGATCATAAAATGAGCACACACACCTTATTTTGCTTCTTCCTATCTTTCTTCAGTTGAAAAAGGTAAAAATAACAGATCTTCTTTTCATCCTGTTTTTAGAGGAGACGACAGAACATTTCCACCTTATGCTAGGTTCCTAGACTAGTTGGAAGTAGCACCAGGCTGTCATGTTGAAAGCAAGCAAAAGGCAGGAAGGTCCAACTTTTTCTGGGCCAAGGGCCATATCTGCTCTCTAAGCAGCATGTGAGGAATGCATGTTGGACAGTAATAAGTAGGAGTGGGGGGAAAACCGTAAATTTGATTTTATATCCATTTAATTAAAGTAAAATATAGTTAAAGCATTTACTCCACGGGCATGTATTTAATTATTCTGCCTATTTCTGAAGTTATATATTTAATATAGCAACTTTTAGAGGCATATGAGGGTTAAATCTAGCACATCTGAAGGCTAGCTGAAGCCTCAGAGGTTTGGCACTTCTGATATTAGATGACTGATTTTGAGCATGTAGAAACACATCATCCCCTCTATTTACAGAAGGCTTCTAGATAGAAGTTCACAATTATTTTGAGCAATATATCAAGGAAAATGAAAGCACCTTGATATGTGCCTTGATAGCACCATTCCTAAGACTCTTCTTCAATTGTTAATAAAGAGCTTGCACAAATACAACTCATCTGCAGGGCCGCATATTCAGTCCAGCTCAAGGATGCACAATTCCAGGCTCCATAACTGAGAAGAATATCTATGCTGGTTCACCAGGGAATAAGGAACCCTAAAATCTGAGTCATGAATGAGAGGGAAAGTCTCTGTAGATAAAGATGTCTTTGCATTTTAACCCCACTACACGAGGAGTCCATAAGAGCTGTGCAATCTTGGAGTAGGACTAAATGCATGGTCCTTGATTTATGTTGTATTTCTAGATCATCATCTTTTTGCATCATCTGAAAGGGCTATATGCTTTTTCTTGTATTCTTGGAAGTCCTACACAGATTCTTTATCTCATTCTCAGACTAGGCTGGCATTCCTGACTGTTTCCAAGAAAAACAGAAGAGAAAGGTGAGAAATTTGTGCAGCATTTGGCCTTTGTTTGCACAAAAATATGACCATATTGAGAAGAGAACTTAGTGAATGCTTGTTAGTTGGGAAGAAGAATATATGAATGTAAAGAAAGCAGAACAGAATAAGGGAATCGGATTGGAAGAAAAAGAATAAGGGTAAGGTAGAAAGCACTTCCATTCCTTCATTACAAGGGACAAGAAATGAGTCTTAGAGGACATCTTTGTTAAACCCTTTTCACTGAACAGGGGTTTAGTCCAAACCGCTTCAACATGACAAACCACACTCAACGTGTAGTCCTTAATGGTACTACATCCATATGGAGGAAAGTAAGCTGTGGGGTACCACAAAGTTCTGTCTTAGACCCAGTATTCTTCAATATCTTCATAAATAACTTAGATGAGGGAATAGAAGGGGAACTCATCAAATCTGCAGATGACACTAAGCTGGCAGGAATAGCCAACACCCCAGAAGACAAGGTCAGGATCCAAAAAGATCTTGACAGACTTGAACAATGGCCCCTATCCAACAAAATGAAATTTAATGTGGAGAAAAGCAAGGTTTTACACTTGAGCAGGAAAAACCAAAGGTACAAGTACAGATTAGGTGAAACCTGGCTCAAAAACAGTAACTGTGAGAGGTACCTTGGAGTCTTAGTGGGTGATCATTTAAGCATGAGTCAGTAATGTGCGGCAGCAGCCAAAAAAGCTAATACAATCCTTGGTTGCATAAACAGAGGCATTGAATCAAAATCACATGAAGTATTAGTACCGCTTTATAAAGCCTTAGTAAGATCACACCTAGAATACTGCATCCAGTTTTGGTCACATTACAAAAAAGATGTTGAGACTTTGGAAAAAGTGCAAAGAAGAGCAATTAAAATGATTAAAGGCCTGGAAACTAAAACATACGAAGAATGGTTGCAGGATTTGGGTTTGGCTAGTCTAGAGAAAAGAAGGACTAGGGGGACATGATAGCACTATTCCAGTATTTGAGAGGCTGCCACAAAGAGGAGAGGATTGATTTGTTTTCCATAGCACCAGAGGGCAGGACAAGAAACAATGGATGGAAACTAATCAAGGAGAGAAGCAACCTGGAATTAAGGAGAAAGTTCCTAATAGTGAGGACAATTAACCAGTGGAATAGCTTGCTTTCAGACATTTTGGGTGCTCCATCACTGGAGGATTTTAAGAAGAGACTAGACAATCACTTTTCTGAAATGGTATAGGATCTCCTGTTTGGGCCGGGGGCTGGACTAGAAAACCTCCAAGATCCCTTCCAGCTCTATTCTGATTCTATTCTAATATTCTAGAATTAGCCCATAGGAAAGTGGAGACAAGAATAGGAATAATGCCTATTCACACTTCCTAAAAGAAAGGGGATAAAACTTGGGAGACAATACAAAAAAAAAAAAACAGTACCAAAGTTAAAAATACAGTTGAAGAGCCACATAACCAAAGACTAGAACCATTAAAAAAAAGGGGTGGGGGAGGGTAGAGGAAAATTGAATTATCCTCATAAGAACGAAAACCAACAGAGGAAATGAAGTGAAATCAAAGGTAACTGGAAGAAAAACCGTATTGGAGAGCTCTTTGAATTAGTCCCTGAGAAAGTAAGTGTGAAGGAAACAGCTGGAATGACACATGGACTAACTTTATTTGTGTACAATCAACTTTAAACATCACAAAACCAGAATTCTCTCAGTCAACTACTGTGTTTTAAAAAATTAGCAGGATTCCTTAAAATAGTGAAATATGTATCAATCTTGAATAAGCATCCTTTTGTAAGAGCAATAGACAACCCTTAAGGCCTGCCTGGTCCAATACGGTTCACAATCTCAGCATCCAGATCAGATAGCAGTACATGATCCTTTACAATTATGATACACAAGCGGATTACAATCTACTTTACCACCATTACTGGAACCATTGGACTAGCTATGGTTACCACAGAACAGCAGTGGTAACACAGATTCTGGAAATTTTGCTTTGTGGGGATGCAGAATGGAAGGATGGAAGAAAGACCAATGGTAGAAAAGGTGAAAAGAAGCTTATCAGAAAAAGATGGGCACTATCAGAGGAAGGACTAAGAACAAAGGGAAGTGAATTTAACACTCTGAAATCCAAGCTAGCATTTACTAACATTCTGAAATATTTCTGAACACAAAGTTTATGTTATGTTCAGCAAAAAATAATCTGATTTTCTGTGTTGCCATATTAATTTAATAAATTATATACCCCAATTCTACATTTTTCCAACTCTATTTTCTCTACAACCAGTTTGCGCTGGAGAGCTGGGGGGAGGGATAACTTGAGAAATATCAAAAGAGGAGGGATATAAAATGAATAATAAATGAACTACTGAAACCTAAATAGGACACATCAGGAAGGAATCCATTCCCACAAAGAGCTTGAAAAATCAATAACAAGGATGCTTAGAAGTACCAAAAAGGATGCAAAGGCTAGGGTGGGGGAGGGAGGGAGGGAGGAAGTATTGTATGCTGGTAGGAGGAGAGCAGGGGGGCGAGAGATTACAAAAAAAAATGCCGGGGGGGCTCTAAAGAGGCGGACTCGGCACACCCCCGCCTGCCTTTACCTTCTTACCCTCAAAGCCGATCGCAGAGATGAGACTCCGGCTCCAGGCGGAAAATAACGGCGCCCCCCCATCCGATCAGGATATGCTGATTTTGCTGAGGTTGCCCCCCGCAGCCTCCCGATTTATTCTAAAGCATTCACACGGTCAATCACTCATTCATTCATCCACGCGCGTGCGCGATCAACGTTCTCCCCCCCCCACCTTACCGTGCCGGCCCCCGCCAGCCAGGCGGCCCGAGAGCTCTAGAGCGGTCTGTGAGAGGGGGGGGGAAACAAAGGAGGAGCCGCTGCCGCCGCGCGTGTGAAAGAGATGCTCTCCGGCTCCCCCTCCTCTCACGGCGCGCTCCCGCAATAGGTAGCACCAAACAGCGCGCGCGCGCGCGCCCTCCTAACAGGCTAGACGAGTTTTCTCAGGAGTGCGCGCTCATTCGTTCCTAGCCGGCAAGGGGGCGCGCTCGCTCTGGTCTGAACCTACTTGTCTTTTCCACCAATCAGAGAGCTCTTCCCTAACAGACCTCCCGAATCTTAATACCTTCCAAAGACTTGCTACCTATTAGCCAATCACGAGAGGGAGGAAGTGCGAGCACCCTTTAGAGCATTACGTAGCCATTAATGGGCCAATAGCAAAATGTCTCACATTTTTATTCTGATCCTTCCATTTTCTCTGTAAGTGACTCGATCTGATTTGTTTTAGAAAAAACAGCTCAAAAGCGCTGGATATAGCGGAGATACAGTACAGTAGACAGAAGCAGGATGGCAGACATAGATGCTATTTAGGAAAATGGATTGGGTTTTTTTCTAAGTCCCACCTCTTTCATTAGCCTCAGCCAATAAAGTGGCGAAGGAAGGCTCTTTCGCGCTCCTTTAAAAAGGGGAGGAGTTAAGGTGGAGACGCGCTTGTCTGGATGGAGAGGCGCGCGGACTTGCTTTGCCTTCCCAAGTTTCTCTCCCCATCCCCCAACGCCCGTCCGAGCCGGCGGTGGCAGTCGATGCGCATGCGCATTGCTGATACCACTGCGGCTGAGGGTAATACGGGGGGAAGGGGCTTTAATCATGTAAATCTGGCAGTCGTTGAAGCAAAATAATTCGCTTGGCTGCTTCCTTAAGGGCCCCTATCCAGTGAGTTGCCTCTGTCTCCTTAGCCGACTGAAAGGCCAGATATTAAAAAAGGATTTCAACAAAAGAAGTTCAGTTCAAAAGAAGATGGAGAAATGGATGCCTTGCTACCGTAACATTTTGAATGGTTAATAAGAGGTTAATAATAAAAATAAATAGTTAATAAGAGCCATGACGTCAGCTTTCGAGTCAATAGAAGTTAAATCCCCCAAGGGGGACTAGTTCACGACTCTACAATATCTGGAAGTGTACAAATGTAGGTTAGGGCACATGAAAGGGTAGGCTGAAGAATCCTGTCTACCTAAAATATTTTCATATGTTTTAATTTTTGACGTTAAGCAAATATTGCAGATGGAGGAGAAAAACTATTGTGTGTGCTTTTGCAAATAAAGGATGATTCTAAAGACAAAGATAAAACTGCTCTGAGATGAGATAATTGAGAAAGTTTTACAGAAAATAGCCTTGGAATCCACTTTTCTGCTTCTATAAAAATTCATTTTACAGAAGGGCCTGTTGTTGAGGCTAAAACTGTCCACTTGCCTAACAATATGAGTGCTGGAAAAATCTATGCTCTAAAACAGCGGTCCCCAACCTTTTTGGCACCAGGGACAGGTTTCATGGATCCGCAGTTGGGGGGCGGGGGTGGGGGAATGGTTTTCTGCGCTACCTAGGTCCCATGTATGCACAGATGAAGCTTTGATCTCTTGAGCAGCCTGGCTCCTAACAGGCCACAGACTGGTAATGGTCCACCGTCCTGGGAGTCAGGGACCTCTGTTCTAAAACACACATTTGGAGTTTCTGTTTCTGTTTCACGGGAAGGTGAACTAATACTGTTAAAATCTAAATAATGTGAATGTAAAGCAAAGATGTCTTTGCTTTACATTCCGCTCTGAGATGTCTTTGGCACAACTTTCACAACTTTATATTTTTCCCTCCTCTGGGCTTTTTAAAAAAGTAACACCTCCCTCTCCCTCCCTCCCTCCCTCCCTCCCTCCCTCTCTCTCTGTTTCACACACACACACACAGATTGGATCTTTCTTTCCTCCTGGCCCATACAGGCAACACCCATGCGAGTGATGTAGAATTGGCCCACTCAGTCATATGATCCTCCGGCTCAGATGGTCAATAGGAAGAACCGGTTGTTAAATTATTTGAATCCCACCAGCTGATCGAACCTGGAAGTTCGGCTTTTCCAGAGCGTGATCCTTCCGCATGTGCTGCAGTGCCAGAAACCGGCCTGCACTTGCGGTCTTGACAACTGATGGAGACAAGCCCCTCTGTTATACAGCTGAAAGTGTCAAAATTGCACTGCGAAGGATTGATGCTGTGGAAAGGTTCAAGATGAAACAATGTCTTTTCACAGAGTGAGCTCAAGAAGAGTTGAGCTCACTTTTTAGGCCTGCCTAATTTATCTTCAGCAAAACAAATCAGTTTATCATTATCTGAACATTAACTAATGGGTATAATAATAAATCAAGATGTACTTTAGAATTATTCAAAGAATACAGCAGTGAAACTGGCTTTCAGGTGTTTGTAAACCTAGGGATAGATTGTGGGTAAAGGGAGTTCATGCTTATTTGTTTGCTCAAAAAAGTGGCTAGTATAAAAAACAGAATTCCACAGAGGAATAGATGAAGCAACATTAGTACTCCCATGGCAAGATGAAAGATTAGGCCCACAAATCTTTGAACCCCATCTCTTAAATACTTTGCAGAAAAACTGCAAAGCTGCCCAGAGTTGCTCTAGATCAGTGATGGCTAACCTTTTTGCCATCGCGTGCCAGGAGGGGGGCCGGGGGAGGTTTGCATGTGCGCGTGCCCACACCGATAATTCTATGCACCCTGCCCTGTGCATGCGTGCGCAACCCCACCTCCCCCCCGCTCCTGGCAAGCGATGGCCCAGTAGGCCCGTTTTTTCTTTCGTACCTGGTTCCAGATCCTCTCTATTTATCTGGGAAGGGCGAAAACATCCTTTCCCACTCCCTCGGAGGCCCTCCGGAGGCCTGAAACAGCCCATTTCCCAACTTCCGGTGGGACAGGAAGTGACTTTTTTGCTGTCCCCAGCCTCCAGAGCCTCTAGAGAGGCTCTGGAGCCAGGTAAGAAAGAAAAACGGGCCTTCCTCCCGCCCCCCCCGCCCTCCGGAGGCAGGAAACAGCCTGTTTTCCTACTTCTGATGGGCCCAGAAGGCCCAAAAATCAGCTGGCCGGTGCGCGCGTGCACGCCATTGCTGAACTGGCGTGCCCACTGATATGGCTAAGCATGCCACCTGTGGCACGCGTGCCATAGGTTTGCCATCACAGCTCTAGATAGTGAGATAGGCAGCATATAAATTTAATAAAGTGAATGAATGAATAAATAAATCTGAACTGAATGAAACTAAGTCAGATGGGCAAATTTATAATTCAAAAATATAAATTTTGTAATAATGCACAACATTAGGATTGGTTCACAATTAATTGAAACCATTACAGTATATCCATTTCTATTGTGGTTCACAATGGCTGTTCTAGAAATGTAAGTGTTAGTTTATAAAATGAATTGAAAGGGAAGGATTACACAGAAATATCTCACCAGATCCTACAGAAAGAGATTGCAAGATTATTTCAGAGTAGATTGAAGTTTCAGGGCATGAAGACTGGTGTTTAAGTGTTTCAAAGATTCTAGGGGCAGAGAAAATCTTGTCCTCCTTCTTCATGACTCTTCATGACCCAACAGAGATTGTTTGATCAGGCTTACTTCCCTTTGTGTTCTCAGATTGCATAGAGAAGCCTCACAATCAAAAGGATGTGAGAGACAGGGCCAAACTATCTCCTGCTGTTTTATTGAATGGCTTTGTCTCCTTAAGTGCAGTAAGAAGCAATGGGAGACAGTTCCCAAGCCCACCTAGGAAAGTGCATAACTTGGTTTAAATCAACCACTTACATGAGCTAGCTTAATCTTCTCCAACTTGGGCCTTCCAGAAAAATATGTTGACTATGGCTATCTTGAGAATTCTTGGAGATGCAGTCTTTACCTCTGGAGAATGGTGGGCTAATTGTTTAGGAGGATGTTACACGTGGGAAGGCTGCTACTGAAAGAATTTGCTTTTTAAAAATATCAGTTCTTGCAGCAGTATAAATTTCTGGCTTTACTTACAGAGAAAGAGGTTTTGACAATTTAAATTATTTAATAATGCTTCCTCCAATTAAGACAGGCTGGTTTGATGACATTGGTCAATTTTCAGTTAGGACAGGCCCTTGTATGAGTGAAATATTGTCCTCCTCAGAATATTTTCTCCAAAAAGAAGAAACAGAACCAAAACTTTTGATTCTCAATTCTATAGAAAAAGAAGTATATGGAGAGAGAAGGCAGCACTTCAGATAATCTTAGCTATGCTTAGGATTGTTCTAAGAGCTAGTTCTTAATAACAGTTAAAAGCCTCTGCCCAGTGGCTCTTAATGAAGGCGGGGGGTGAGGCAAAAAATTGGAAAAATTGTGGACTTTATGTAATAGACCTGTGATGGCAAACCTATAGCATGTGTGCCAGAGTGGCATACAGTGCCCTCTCTATGGGCACGCAAGCCATCGTCCCAGTTCAGCTCTGCTGCGCATATGTGTGCGCCTCCCACTGGCCAGCTGGTCTTCAGGTCTCTGCTGTGCATGTGGGGGGGTGCATGTGGGGGGCCTGCATGCACATGGGGGTGGGGGTGCTTGTGGGGCCCCTGCATGCACATGCATGGGGGTGAGGTGCATGCGCAGGGGGCTGCCCACATATTGCATTTTGGGGGTTTGGGCAGGTGCGCATGCATTCGCGCATGCGTGCGTGCGCTCTTTGGGTGCTCGGTCCGGGAAAGGTTAGCCATCACTATAATAGACTGTATGTAATGGAAAGAGAATGGATTACAAAGAAAATATTATACTAGTTATTTCTCATTAAGATTATAGGAATAAAACATGGCAGTTGCATGATGAAAAACTGACAGGGAGCCCCCAATGCTTACATAGTATTTTCCTCAAGGTTCATCCTTAAGACTAGTGTGAAATAACAAAATGAATGAATAAACACAATATGTGAACTATACAGTGAATACATATTCTTCTTATTTAACCTCTAATAGATGCTAATGTGTCATACCTTCAAATTAGTGAGGGGTTTTTATAAAGCAGAGCATGCTGTAGCTGAGAATTCAATTCCAGGTAAAGTTCTCACCTTAATTATAATGGTTACATGTACCTAAGGAGTCCCAATAAAGACAAAGCTGATCATACACTGTCTCCGGTTGGTCTGTAAGTAACAAAAACGTCCTAGGAACAATAATATACTATATAGTAAGAAGGGATAATTGTACCTAAGAAATGTTGATGATATTCACTTGTCAGTTGACAATAAGTTGGTCTAATGGAGCAGGAAGTCTTAGAAAGGATCTGCCTATATGTCCCTTGAGCTTCCCTGCTTTTTTGTCTCCTGCATGGTTTTCTTACTCATTCCACTACTCACTGGGTGAAAAAACTTGTTTGCTAAATGTCATCTAGGTTATCTCACTTTTTTCTTCCTTGTGCCTTTCATAAGCAAATCTCTACAGTATTTCAGTCTTTTAGTACAGTCTAACTTAGATCTCTTTCCGGGACATCTATAAGTGAGTCTCTTTCTTTTGGTGACAAGGAATGGAATATAAAAGAGTCAAATTAAGTTTGTGGCATAACTTGTTGTCTCCTAGACATAGATATTCTTAGAATAAGAATTGGAGAGAAATTTGACATGATCACATTTGGCAATATTATAATTATAAATATAAAAAATTTGGATAATGGCATAATAGAGGTAGCTCTCTTTCCAGATAATTTCCAAATTATTCTCTTAGAAATCGATGTAAAATTAAAGGCCATGTCATGTTGCATGTGGGAACCAAATGGTGCAATGCAGTGATTGTTAGCAACGTATACTCAGAAAAGTTATTTTAAAGATGAAGTCATTCAAAAATCAAGGTAGACTCAGCCTTCCATCCTTCCGAGGTCGATAAAATGAGAAGCCAGATTGTTGGGGGCAATATGCTGACTCTTTACAGCACTCTTACAGCTTAAAGAGTGCTGTAAAGCATAGAGGTGGGATTCAGCTGGTTCGGACCAGTTCAGGTGAACCAATTGTTAAAATTCTGCCCAGTTCGGCAAACTGGCTAATCCCACCACTGGCTGGCCCCTCCCCCACTCATTTTTCAGGCCATTTATTGGCCCTTTTTTGGGCTCTTTTTCAGCCATTTTGGGGGCATTTTTGGGCGTGTTTTTTGGCTGTTTTGGATGTTCAGTAGTAGTAAATAAATAGAAAGGGAAATTGAGTCAAAGGCCTCAACTAGGTACAATTTTCCTATTTATTTACTACTACTGAACATCCAAAATGGCCTGAAAATGGCCAAAAAGGGCCCAGAAAACTGCCTGAAAAACACCCTGAAAATGCCCCAAAAATGCCCAAATAACTTCTCTTGAAGCTGTACAACAATCTGGGTTTCAAAGGGGAAGAGGAATTCATAGCTTGTGTGGGCACACACTTCAGACCTCTCAATACCTCACATCCATTGTGCTTTTTCCTTCCCCGCTGCACAAATCTTTTAAACATTTGCTGGCAAACACAAAGTGAGCCTTCACCCCAAAGCATATTCCCCCTTCTGAATTTGGATTATTACATAACCATATGAAATAGTATAATATCTCACTATTAAGCACAGTAACACCTGGATTATAGCAAAACTTTGTGAAAAAAATTGATATAAATTCCCATACCCCATATTTAGATTATGTTGAACAAATATAATGTTTTTGGGTTGATTTAAAGCCAAGGTATGAAAATAAGGAAAACAAGAAAACTTCAACAAAAACTTGAATTGCCACGTTGTCTTCCTAAAGTCCCCTGCTTCCTTCTTTACTCCAATTACAATTTCTGTACTAAAACTTTACGTCCAGTTTTAGAACCAATTCTGAGAAAATAAGCTTGAAAGAGGGTCAAAAATCCTTCCACCCACTTGGACCTTCTCCTCATTTCAGTACATCAGTAATGGGGTGGGGTAGGGAAGAAATCTTAAGTATCAGTGTAAAAGTCCCTTTTTTCCAGTGATAACAGTTCTAGGATAAATCAGATCAATAATAATATCTGTCCATCTCTCCTGCTCAGCTTTTCCTCATTATCTGACTATTCCAGAATATAAATAAGACAGAGGAGGATAGTTTTATGATTGAGAGAACTTTGTGTCTATTTTAGGGCCAGAATTATCACAACCCAATGACAGAGCATAGATACTACATATTCAGGCAAAGCAGAGCTGAGGAAAACTTCTGTTGAGATCATTGCGAACTTCTCATAAATTATGGTCCAGGAAGGTGGGGAGATTAGTGATCCTTAGATGCCTTTCTATATTTTTATGCATAAAGAATGTTTCTATTAAAGTCTTTCTTTATAGATGCAGTATGCTGGATAATCTGGATAATACAGGATAATCTGTAATATGTTTAAAAGAGAGAGAGAGAGAGAGACCAAAGCACAGATCCCTAAAAAGGATCTTAATTTGCCCATTTTTGACAGGGTTTTTCAAACTTGCAATCCTAAAATGTGTGGACTTCCAGAATTGCCCCTTCCAATTCTGGAAGTTAAAGTCTACACATCTTAAAAGTTGCCAAATTTGAAAAACCCTAATCTATCGGAACATCTAGCTCAGGGGTATCCAATCTTGGCAACTTTAAGACTTGTGGAATTCAAAACAGGCTGAAAAATGGGCGGGGGCAGGGCCAGCCAGTGGTGGGATTAGCCCAAACCAGTCTGAACCAGCTGAATCCCACCTCTGCCTTTGAGGTGAGTGTCCGGGAGGCGAGGCTGGGTGTGATGAGTGACGTCGAGTTGGCCATGCCCACCGAGTCACATGCCCACCCGACCACGCCTACCCAGCCAGTCATTAGGGCAGAGAACCAGTTGTTAAATTATTTGAATCCCACCACTGGTAAAGCACTGTGAAGCGGTATATAAGTCTAAGTGCTATTGCTAAGTGCTAAAAGAGTTTGGATGATAGGTTTTGGACCATCTAGGTACACATTGATTCAATTTGGCATAAACCAGAATATAACTGTATTGAAAGCCATGGTAGACCAGCCTTCTGTTGCAAGAATGTCATTAATACTGCATACATAGCCTTCAAGTCTCTGCTTAAACATCCTAAAGGAAAGCCCAAAGCAGTCAGTTCCACTACAGAGTGGTTGCCAGCAGAAAGTTATTTCTAATTTTGAATATATATTTAAAGAAATTGAATGCATTGGGTTCAGAGGAATTTAAAAAAAAATCTTCTAAGATGTATTTTCCAAATGTAATTTCATACCAGAACAATAACTACTGTATTAACTGAGTTACCAGCATAAAATGATAGTTGCTTCTATTTCTTATAAAATATGCTCCTTAATGTAGGAATTGCTCTTCTGAGCAGCATCTATTCTACCTTCTTAATGCTTTTAAACAGTAAGAGATCTTGGATAATATCCCCAGAAAAGAGAGTTCAGAAGACTATATAAAACTCTCCAATTCTGAATATCATCATTAAACCATGTAGCCTAGTGGTATATGTATTTTGTGCTAATTCCACATAATTTTGGGTAAATGTTTTGTTTCAGTATATTCTTTTTCATTTGCATCTGGAAATCTAAACTGGAAATCCTAGATATTAAATTGATACAACATTGGCAACTCAGAAAAAGTGTTTGGTTTTGCAAATCTGTTTTCCACAGAAAGAAGATAATTATTCCCTGGTTTGACCCGAAAGATCCCAGAAGTTTCAGTGCCATATATAAACTATTTCCTTTGTTATTCATTATTGGTAAGGAAGAAAAGTCTGGAGAAGTTGCAACCCAGTTTTCAGACAAAGCATAGTTCTACAGCATTCTACAGTCTGTTGCATAATGGAAAATTTCAAAAAATAAGAACTACATGCTGGAGTATGCAGTTACTATAGATATCCAAAAGGAACCTACCGGTACTTGTTCTTATGAGTAATTTTGAGATTTTAAAGGAAATAGTTTCTGTATTGTGAATTCTTACAATGTTCTTTCCTCTTTAGAACAGGCATAGACACACACTTTACCAGGATGTTATTTCTACAGTACCCAGTTTATTAGACAGGAACATGTAATGGGGTGGTGGTGGAAGGCAGGATCTGGTGGGTGATGAATCTGATGGGTGATGAAAAGGCAGGAGGAAAAAAGAGTTCATAAATAATAGTTTTTGCACATGAGAAAAGATGCTGCGTTGAATGTTGTGATCTCAGCAATATTCTGAATAATCCTCTTCTACATAATTTGCTGGGAACCAGCCAATCTGCAGGTAGAAAACATAGGGAAAGACTTATTAGAATCCAATAAACAATGAAAATATTCTAAGCCAAGGGAAGAGTCATTGATCCTTACTGTTGAAATGTAACTATTCCTATATTGATGCCAACATTTTCTAAACTCTAGAAATCGTTAATGTACAGTAGATTTTTGTCTGATCATCCAGCAGTAGGAGCCTAAGATTTGCAGCTACAGCTTATCCTAATTGAAAGTTTGACTTTTTAGCAGCAACGTCAATAGAATACACCACAGCATGTTCAAATAAATAGCTGATCTGTTTGTATACAAATCCCATTTTTATCCTAAATTCTGCAATCAAACAATTCACACTTATATGGATGCAAAGATGCTCACTCGACCATAGATCTCTCCTTTCCACCATCCTGGCTGTCCTTTCTTATTGAGAATCTTTATGATGTCTCCCTCTGACAAGGACAATTCAGTCCGATCTCGTGCACAGAAATTATAGCGAGCCTTGGCTGAGCCAAAGTACTTGAGACTTTTCCCTGTCAAAGAAACAATATGAGTTTAGTAATAGTCGGACAGAATCGGAGAAGATTCATCAGGTCCCTAGAACTGCAGAGAATCTTAATCATTCTATGATTCTTATGACATGACAATAAGAAGACCAAGTAATATGCTGTCTATCAATGTATGTCTGCAAAATCTCAACAAGCATCTCAGATCTCATTTAAAACTTCTCTGCAGCAGACATATTAGCCCACAACAGTGAAAATATATCTCTTTTATGCAATGGCCAGTTAAGAGGGAGCTTAAATGATTCAAATAGGATTTAGCAAGTAGAAGGAGGATAGAGAATGCCTAGCAAAATTACAGCCAATCTTGGCTAATTTCAAAAAGCTAAGCAGGGTCAGATCTGGTTAGTATAGGAGACCATCAGGGATATAAGACAGGTCGAAAAATTAAAAGAAAAAACTGCATTGGCAAACCTATATCGTTCCCAAGCAAACTATGTAGATGTGTTCATGAAGTCACCGACAATTGAACTGCCCTTGA